>NC_136924.1:36663458-37121222 GCF_949752795.1 Hyperoodon ampullatus | reverse complement strand
CAGTTGGAGAGGTACCATATCTCCAGAGGGTATTTGGAAAAGTATGGAGGCGTTTTTGGTTATTACAGTGACTGTTAGGGAGGGAGGAGATATGCCACTCGAATTTGGTGGGCAGGGATCAAGATCACAGTCCAAAACAAAGAATTACCCACCCAAAATGGCAATAGTGTTGCTGTTGAGAGACTCAGCTAATTGAACCTAAAGACTTGACAAATTGGTAGATAATGTTTTATTTTATCTGTTATTTAATAAAAGGTTATTGCTTAAGGCAGGAAATTTTATGAAAGAATCTTTCAGAGCTGTAGTATATAACCTCTGAATTCTTCAAGGAGAAGTAGGCATATTTTCTTATTTGGGAGAGTAAGATTTTTTCCTGAGAATTCTGAAAGCAGTGCCATTATGAATGTGCATTGGTGGTGTTTCATCCCTAAAATTAGGAGTAGTTGAATGGTTAGAATGGTTTAGTGGTTAAAGAAAATTGGCATTATATTCCTTTAGTAATCTGTATATCTCCATGGTTAGTAGAAATAACATAACTTGTGCTTGGCATTCCAGTGATGCTTGAATATTGCCTGTGCTGTTTTTTCTTTCTTTCTTTTTAAAAAGACCAAATGATGTATTTTTTTTGGCAGATCAATGAGATTATATTAGGTATGTATTTGAACTTGTTGTAGCTTGTTTCATTTGAACCTAATGTAGAACTTTGACAAAATTTTTTTTTTTTTTTTTTAATCTTATTTATTTACTTTTCGCTGGGTCAGGTCTTAGTTGCAACATGCCGGATCTTCGTTGTGGGTTCTTTTGTTGTAGCACACGAGCATAGTTGCCCCGCAGCATGTGGGATCTTAGTTCCCCAACCAGGGATCGAACCCGTGTCCCCTCATTGGAAGGCAGATTCTTTACCACTGGACCACCAGGGAAGTCCCGACAAAAATTTTTAGGGAAGGTAAGTCCTCTCAACTTCCTACGGAAAGTTTCACAAATTTTTTTGGACTGTGACTCATAATTGGAGACATATTTTATATTAGAACCCAGTTATACAATAAGTACATAGATATCTGAAACAAAAGTTTCATGAAATAATACCCTTAATACATTCTGATAGTTTCTATTTTATTTAGTTCAAAATGCTGACCTTGGTCTATTAAATTGATTTCATGACCAGTGTATTACAAATTGCAATATGAAAAATACTGCTTTAGGGTATACATTCATGTGATTCTAACCCAAGGTTTAAAATATATCCCAATTATGACTATTTATTTTCTTTAAAAAACGTTTTTAAAATTATAATGGTAAGAACACTTAAAATGAGATGTACCCTCTTAACAGATTTTTTAAGTGTACAGTACAATAATAATATCTATGTGCACAATGTTGTACAGTAGATCTTTAGAACTTACTCATCTTGCATACAAAACTGAAATTTTATACCCGTTGATTAGCCTAGTCCTCTTTAACCTTCCCCCCTAGTCCCTGGTAACCACCATTCTATTCTACGAGTTTGACGATCTTGATACCTCATATGAGTGGAATCATGTGCTATTTGTGCTTCTGTGACTGGCTTATTTCACCTCACATAATGTCTTCAAGGTTCATCTATATTGTTGCATATTATAGGGTTTCCTTCTTTTTTAAGGTTGAATAATATCCTATTGTGTGTGTGTGTGTGTGTGTGTGTGTGTGTGTGTGTATATATATACATATATAAAACCTTTTAATTTATTTATATTAATTAATTAATTATTTTGGCCATGCTGTGCAGCATGTGGGATCCTAGTTTCCCGACCAGCCCTGCACTGGAATCGCAGAGTCTTAACCACTGGACCACCAGGAAAGTCCCTATATCACCTTTTTAAAGTTCATTAATCCATTAGGTTGTTTCCACATCTTGGCTGTTGTGAATAGTGGTGCATTGAACATATCTAATATCTCTTTGAAATCCCAACTTCAGTTATTTTGGAAAAATATCCAGAAGTGGGATTGCTGTATCATATGGTAGTTCTATTTTTAATTTTTTTTGAAGAACCTACATGCCGTTTTCCATAATGGCTGTACCATTGCATTCCCACCAACAGTGTATAAGGGTTCCAGTTTCTCCATATCCTCTGCAACGCTTGTCTTTTTTTTTTTTTTTTAATAATAGCCATCCTAACAGTATGTGGTGATAGCTTATTGTGGTTTTAGTTTGCGTTTTCCTGTTGATTGGTTGATATTGAGCAGTTTTTCATATACTGTTGACCATTTGTTTGTCTTCTTTAGAGAAATGTCTATTCAAGTCCTTTGCCCATTTTAAGTTGGGTTATTGGTTTTTTTGCTGTTGAATTGTAGGAATTCCTTATGTATTTAGGAAATTAACCCCTTATTAGATATATGGTTTGCAAATATTTTTCTCTCATTCTGTAGGTTTCCTTTTTCCTCTGTTGATTGTTTGCTGTGCAGAAGTGTTTTAGTCTAGTATACAGTCATCCCTCGGTATCTGTGGGGAATTTGTTCCAGGTGCCCAACAGATACCAAAATCCACAGTGCTCAAGTCTCTTATATAAAATGGTATAGCATTTGCATATAACCTATACACATTCTCCCGTATACTTTAAATCATCTCTAGATTACTTATATTACCTAATGCAATATAAATGCTATCTAAATAGTTGCCTGCATGGCAAATTCAAGTTTTGCTTTTGGGGACTTTCTGGGATTTTTTTTTCCTGAATTTTTTCCATCCACAGTTGGTTGAATCTGAGGGTGCAGAGCCCACAGATACAAAGGGCCGAATGTAGTCCCATTTCTCTATTTTTGCTTTTGTTGCCTGTGCTTTTTTTAATTTTAAATAAATTTATTTATTTATTTTTATTTTTGGCTGTGTTTGGTCTTTGTTGCTGTGTGCGGGCTTTCTCTAGTTGCAGCGAGCGGGGGCTACTCTTCATTGCAGTGCGCGGGCATCTTATTGTGGTGGCTTCTTTTGTTGTGGAGCACGGGCTCTAGGTGCGCGGGCTTCAGAAGTTGTGGCACGCGGGCTCAGTAGTTGTGGCTCTCAGGCTCTAGAGCGCAGGCTCAGTAGTTGTGGTGCACGGGCTTAGTTGCTCCGTGACATGTGGGATCTTCCTGGACCAGGGCTTGAGCCTATGTCCCCTGCATTGGCAGGCAGATTCTTAACCACTTCGCCACCAGGGAAGTCCCCAGTGGATTTATTTTTCAGCTCTCTATTCTAGTCCACTAATCTATTTGCCTGCCTTTATGCCACTACCATATACTGTTTTAATCGCTGTAGCTTTATAATATATTTTGAAATCAGGAAGTGTGATACCTCCAGCTTTATTCTTTTTCAAGATTGTTTTGGCTATTTGGTGTCTTTTGTGGTTCAGTATGAAGTTTAGAATTGTTTTTTCTCTTTCTATAAAAAATACCATTGGGATTTAGATAGGTATTGCATTGAATCTGTGATCTCTTTGGGTAGTATGGACATTTAAACAATATTAAGTCTTCCAATCCATGAACATGAGACATCTTTCCATTTGTTTGTGTCTTTAATTTCTTTTGTCAGTGTTTTATTGTTGTCAGTGTACAAGTCTTTCACTTCCTTAGTTAAATTTGTTTCTTATTGTTTTATTCTTTCTGATGCTATTTTGTAAATGGGATTCTTAACTTCCTTTTTAGATAGTTTGTTTATTAGTGTATGTTGATTTTGTATCCTGCAACTTTACTGAATTTCTTAGTTCTAATAGTTTGGGTTTTTTTCATGGAGTCTTCAGGGTTTTCTATATATAAAAACATGTCTGCAAGCAGGAACAGTTTTACTTCTTCCTTTCTGATTTGGATGCCTTTTATTTATTTATTTTTCCTTGCCTAATTGCTTTGGCTGAGACTTCTGATACTCTTTTTTTTTGCGGTACAGGGGCCTCTCACCGTTGTGGCCTCTCCCGTTGCGGAGCACAGGCTCTGGACGCGCAGGCCCAGCGGCCATGGCCCATGGACCCAGCCACTCCGCAGCACGTGGGATCCTCCCAGAACGGGGCACAAACCCGCGTCCCCTGCATTGGCAGGTGGACTCTCAACCACTGCGCCACCGGGGAAGCCCTCTGGTACTCTTTTAATTAGAAATGGTGAGAGTGGGCATCCTTGCCTTGTTCCTGATCTTAGTGTCCAGTTTCAGTTTTTCACTGTTGAGTATGATGTTAGCTATGGGGTTTTTCTGTATGGCTTTTGTTATGTTGAGGTAATTTCCATTTATTCCTAGTTTGCTGAGCTTCTTTTTTTTTTGCAGTATGCGGGCCTCTCACTGCTGTGGCCTCTCCCGTTGCGGAGCACAGGCTCCGGACACGCAGGCTCAGTGGCCATGGCTCATGGACCCAGCCGCTCCGCGGCATGTGGGATCTTCCTGGACCAGGGCACAAACCCATGTCCCCTGCATCGGCAGGCGGACCCTCAACCACTGCACCAGCAGGGAAGCCCTGTTGAGCTTTTTATTTAATCATGAAAGAGTGTTGGATTTTATCAAATGCTTTTTATGCATCTATTGAGATGATCATGTGATTTTTATTCTTCATTATGTTAACACAGTGTATCATATTAATTGATTTGTGTATGTTGAACCATCCTTGCATCCCAGAAATAACCAAATCTGACTATTTGACTATCTGCTCCACTACTGCTCTTGTCTAAGCCACCTTCATTTGTCTCTTAGACTTCTCCAGTAGCCTCCTAATTGCAATCCCTGTTTCCTCTCATGTTCTACCCCCATCTAGCTCTGTTCTCCTTTCCACTGTCTGAATGATGATTTTATTTATTATTTATTATTTATTTTTTGCGGGGGGGATCTTAGTTCACCAGTCAGGGCTTGAACTCAGTCCCTCAGCAGTGAAAGTCCAGAGTCCTAATAACCACTGGACTGCCAGGGAATTCCCTGAATGATGATTTTAAAATGTTATTCTGGTCACAGTATCCCACTGACTATTGCTTTTTGTTATAAATCTAGCCTATATGTTTTTTTTAAAGGCTTATATAATGTTTTAATAAAAATTTAAAAATTAAAAGTTAAGGTAATCACCGATTTCCTATATCTAGAACAAGTTATATCATGGAGCCCTCTTGCTCAGTAGCATTGAGGCTTAAACAGAATCTTCTCATCCCTGTTTGCTCATTCGCTGTTCTCACAGTTCTGCTCTATTCAGTTTAATTCCAGTGTATCACTTGGCCCCTTTTTGGATCTACTCTTCCTTTCAGATTGGCAGAGATGGTAGCTGCTCTTCATTTTGTTGTAACTTCTTTTGGAGAGGGGGTGGTAAGCCAATATGAGAGGAGATTTCGCATTTTAAAAGACAAGATAGCGTGCTGAATCAAAAAGCCCAGAATTCTCCATACCAGTTTCATCATTTGTTTACAGAAGATGAATATGGTAGTGTGGAAATGCTGAGTTGGGAGTCAGCAGGTTGGGGTTCTCCTCCTGGCTTTGCCACTAATTCATTTGGTAACATTGAGCAGATTGCTTATAACTCTTCTGAGCTTTAGTTTCTTCATCATCTGAAATCATTGAATACTGTAGATTTCTTCAAACCCTAAAATTCACCAATTCTACCACCTTTTGACAAGGTTTTGAGACAAAGAGTCTCTTTCTCTACTCAGCCATCCTGAATCTGAATGCCTAGAAGAAGGAAAATAAGTTTTAATTTATCACACTTGATGGAAATATTTCCAGAATTGTGGTTATAAAATAGTATAAACATATAAAATACAGCAGATAACAAATAATTATATATACTACTGGGGGGTGAAAAATGTAGATAAGCAGTTCCTTCCTGTGCACTTTCTGTGAATTGCTCTGTAGTCACGATTGTATGATCTACTTTAAAGAGTCTTTTGGGCTCTGCTTTACTATGTTTTCCTTGAGTCACAAGGCTCATTTCTTGCACCATTCTCTCTTTTTTTTTTTTTAGTTTTTTTTCTCAAATATGCCAAATTGGTTCCCACCTCAATATTTATTTATTTATTTATTTATTTATTTTTAGATGTTGGGGGTAGGAGTTTATTAATTAATTTATTTATTTTTGCTGTGTTGGGTCTTCGTTTCTGTGCGAGGGCTTTCTCTAGTTGTGGCAAACGGGAGCCACTCTTCATCGCGATGCGCGGGCCTCTCACTATCGCGGCCTCTCGTTGCGGAGCACAGGCTCCAGACACGCAGGCTCAGTAGTTGTGGCTCACGGGCCCAGTTGCTCCGCGGCATGTGGGATCCTCCCAGAGCAGGGCTCGAACCCGTGTTCCCTGCATTGGCAGGCAGATTCTCAACCACTGCGCCACCAGGGAAGCCCTGCACCATTCTCTTTGTATTATGTTTTATGCCTGGAGTGTACGTAATCCAGCCAGAGGTAAAGCTGGAGAATTCATTGCTTTGAGAGTGGGAAACCCTCCACTTACATCCTGAGGCAGTTTTGCAGGAGAATTCAGCACCAGAAAAGATACCAAAGTTATGACCGCCCTGTTTGCCACTGCTGTTACATAGGGAGCTAAGGTTTCCTTATTACACCTTTTGTTTTTCATTAAACACCGTAACTTTCTCTGAGATGCTAGTGAGCTGCCCTGTGACTATATTTGCTTTCAAGTTATCAGGAAGATTGTTGGACATCCATTAACGTCCTATGAAAATAGGTAAAACAAGATTCTGGTGTTTTAATGAGTAGAATTGTTTGGTGGCACGCAGAGTCTTCAGGCTCTTTCACAGCCCTATTTGTTAAAGGCTTTTTACCTCATTTGGTAAAAGAGATAGAACATGTGCCCTAGAATCTGTTAGCTGCTTCAGTCCAGTGAGGCACTTACCATTGCAGTGCCTAATGAAGGGCACTGTACTGTGTTCAGCTCACCCCCATGTACTCATAGCCAGATTACCGTCAGCCTTTTTTCAAACAGAAAGAACAGTGATGTGCATGCTGTGTGTCTGTATAACACAATGAACTGAGTTTTGGGCAAATATAATTATAGTCTCAAAGGAACTTATGGTATTCATATATTGTTAGGTAGGTTTACCCTGATCTGTGAACAAATCGTGACTTTTTCTAAGGAAGTCAAAGTTAGATTAGACTGCCTTCCATCACAGAGGGTGTGTGTGTGTAAGAGTTAAAAGCTTTATTCTGTGGCTAAATTAAAGGATGCGACCTAGGGACATTTTTTAGACTATGAATAAGAGTAAATTGATGAATTTCTCTATAGAAAGTAGATTACTGGTTGCTGGGTGCGGGAGGAGGGGGGAAATAGAGAGTGACTACTAACGGGTGTGAAGTTTCTTTAGGGTGATGAAAATGTTCTGGAATTAGATAGTGGTGATGGATGCACAGCTTTGTGAATATACCAAAGACCACTGAATTAAATTGTCCACTTTAAAAGGGTGAATTTTATGGTATGTGAATTATATCCCAGTAAAGCTGTTACTATTATTATTTTTTTTTTAAAGGACCAAATTATCTGTTTATGGGTAAGATGTCTCTCTCTTTTTGCTGGATAGAGCTGTATGAAACTCTAACACATGGGATGCTTTTATTAAAGATAGCATATATCATCCTTTTTCTAAAGGCTGTGCCAACTTGAAAATCCTAATTATAAAGAAAAATTTTGTTTTATTGAAAGATTGAATGTGAAATTTAAAATTCTGTGGTATATGACTCTATGGGTGAACACGGGAAAGGAGTAAGTTGTGTATTTCATATATGTAATGATCTAGAAATAGAAACATTACAGAAGAGAAAGCACATTTGTCTAATAAAGCTATAGAAATTGGCTCATTCTCAAATAATGAGATACTATTTCACACACTTCGATTGTGCAAATGCATCTAAAGTTTAATACTACCAATTGGTAACAAGGCTGTGGGGAAGAGAAACCCTAATACACTGTAGAAGGATGTGTAATTTTTGGCAAGATTTTGTGAAGTTGAAAATGAATATATCCTATGAATTAGCAGTTAAAGGGATATATAACTCTACAGAGTTACATATGCAAAAGGAAACATGTACAAGCATTTTTATTTCAGTCAAATTTGTAGTAGGAAAAATTTAGAAACAAATTATCCAACTACAGAGGAATGGATAATAAAGCAGTAGTATTTTAATGCAATTTATTATTGTTATACAGTCAGAACGACAAACCAGGTCCACCTGTGTCTACACATATAAATCCTGGAAACATTTTGTTGAGAAAAAAAGAAACCAAGTTACAAAAAGTGAAATGTGATACCACTTGATTGTTAAAAACAAAATAAAATAATCTGTGTTGTCTGTGGATCCATACATATGCTGCAAATTTATTTTTAAAAAACGTGGATTAGGGGCTTCCCTGGTGGTGCAGTGGTTAAGAATCCGCCTGCCAGTGCAGGGGACACGGGTTCGAGCCCTGGTCCCAGAGGATCCCACATGCCATGGAGCAACTAAGCCCATGCACCACAACTACTGGGGCTGTGCTCTAGAGCCCGTGTGCCACAACTACTGAAGCTTGCACGCCTAGAGCCTATGCTCTGCAACAAGAGAAGCCACCATAATGAGAAGCCCATGCACCGCAATGAAGAGTAGCCCCCGCTCACTGCAACTAGAGAAAGCCTGCGTGCAGCAACAAAAACCCGACGCAGCCAAAATAAATAAATAAATTAATTAATTTAAAAAAAATGGATTAGAAGAAGATGTATTAATTTCAGCAGGATTGTTACTTTTGACGGGGCAGAGAGGACAGTGGAATGAGCAGGGAAACCAAGTTACCTCCAGTTTTCTATTTCATAAAAAATTCTGAAGCCAATACGGCAGTATGTTATAATTGTTATATTTGAGTTTGTTATATTACACTTTTATGTATTTTAAATTCTTTCACAACTAAAAATTAAAAAAGTGAAAAAATCATACAGCATTAGTTTAAAAAAAATGTCGGCCTACACATTTTTCCTCAAATGTTTTCATATTTATATTCATAAAAATGATTCATCCTAATGGTCATGAACATTAGTTTTTGAAGAAGTGCAGAAATTGTAAGTGCTGTGGGTTATTTCATATTTTTATTTTAAAATCCTCATATCCGTATTTTGATATTTTTTCCTTGATTGAAATATGCTTGATCGACACTGTAGCATTATACAGTAGCACATTAGTTATTGGCATGGTTGAGTTCTTATAAAATGTGCACGGGTTTTTATGTTTTATAGTTAGGACTTAGCTTTTCCTCTATGACAGCACCTGTGTGTTTTAGTAGTGGTGTGAGAATGCTGCTTAGGAAGGGTCACAGGGCTCCCTTCAGATGTTCTTTCACACACTTTGAGTCTAAGGAAGGCTGTCAACTAGTATGATATTGGCAGGCACTAGTGACATTGATGACTTAAAAGTTTATTTGTTACTAATATTATTATTTTTTATAAACATTTACTGTATATAATATGAAAGTGTAAATCACCAGATGGAAGTGTACTTCTGAAGAACTCCTTAGAGTAGAACTTTTTGCAACTGAACAATGGAGTGAGGGGATAGATGATGATAATTATTTTAGCTACTCTTCTTAAACCTTAGAGAAATAGTACAAGATATGCATGCCGGGCTTCCTTGGTGCCGCAGTGGTTGAGAGTCCGCCTGCCGATGCAGGGGACACGGGTTCGTGCCCCGGTCCGGGAAGATCCCACATGCCGCGGAGCGGCTGGGCCCGTGAGCCATGGCTGCTGAGCCTGTGCGTCCAGAGCCTGTGCTCCATGGCGGGAGAGGCCCCAGCAGTGAGAGGCCCGCGTACCGCAAAAAAAAAAAAAAAAAAAAAAAAAAGATATGCATGCCTTTATGAGACTCGGGAATTCCTCAGTATTTATCTTTTAAGTAGCAGACTTGGCTCTGGATAGTCTCCCTAATAATAACAGTTTCCTTCCCGTCATTCTCAGAGGTAAGGATGTGACTAGGATCTCTTCTGTTTAGTATAGAAAATGTTCCCTTCCTAGTTTCACTTTTTTCCAAGAAATGATTGAGTTTTTATATTTTAGAATGAGTTTTCAAGTTAGACTTTCCCCTACAGCAGTTTCGTGTTTTTTAAAATTGAGGTGTAATTGACGTGTAACATTACATTAGTTTCAGGTGCACAGCATAATGATTCGATATCTGTATATATTCTGACATGAACACCTCAGTAAGTCTAGTTAATATCTGTCACCACACATAGTTACAGTTTTTTTTTCTTGTGATGAGAGCTTTTAAGATTTACTCTCTTAGTGACTTTCAAATACGCAGCACAGTATTAACTATAGTCACCATGCTGTACATTACATCCCATGACTTATTTCTTTTATAACTGGAAGTTTGTACTTTTTGACCCCCTTTACCCATTTTGCCCACCCTTTCACCCCACTTCTGGCACTCGCCAACCTGTTCTTTTTATCTGTAAGCTTGCTCTTTTGTTCTGTTTTTTTAAAGATTACACATGTAAGTGAGATCATATGGTATTTGTCTTTCTCTGTCTGACTTATTTCACTTAGCATAATGCCCTCAGGGTCCATCCATGTTGTCACAAATGGCAAGATTTCATTCTTTTTTATGGCTGAGTAATATTCCATTGTATATTTTTTACCACATTTTCTTTATCCATTCATCCATCGATGGACACTTAGGTGTTTCCATGTCTTGGCTATTGCAAAAAATGCTGCTGTGAACATGAGGGTGTATGTATCTTTTCAAGTTAGTGTTTTTGTTTTCTTTGGATAAATACCCAGAAATGGAATTGCTGGATCATATGTTCTGCTTTTAATTTTTAGGGGAACCTCCATACTGTTTTCCACAGTGGCTGCACCAATTTACATTCCCACCAGCAGAGCACTAGGGTTCTCTTTTCTCCACATCTTCACCAGTACCTGTTATTTCTTAATTTTTTGACAATAGCCATTCTAACAGGTGTGAGGTGATATCTCATTGTGGATTTGATTTGCATTTCCCTGATAATTAGTGATGTTGAGCATTTTTTCATGTACTTGTTGGCCATCTGTATGTCTTCTTTGGAATAATGTCTATTCCAATAATGTCCTTTTTTTAATCAGTTTTTTTTTGGTTTTGCTTTTTTTTTTTTTTTACTATTGAGTTGAATGAGTTCTTTATATATTTTGAATATTAATTCCTTATCAGAGATGTGATTTGCAGTCATTTTCTCCCATTAAGTAGGTTGCCTTTTCAATTTGTTCGTAGTCTCCTTTGCTTTGCAGAAAGAAGCTTTTTATTGATAGTTTTGGTGTAGTTCCACTTACTTATTTTTGCTTTTGTTGTCTTTGCTTTTGGTGTAAATCCAAAAATGTAATTGCCAAAGCCAGTGTCAAGGAGCTTACCGCCTGTGTTTTCTTCTAGGAGTTTTATGGTTTCAGATCTTACATTCAAGTCTTTAATCCATTTTGAGTTGATTTTTGTGTTTGGTGTAAGGTGGTGGCCCAGTTTAATTCTTTTGTGTGTGGCTGTCCAGTTTTCACAGCAGCATTTATTCCAGAGACTGTCCTTTCCCCATTGCACATTCTTGGCTCCTTTAGGGCAGTGTTTTTTTGAGCTGGGGTATGTGGGTGGGGGAGAGTAGTGCTATTGAAAAGATCATGAACTCTGAGGAATTTTTCAGGAGTAATTTAAAGAGATCAGATTTAGATTCAGCAGGAATGATTTTCTCTGTCTCTGCTCTTTCCTTTTCTGCATAGCTTTTGAAGGCATTTCAGTACTCTAGAGATATTTAGAAGTGTTTACATAAATATGCCATGTTTGGGACCAAGGTGGTGTTTTATTTATTTTGCTGCATTTGGTCATTATCAACTAAAATGGTTAATGTCTACTGTATACACAACATTGTTTAAAGATGTTCTCTCCCCCACTCCAAAATGAGGTCCTTGAAGTTAGAAACACACTCATGTCAGGAGTGTTTGGGCTTTCAGGTGTAGTCTTCTGTTTCATTAATTATCTTAATGGTGACAGAAAACAAACTACTTTAGTTAAATGTTATATTGGAGTTTTTTCCCAGTAGACATTTTTGTATTTTTAAAGATACACTTAACACATTGAAAGTAGGGGTCTCATCATGTGCAAAGAAAATTTGTGTAATCTCCCCAAACTCCATTTTTGGGATTATTTGAAGTTTAAGCCAAAACCTGACTTGGAAACATAGTTTTTGTAGGGCATTCCAGATTTCTACCATGATTTAGAATCTCTTGGATTGTCCCATTGAAAGGTGGGAAAAGTAAGTTTATGGTATAAGTGGAAAACTTTTATGCCATAAAAGGTCTATCAGCATTCACCCAAAAGTTACTGAGATCAGTAACTTATCGAAGAGCACCTTGTTCTTTTTTTTTAAAAATTTACTTCTATACTTGTTGCCAGAATGCTGTATAAGAATGCTACCAAAGAATATTACTGGAGTATAATATATTTAAATGAGAGAAATTGCTTAAAAATAGTATTTGTTGAGTTCTTACTCTGTGTCAGCATTGTTATGTGTTTCTCATGTATTATCTCATTTATCTTTGGGATAACTCTGTGAACATCATTATTATCTCCATGAGGATTAGTAGCCTAAGGTCACACAGCCTAGTAAATGGTAGTGTAGACATGTAGAATCAGGCTCTTTGACTAAAATACTCATGTTCTTTATCACCATATTGGTTTAATAAAATCACCATAGATTGTTTATATCAACTGAATTTCAAGTAGTTGAGCTATAGAGATATGCAGGCCATAAACATGTTTTTGAATCAGAGGTGTGGGGCTGTGTCTAGCGTTTAACATATTTTACTTCTTACTGCTGCTTACCTGCAAAGCAAATACTTTAAAAAAATTGGACTATTTTTAAATAATAATATTTTTTCAGTTTAAAATTTACCCTAAAGTGAATATATTTTTTTGTGAAGAATATTTGAACACATCTCAATATTTTGCATCTAAATCTAGAACTTTGACTTATATAGGTCTATATTAGGTAGCTAATTAAACTATTCCACCTATTTATTGAGCAGTTGAGCATCTTCTATACAAGGCCCTGTACTAGCTGGTTGGGAACAAAATAGAGAAGGGAGTTAACATTTATTGTACACTTGTTATATTTCAGTTGGTCTTTAGGTCTTCATCTCATAAATCCATACAGTAACCCTGTTAGGTAGGTGTTATCCTCATTTTGTAGCACAGAAGACTGAGGCATAGAGAATTTAAGCTCTTGTAACCTAAATGGCAGCTCTAGAATTGGAACCTAAGTCTACCTGACAAAAAAATCCATGCTCCTTTTCTGACTCACTGTGCTGCCTTGTGTGTGAATATGTGTTCCCTGTTTCTAAGAGATTATAGTCTAGTCCGAGGGTTCGCAAGATGGAGTCTGCAGATGTACTGCTGGGGGTCCCTGATTCACTTTCAAAACTGTCTTTGTAATAATACTAAGATATTATTTCTCATTTCACTGTGTTGATATTTGCATTGACCATGTAAAAGCAATGGTGGGTAAGACTGCTGGCACCTTAGCATGAATTGAGGGAGTGGCACCAACTGTACTCAGAGTTGTTGTATTTTTTTTCGTAACCACTGTGCACTTACAGGGAAAGAAGAAAGTTTCACTTACAAATGTCCTTGATGAAGCCGTATGACTTTTTATTTTATTAATTTTGGACCCTCTAGTGTATATACCTTTTTTTAAAAAATTGAGATATAAATCACACATAAAATTCACCTTTTAAAAGTGCACAATTCCTTGGTTTTTAGTATATTTACAAGGTTGTACAACTATCGCCACTATCCAATTATAGAACATTTTTATCACCCCCAAAAGAAACCCAGTATTTATTGGCAGTTACTCCCCATTCTCCCCTGACCCCCAGCACCAGGCAAATACTAATCTACTTTCTGTCTCTATGGATTTTCCTATTCTGTATTATTCCATTTATATGGAATGTATGTGGTCTTTTGTGTCTACCTTCTTTCACTTAATATACTGTTTTCAAGGTTCATCCATGTAGTAGCTGTTGCTTCATTCTTTTTTTTAAACAGCTTTAATGAGATATAAGTCAAATACTGCACAGTTCACCCATTTAAAGTGTACAATTCAGTGTTTTTTAGTATATTCACAGGTATGTTGCTTCATTCTGTGCAACCATTACTGCAGTTGATGTTAGAACTGTTTTATCACCTAAAAGAAACCTGTACCATTTGGTTATCACTATCTCCCATCTCCCTCCCCCTCTTTCCAAATAAAGAACCACTAATTTACTTTCTGTACCTATAGATTTCCCTAGTCTGGACTTTCATATGAATGGACTCGTATAATATGATTTCCAGTTTCTCCACATCCTCACCAATACTTGTTATAATCTGACTTTTTGGTTCTGGCTGTCCTAATAGGTGTGAAGTGGTGTCTCATATTCCCTAATGACTAATGATGTTGGGCATCATTTCATGTGCTTACTGGCTATTTATACACCTTCTTCGGAGGAGTGTATATTCAAAACGTTTGCCCATTTTAAAATCGGGTTATTTGCCCTTTTATTGTTGAATTATAAGAGTTCTTTATATATTCTGGATATTAACACCTTATCCCAGCGGTCCCCAACCTTTTTGGCACCAGGAACCGGTTTCGTGGGAGACAGTTTTTCCATGGACGGTGCGGGGGAGGAGGGATGGTTCAGGCAGTAATGTGAGAGATGGGGAGCGGCAGATGAAGCTTTGCTCTCTTGTCCACCGCTCACTTCCTGCTGTGCGGCCCAGTTCCTAACAGGCTGCGGACCCATTCTTGTGGGAGAAATCACTTCTTGATAGTATCACTTGATGCACAGAATTTAAACATTTTGATGGTCCAGTTTATTTATTTTTTTCTTTGGTTGTGCTTTAGGTATCATATCTAAGAAATTGTTGTTTAATTCAAGGTATGAAGATTTATACCTATGTTTTCTTGTAAAAAGTTTATATTTTTAACTCTTACACTTAGGTCTTTGATCCACTTTGAGTTAATGTTTATAAATGGTGTTGAAGTAGGGGTCCATCTTCATTCTTTTCATGTGGATATCCAGTTGTCCCAGCACCATTTGTTGAAAAGATTATTCTTTCCCTCCTTGAACTGTCTTGGCATTAATTGTTCATCAGTTTGATCCAGTTAAATTTGGACTGGGGTAATTTTTTAGGCCCAGTCTTTGTGGTTTGTTCTGACCCCAGAAGATGCTCTTCTTTGCTGTCTCTTGCCCTGGTTCTTACTAGTGAGTTACCTGGCCTGTGGTTTAGTTTGTTGCTCCTGATTAAGAGGCGCTACTTTTCAAGAACCTCCTTAGGCCTGAATTTCTCTACATTCTGTCTCAAATAAAGCCAGTTTCTTTGGGGAGAGCTTTGGAGTTTTCTTTTCTTATGGACTACTTCACCCTCTCGACAGAATCTCTGAGTCAGTACTCTGGATGTTGGCCAGGGTGGTAGCTTTTTGTCTAATTGTCTTGTCTCTCCTGGCATGGAACCTTTGCCTTGTGAGTTGGGGAGAATACAGTCTGGACCCCAGGATTCTTGGATGGCTGCATCTTGGATACAGCCTCTGTCCTATGGATGGGGGCTGGGTGGAGGAAGAGGCCCATTATCTCCTGGTCCCACTCACCAGGAATTTAGCCTTTTATGGTTGGAGTTGTAGAAGATGAGAAATCGTGGTGACCTGCTCCTTCTGGTGATTGGTTGGGAGCTGAGGAGAGAAGGAGTGCCTTCTTCTTAGTCACACCCACCTGGAGCGAAGCTCCATCAAGCTAACTGCAGAGTAGTGGATTGTGGCTCAGATGCCACAGATGTTCACTGTTAGCAAGTTTTAGTAGATTCTCTTGAATAAATACTTCTTTATTTGCTGTATGGCTCTAGGACCATTTCCAGAGAATTAGTTTTTCTTTTTAGTAGTTTTCACCAGCTTTGCTTATTTTCCAGGGGAGTTTGTCCTTGGAGCCTCTCATGCGAAGATCCCAGAAGTGGAAATCCGTAATTTACACTCTGGTTGGGATTGATATCAACTTAATTTCAATAGTGTACAACAATTTTGCTCCTATATAGTTCTGTTCCCCCCTCCCTTTTGCTGTTAATGTTGCAAATGACAACCCAGATTTATAATTCTTACTTTATGCAGTTGTCTTCAGAGACAGGAGAAAAAAGAGAAACAAAAATGCATTTTTATTGTCTTTTTTGTTTACCTATATAGTTGTCTTTATCTGTGCTCTTTATTTCTTCATGTGGATTTGAGTTACTCTCTAGTGTTTTCTCATTTCAAACTGGTGGACTCCTTTTAGCATTTATTGTAAAGGCAGGTCTACTAGCAACAAATTCTCTCAATTTTGTTTTTCTCAGAATGTCTTAATTTTTCCTTCTTTTTTTTTTTTTGCGGTACGCGGGCCTCTCACTGCTGTGGCCTCTCCCGTTGCAGAGCACAGGCTCTGGATGTGCAGGCTCAGCGGCCATGGCTCACGGGCCCAGCTGCTCCGCTGCATGTGGGATCTTCCCGGACCGGGGCACGAACCCGTGTCCCCTACATCGGCAGGCGGACTCTCAACCACTGTGCCACCAGGGAAGCCCTTTCCTTAATTTTTGAAGGATAGTTTTGCTTGATATAGAATCCTTGGTTGACATGCTCCCCCACCCCCCCGCCCGCCCGAACTTTGAATATGCCATCCCACTGCCTTCTGGCTTCTCGGATTTCTGATGTGAAGTCAGCTGTTATTTGAATTGAATACCTCTTGTACATGATGAGTCACTTTTTCTTTCTGCTTTCAAGATTTTCTTTTCTTCTTTCTGTATTTTGAATATGATGTGTCTAGATGTGGATCTCTTTTAGCTTACCCTCCTTGGAGTTCATTGACCTTGTTGAATGTGTAGATTAATGTTTTTCATCATATTTAAGAAATTTTCAGCCATTATTTCTTCAAATGTTCTTTCTGCCCTTTTTCCCCTCTTCTGGGCCTCCCGTTATGCATATGTTGGTAACTTGATGGTGTTTCATAGGTCTCAAGGGATATTATCATTTTTCTTTATTGTTTTTTCTTTCATTTCCTCAGATTGGATAACTTCAGTTGATCTTCAAGTTCACTGATTTTTTTTTCTTCTGCCTGGTCAAATCTGCTTGAAACCCTCTGGTGAATATTTCATTTCAGTTATTCTGCTTTCTCAGAATTTCTGTTTGGTTCTTTTTTATAATTTCTAGCTTTTTACTGATATTCTCTATTTGGTGAGACATTATTCTCACACTTTCCTTTAGTTTGTAGGCATGGTTTCCTTTAGCTCTTTGAACGTATCTGAAACAGCTGATTTAAGATCTTTGTAATAGGTATAAATTCAAACTCCGGACTTCCTCAGGGATAGTTTCTTTTGCTATCCTCAGCATGTATTTTCTACTTTATAATTTGAAATGACTGTTCAAGCTCCAGCCATACAATCTGTATTCCAGCCATCAGGAAGGAGGAGGAGCTGAAGACATGCTTATTCCCTTTGTACTTCCTAGAAGTTCTATATGATACTTTTGCTTATAGCCCATTGACCAGAATGTTATCCTATCATTACACCTAGTTTCAAGGGAGGTTGGGAATTGTAGTCATTAATCTGGGTTGCCATTTGCCTGAGGCTTTTATTACTGAGAAAGAAGAGAAGAATGGATTGGGGGATATAATTAGGATTTTGGTTTTTTAACTATAGTCTGCTCCTTTGGTTATTCTAATATATATGCCTACCCTTCTATTCACATATACAACACATTCACCTCATACCTAGAGAGACTACCCCAGTGTTTCATTTAGTTACTGCATTCAGCACAAAGCACTGCATTCAGGATGTCTGAGTAATGTGCAGTCTTCTCTGGTAGGAATGGTTCAGGGCTTATAAACTAAAAGACAAGGTAACTGCCCCCAAGACAGTTAGTATACAATAGGTGTAATAGAAATAGGATGATAGCAATAAAAAATTACCACCTGAAAAATTTCTGTCTTTTTATTGATATTCTTTATTTGGTGAGATATGATTCTCATGCTCCCTCTAGTTTTTTAGACGTGGTTTCCTTAGACATGGTTTCCGAAAAGGGGAGACTTGGTAACATATAAAAGTCTCTAGTCCATAGCAATTATTAAATGCTACTGTGTAGGAAATTTGAAGACTTTCTGTCCTGACAGAGGAATAAATTTCTGGATTAAGCATTGTTTTTAAGCCTGATGACACTGGTCTTTTCTTACTTGGATCTGTGCCTTGCCTATATCCACCCCATCTTAATTTAATGGCAGTCACAGTGAGGCCATCTGAAACAGTTGGCTTGTGTGAGAAGGCAACCCTAAGCACCCCTCCCCACTGCTCCCCCCAACCCCTGCCCACTTTGTTTTGGCAATTGGGTTCATAGCCTTTGTATGGGCAGAGCTCCAGTCTTATGTCCGTTAGGCAGCCACTACTTTAAATATTTATTTGTTTGTTTATTTATTTAGCTAGCTAGCTGCACTGGGTCTTAGTTGTGGTGTGCGGGATCTTTGCTGCGGTGTGTGGGATCTTTAGTTGTGGCATGTGGGATCTAGCTCCCCGACCAGGGATAGAACCTGGAGCCCCCTGCATTGGGAGCATGGAGTCTTAACCACTGGACCACCAGGGAAGTCCCTGGCAGCCACTACCTTTAACTGCACCATTTTGGAATACAGAGTGTTTCGCTCTTTCTACCCTATAAGGCTCCAAAGTAAGAGGCTTCTAGTGAACTTAGATTGCAGGCCACAGGAAAGAGTACACCTTCCTTAGCAAGGATATGTTCCTTTTTATCGTTTCTTATTGACTGACTAGCTCTAGCCTGAGTTTTACCTCTCTGATACAATTTTGTTGAAAGTTGCAAGAAGCAGTCAACACATACAACATTCTGAATCTTTCCTACTATTTCCCTTAAACCTATAGCATTCCAATATAATCAGGCAGTGCTTTTTAAAAAAATATTTATTTATTTATTTATTTGGTTGCACTGGGTCTTAGTTGTATCAGGCAGGCTCCTTAGTTGTGGCTCGCGGGCTCCTTAGTTGTGGCTCGCGGGCTCCTTAGTTGTGGCTCGCGGGTTCCTTAGTTGCAGCTCGCTGACTCCTTAGTTGCAACACGTGGGCTCCTTAGTTGCAGCATGCGAACTCTTAGTTTCGGCATGCATGTGGGATCTAGTCCCCTGACCAGGGATCGAACCCAGGCTCCCTGCATTGGGAGTGCAGAGTCTTATCCACTGTGCCGCCAGGGAAGTCCCCAGGCAGTGCTTTAATGAGATGTTTTGCCGTCTTCAGTATCTGAAGGTTCACCAGAAATGTTACAATCTTTCTCATGAAGCATTCTGTTCCTGGCACCAAATTCTGTATTAGGATTATGTTCAACCATTTGTGATTCCAAAAAAGTAAAATAATAGTGGTTTTAAACATGATATAAGTTTACTTTCTTCTTACATAAAAGAAGTCCAGAGGTAGGTAACCCAGGGCTGGTGTGGTGCTGCACAGTGTCAAGGAACCAGCTTCTGTTTTTGTTGCCTTGCCATTCTCAGTATGTGGCTTCTTCCTCATAGTCTGAGATGGCTACTTGCACTCCAGCACCTCATCCATATTCCAGGCAGCAGGAAGGAGGAGGGTCCAAAGAATAGTATACTCAGTTCCTTTAAGGACATTTCCTGGAAATCACACTTAATACTTTTACAGGCATACCTTGTTTTATTACGCTTTGCTTTATGGTGCTTCACAGATGTTGCATTTCTCAGAAATTGAAGGTTTGTGGCAACCCTGCATTGAGCAAGTCTATTGGTGCCATTTTTCCAACGTCTCTCTGTATCACATTTTGGTAATTATCGCAGTATTTCAAACTTTTCATTATTATATTTATTATGATGATTTGTGATTGATGATCCTCGATGTTACCACTGTGACTCGCTGAAGACTCAGATGATGGTAAGCATTTTTTAGCAATAAACTAATTTAAATTAAGGCATATATATTGTTTCTTTAAGATGTAATATTATTGCACGCTTAATAGATTATAGTATAGTGGAGGCATAACTTGTATCCACTGGGAAACCAAAAAATTCATGTGACTCGCTTTATTGTGATACTCGCTTTATTGCAGTGGTCTGGAACCCAACCTGCAATAGCTTCGAGGTATCGTTGTATTCATGTCCCATTGGCTCGAACTCATGGCCACATCTGGCTGCAGGAGAGGCTGGGAAATGCAATCTGCATTCTGGCATGCACTTAGCTAAAGTTCAGGTGTTCTATTATTAAGGAAGAAAGAGAAAGTGGATATTGGGCAAAACCTCCAATGCTTCCCATAGTGATCCAGGTGAGGTTCTTTTGCTTCCTGCTTATGGGTCGTCTCTGGTATTTAAAAACACTCCTGGGCTTCCCTGGTGGCGCAGTGGTTGAGAGTCTGCCTGCCGATGCAGGGGACACGGGTTCGTGCCCCAGTCCAGGAAGATTCCACATGCCGCGGAGCGGCTGGGCCCGTGAGCCATGGCTGCTGAGCCTGCGCGTCCGGAGCCTGTGCTCCGCAACGAGAGAGGCCACAACAGCGAGAGGGCTGCGTACTGCAAAAAACAAAAAAAACAAAAAGAAACAGTCCTAATTCTCTTTCTGTTGTATTCTCTCTTTCATATCATCTAAAACTTCCCAGTTACTACATTCGGATGCTTTCTTTTCTTTTAGATATAGATCACGAGTGTGCTTCCTTTCTCCTTCATTGATTTAGAACCTTTCCATTTTAACATATGCCACCAAGACGTTAGAATATTTCCATGCCGGTGTGCAGTTACCTTTTCTTTCTTTCTTTCTTTCTTTTTTTTTTTTTTTTTGCTATACACATCATGCTTATTGCCTGCACAGATGCCTACAAAATGCGCTGTGCTAACTGCTGACTGCTGCTGTGTGTCTTAGCATTTTATAAATTCTACAGTCACTGCTCTTAGATGTAGCTGTAAAGTGGAGATTCCTGCAGTGCTTTGGAGAACACTTTTGTTGTATTTTATATTTGTTTGGGAAGTGGATTTCTTTGCCTGTACTCTCTCTTCCCTCTTTATTTCAAAGCTTTAAATATAATTGTACTGAAGTTAAAATCATATTTACTGATGTCTGTTACATTTTATTCCATCAGAACTTCTCAGCACCTTTTTTTAGAAATATTACTTGGCTGAGAGTAATACTATTTGAAGCAAGAGGCTGTCAGAAGGGAAGAATAATGGAACATGACTTAGGAGCTGTTTTTATTTAAGTTGAGGTGTTCTGCCTTTTTTTTTTTTTTTTTGCAGTACATGGGCCTCTCACCGCTGTGGCCTCTCCCATTGCGGAGCACAGGCTCCGGATGCGCAGGCCCAGCGGCCATGGCTCACGGGCCCAGCCACTCTGCGGCATGTGGGATCTTCCCGGACCGGGGCACGAACCCGTGTCCCCTGCATCGGCAGGCAGACTCTCAACCACTGTGCCACCAGGGAAGCCCCCAGAGGTTCTGCCTTGATTGAAGCCTTTAATGACCATGAGCAACTGGAAATGCTTTTTTTTTTTTTTTTTTTTTTTTTTGCGGTATGTGGGCCTCTCACTGTTGTGGCCTCTCCCGTTGCGGAGCACAGGCTCCAGACACGCAGGCTCAATGGCCATGGCTCATGGGCCAAGCCGCTCCGCGGCATGTGGGATCCTCCCAGACCGGGGCACGAACCCGTGTCCCCTGCATCGGCAGGCGGACCCTCAACCACTGCGCCACCAGGGAAGCCCCCGGAAATGCATTTTTAAACACAAGCTCTGCACTGTTTACTGTGAAGGTAATGTGAAGAGCAAGTGCTTTTGTATGGTAACCAGTCTTGTCAGAATAGATTCATTTAATCAATAAGTTAGCTTTTATAGTTAAAGTGTAATCAGAAGGATAATTGATGAGAATGCTGGTGGTGTTTCATCTCAAATGCTGCAGTGCTGTCATAGATTGTACATTGTCCTGAGGGTGCTCACTGTAACACCAGTAGGTGACTAGGAGCCGTAGCCTAGCCTCTTCTCCTTGACCCATATTGAAGACTCCGGTCTTCAATATACTTTTTCTGTAGCAGAAAAACCCAAATGAACTTTTGGGCCAACCCAATATTTGTATTTGCTGTATTCCTACAAAATTGTGACAGTTTCTGGATAATTTTCCTTCTTTTTATGGCAAAATATTTCATTCTCAGTGTTTTGAAATATTTGATCAAGAATTTAGGAAAATATTCATGACTCCTTTTATAAAGAGGGAACATATTCTTAAGATATGGGGAGAGAGCTCATTGGGAAACCTAAGGATGTGAGGCTCTGGCACTGGAAAATAGTGCTTCTCTTCAAACACTCCATTGTAGTGTGGAAACAAAGCACAGTACTGTAAACGTCTTCCCTTTTCCCCAACTGCTGCCTGTCTTCATCCTAGGTGAGTTTTGTCTCAACAAGTTTTTTATTCCAAGGGTAGTATGTTCAAAAATAACTAGTCTTTTTCATATTATTCATACCTGAACAGCATCACTAGGGCACATTTTCTATACTGTGGCCTGGCAACATTTCAGGTTGTCCTGGCTTATTGGAGTGTAAGGTTTTAGTGTCATAGTGGGAACGACAGAAGAATTCCTAACTTGAAAATTGTCTTATGATGGATTATGTAATTTTGTAGGTGAATACACAAGTATGTTCAGATCATATTTAAATTTATTCAGGTCTTTTTTTAAAAATATTTATTTTATTTTTTATTTATTTTTGGCTGTATTGGGTCTTCGTTGCTGCGTGCGGTTTTCTCTAGTTGCAATGAGCCGGGGCTGGTGTTAGTTGCGGTGCGCGGGCTTCTCATTGCAGTGGACTCTCTTGTTGTGGAGCACCGGCTCTAGGCATGCGGGCTTCAGTAGTTGTGGCACTCAACCTTAGTAGTTGTGGCACACGGGCTTAGTTGCTCCGCAGCATGTGGGATCTTCCCGGATCAGGGTTCGAACCCGTGTCCCCTGCCTTGGCAGGTGGAGTCTTAACCACTGCGCCACCAGGGAAGCCCTATTCAGGTCTTTTATACATAGCATGTGGACTGCTAAACATCTGTCATTCTTTCTCTTAGAGAAGAAATTTCTTTTTTAAAATTAATTAATTTATTTATTGGCTGCGTTGGGTCTTCATTGCTACGCGGGCTTTCTCTAGTTGCGGCAAGTGGGGGCTACTCTTCATTGCAGTGCGCAGTCTTATTGCAGTGGCTTCTCTTGTGGAGCAAGGGTTTTAGGGTGCACGGGCTTCAGTAGTTGTAGTGCGGGTGCTCAGTAGTTGTGGCTCACGGGCTTAGTTGCTCCATGGCATGTGGGATCTTCCTGGGTCAGGGATTGAACCCATGTCCCCTGCATTGACAGGCGGATTCTTAACCACTGTGCCACCAGGGAAGTCCCAAGAGAAGAACTTCTAAAAGACAGATAGAATTCCACAGTTAAAAATTGGAACATATTTGAACACCACAGAAAAGGGATCAGGAATCATAAGGAAAGCATATCTGTAGTGTTTGTGGGCATGAATATAGTTTAAGGAACGTAATGAAGTCATGTTGCCAACATAGTGCTTTAAATCTTAAGCAGCCTTTTCTTGGGGAGCAGGGAATTGGAGATAGGGGTTAAGACAAATTGTCAAATTTCTCTTAAATGTTTGCAACAAAATGCCGCCTTGTAGTTAAACTCTCTGTACTTTTCAGGATAACTTCTCATAAGACCCTTTAAGATAACAGGACAAAGAGTAACAATTTTTATTCAGAGTGACTTGCCCAGGGTCATATCACCAAACTCAGTGATTTAAGATATTGATATAGGTCACATAACTTTTCCCCAAAACAACATTATTGTAATTGTTACTAGGGGGCCAGGCAGAATGGTAAATTATACCAAACTCAAAAGTCAGGCAGCAGGCTAAGGTGAACAATTTCCCCTACAGTCTATTCTCTACACAGCTGCCAAAGTGATCTTTAACAACATGTGTCAGGTCATATCACTCCATTGCTTAAAACCTCCCAGGGGCATCCAGTTTTTC
This sequence comes from Hyperoodon ampullatus, assembly GCF_949752795.1. Lineage (NCBI taxonomy): Eukaryota > Metazoa > Chordata > Mammalia > Artiodactyla > Ziphiidae > Hyperoodon > Hyperoodon ampullatus. The sequence continues at coordinate 37,097,251 of NC_136924.1, read as the reverse complement.
CTAAAATGTATTTCTCCCCTCCTGTTCTGCTCTCTGCCCAGGCTGGTCTTTCAGTTCCTTGAAGATGTCAAGCTCATTCCCACCTCATGGTCTTTGAACTTGTACATGCTGTTTCCTCTGCATGGCTGGCTGCTTCTTGTCAAATTATGCTAGCATCAGATTGTGTAGTGGTTAGAGACATGGGCTCTGAAAGCTGATTCTCTGCATTCCAGTTATTTAACCTCTCAGTGCCTTCGTTTCCTCACCTGTAAAAAATTGGATAAGTAAATACCTGTTAGTGTTGTGAAGGTTGAATACACACACATGCAGTGCCTTACACAGAGGAAGTGCTCATTAAGTGTTGGCTGTTATAAAAGTCTCAGTTCAGAAATCACCTCCTCAATGAGACCTTTCTTGAAGATTTAAATTAACCTTCCTCCACCCCCCATAATACTTACAGTTACCTGAAATTATTTTATTGTGTATTTATTTACTTTTATTTTTGTGTCTCTCTCACTATAACGTAGGCTCCATGAAAGCAGGAATATTTTCTGTGTCTTGCATTTCCAGTGCCTAGAACAGTGCCTGCTCAGTATATATTTGTTGAGTGAATTAATGGAAGCCAGATCCACCCCAGAAGGTCTTCTTAGGTGACATTAAGACTGAAAAGCAGTTTGTGTCACTCAGTTAAAGGTGTTCCCATGTGTACCCAACACCATTAAATTATGTTCTAAGCTATGGGTATCTGGCAGGGGCTTGTAGAGAGTGGTGTGGAGAGGTAATACAAAGAAAAGGAGTTGAGCCTGCAGATAAAATACATATCTTAACTTTTCTTTATTTTAAATGTTTTTATTTATTTCTCCTGCTTCCAGCTGGTAAGTTCATGTCCTTTTATATAAGCCCTTGAGCTTACTTGTGTCTTTAAGTTTAGGGACAGCTGGTTGCCCCTCAGCATTATAAAGTTACAGCTTTATTGAGCTTCTTCTAAAATAGTGTGAGTAGAAAGTACCGATATGTAATTAGATACTCAGCTGTATATGATAATTTTAGGAGTCAGAGGGATGCTCTAAAACCAAAGTAGGCAATCTGAGACTAGGAATTCCTGAATTATCAAGAGTCAGGTATGATAGCAATTTCTCATTCCCTTATATCTGTACCTCTGCCTTTTCCTCTTATTAATACTATCACTACGCTTTCTGTTTTCTTCCTATTCCTGTATTCCTTTTTGTTTCTATCCTTCCACTTTCATGTCCATGTTTTCCTTCTCAAGTATATGATGGAAACTCAAATGATGTTTCTATTATTTGGCTTTGGCTCCTGCACCCAGTACCCAGAATCAGATTGATCATCCTCTCAGATAAATGTCCTCCTCCTTTCTTGCCTGCTTCTTTTAGTAGAATCACCGTTCTAGCAGTCACTCTGGCTTAAAACCATGGAGTCATCTTGACACCTCCCTTTCTTCAGCCCCACAACCAAACACAAACATGTCCTATCACTTATAAATTCTGTCTCATTCATTCAGCATGAACTCAGCAAAGATTAGAGTTTCTGCTCTGTGCCAGGTATGACTCCATGTTGTGTGTGACAGTTCCCATCTTTCTGCATTTGCTACCCAAATTCAGGATCTCAATAAATTATACTTTGCCTAGTAAAAGTAGCTTCGTAACTTTTTTCCCAACCTCATATTCCTTTTTTCCAATCCAGTATTTATTGCACTGCCAGATTAATTCTCTAAAACATGGTTTGACCATGCTATTCCTTCTTTTTTTTTTAATTTTTATTTTCTGTTGGACTATAGTTGATTTACAATGTTGTGTTATGTTCCCTACTTCTTAGAGTGAAACTCAGCTTGCTGTTCCAGGCATATCTCGTATAACTTGTACTTGATTGCCCTTTTAGAACATACTCCACACTTTCTCACATCCATGTTTTTGTTCATGCTCTTCTGTCTCCTGGAAGAATATAAGCTCCCTGAGGGCAGGAACTTTGTCTTATTCACTGTAGTATCCTGTAGCACACAGAACAGTACCTGGCATGTAGTAGTTACTCAGTAGACATTTATCAGAAGAATGAATGAGAAATAAGTGAATCTTGTCAATACTACCTATTTAAAAAATTTTTATTGACGTATAGTTGATTTACAATGTTGTGTTAATTTCTGCTGAATAGCTGAGTGACTCAGTTATGCATATTCTTTTTCATATTCTTTTCCATTATGGTTATCACAGGTTATCGACTATAGTTCCCTGTGCTCTACAGTAGGGCCTTGTTTATCCATCCTGTATCTAGTAGTTTGCATCTGCTAATTGCAAGCTCCGGACACTTCCCTCCTCCACACCCCCTTCCCCTTGGCAACCACAGTCTGTTCTCTGTGTCTGTGAGCCTGTTTCTGGTTTGTAATTCTATCTAGTTTTTATGACTCTTCCCAAACATTAATATTACCTCTCTTAGGAAGCCTTTTCTGATCTTCTGTGTATTTCTGTTTAAACATAAATACCTACCTGTGACAGAACCTTTTTCCCTCTTTTTTTTTCTGTATCAGTGCTGGCTTTGATTGTGTATGTCATGTGGTTGCCATGAGATTAATATAGTCAGTAAATGAACAAATGTTTATTGAGTTCTTGTTCTGCGTCAAGTATGATATCTAGGTACTTGAGTCAAAAGGACAGTAGAATGGAATTCCTTTCCTCAGTGAACTTAACTGCCTAGTGGAGGATCAATCCATTTTAATAGTAGTAAAAGTAAGCAGTGAGAAGCAGGCCTGGGCTCTTACGGAAGCATAGCCTTTTGGAAGGGGTTGGATAATACGGAGAAGGGGGTAGGTTGGGGAAGAAGAGGCAGTTCTAGGCTGTCACAAGTAGAAAGCAACATATGGTGGGAGCAGTGGGTGCTTAAAGGGGAGTGTGAGAAATGGAGCAGGTACTCTGAAGGGCCTTGTACTGTTGGTATTGAAGACGCAGTACTATATTGTTACCTTTTATCTGTTTTGTTGGGATAAGAGGAAAAACTTGGATGACTGATTCCCTGTAAAATGATCAGGAGGCGCTGAAAACCTGAAGTGAGCAAAAGCTGTGGCTCCATGGGACTTCCTGAAAAAAATTACTTGGGAGGTAAGATTTTTGTTACGTGGAATGCCTTCCTACTTGATTGATAGTCTATATAAGCAATCCCAATTTGAAAATAAGTTTTTTCCTGAGAATTTGAAAGCATATTCTATTATGTCAATTTCCCATGTTGATGTTAAGAAATCTGCTGTCATTCATTGTGTCTCACAGTGTTGTGGGTCAGGGATTTGGGTGGGGCTTAGCTTGGGGTTTCTTCTGCTCCACATGGTGTTCGTTAACTTGGGTCCACGTGGTGGCATTCAGCAAGTGACTGGGCGTGCCTGGGGGATGTCCAGGAGTATACAGGCCTGACACCTTGGTGGGGATGTCTGGAAGGCTAGTCTTAGCTAGATCCCTTTTCTTTTCAGTGTAGTCTTGAGACCTCTTCTTATGGTCTCTCCATCAGAGCAGTTGGACTTCTGGGAGTACAGCGCTCCCAAAGATCAAGGTAAAAGCTGCCAGTCTCCTTAAGCTCTAGACCTGGAACTGGCATAGCATCATTTTCACTGTACTGCATTGTTAAGGCAGTCACAGCCCAGCTCAGATTCAAGAGGAGGGGAAATAGACCTCCTACCACTGGGAGAAGTGTCAGGGAATTTGTAGTCATCTTTAATCTGCCGTGCCACTCTTCATGTGCTTTCTGTTGTTTTGAGTTAGATTTTATATTTTCCTGTTTCTTGTACTCCTTGGTTTTGGATGACTTCTAAGATGAAGAGGGAGCAGAAAGGCCTTTTCTTTGCCATCTGTTGTAGCCTGAGTAGTTTTTAAGACATCTGAAGATAACGGGGATGGTAGTAACAGAGATAAGGGCAGCTAGCTAGCCAAGGCTAGATGTTTTCCTCACCTTTCACTGTAGGATCTAGGGCAGTACCTAGTACATAGTTAGCTCTCAGAAAATACTTGTTCTCAAATTCCTTTGTGTCAAATTTTATATATATATATATATATCTTCTTAGACAGTAAGAGTTTTAAAGATTTTGGTTTATCTGTTGAAGATAAATCAAGGAAAATAAGAGTAAAAATCTGTACAGTTAAAAAAAGATTCATTAATTGATTAAAAAACCACTTTTTATACAGAGAAATTTTTTTCAGAAGAGTAATGTCATTTGGTTGTATGAAACTCTTTGTCATGGGTCATAATAAAAAATCATGTCAGTATATACTTTTTTAGAGTTATCAGCTGTCTGCCTGAGCTCTTCCATTTCTCTAACACATTTTGTGCTATTGCGTCTAGTTACATGTGCCGCTCGGCACCAGCAGAAGGCATGCAGCCCAAAAAGGGGGTGGGGTGGAGAAAAGATGAGGGGGAATCAAGCCAGCAAGAGAGGGAAACAGATGGGTTGTGGGAGATGACCCTGCCCCCATGTTGTTTTTGTTCTGGCTGCTACTGATCGTATGTGAATCAGCAGGCAAAAAATTGGAGTTGGTGATCCTATGATGAAAAAGAAAGTTTGATTTTGGACTCAGTAGAATTATAAATTTACAACACTAAAACATGATGCAGATTTTTTCTTTTGGTTATGTTAATTATCTTTCCTTTGAGACATTTCAGAAAGTATTTTGAGATATAACTCTTTAATTTTTCTAAATAATATATGTATAATCTGAGATGACTATTACTCTTTCAGCTTTTCTTTTTCATGCAAGTTTTACAGTAAATAAGACTTTAGGCATATTCAGGAACTGGTAGAGGAGACTTAATCCATGATGGCGATTCCTCAGCATTTTTGGATCTTGTCTCTAGATGGTCAGAGTTTACTAGGACTTTCTCCTGTGGGCTATTTAAAAATGAGTAGAAAGTCGTATGTTGGCTAGAGAAATAAATCTTCCCAATGTATGTATTTCATGCTAAATATTCTGTCTTTTCTTTTGTTAGTGCTTATACTTGACTTTTGTTTGGCTTATTTTCTAAGGTCAAGATTAAGGAAACCTTGCTTTATGTCTCACCAAGTCTTCACTTTGTCCTATGGAAGAATCTTATTTAAAAAAAATTTTTTTAAAAAACATTATAAGAATGTTAGCAAACATACACCAATATAGAGAGAATAATAGTATAATGAATCTCCATATACCCAGTATTCAGCTTCAACAGTTACCAGTGTTCTGTCTCTCTTGTTTCATCTGTTCCTCCTGCCCCTTACAATTTTTGATGGAAGAATTTTATTATAATACCATTTAATGTTAGCATTTTGAAAGGCTATATCCTGAAACTTTTGAAATCTTTAAATTAAATACTACTGTAGCATATAATTTGCCCAGTAAAAATGTTTGGTAAACTATATAGGTATGTAAAATTTTTAAATGACCTCTTCAAGCCCTTAATGATCCTATAAATATGGAACTTAATCAGTTACTAAGCTATTAAAATAAATTCTGAATGGAACACTCAGTAAAACAGTTTTTCAAATTGCTTTTTCTTTCATTCCAGGCAGTGGCAGGCACAGTCATGGTCCAAGTCACTACAGAATTTAATATTCCTTTCTTTAATCTATTAAAAATGTATGAGTTCTGGGGCCTCCCTGGTGGCGCAGTGGTTGAGAGTCCGCCTGCCGATGCAGGGGATACGGGTTCGTGCCCCAGTCTGGGAGGATCCCATGTGCCGCGGAGCGGCTGGGCCCGTGGGCCATGGCTGCTGAGCCTGCGCGTCCGGAGCCTGTGCTCCGCAACGGGAGAGGCCACAACAGTGAGAGGCCCGCGTACCACAAAAAAAAAAAAAAAAAAAAAAAAAAAAATGTATGAGTTCTGAAAAAGATCACTTTTTAAACTTCTTCATTTTTTCTTTACGCCTAGCACTTGACTTGGGTTGACTTTCTTTTAGGGCTCATAGTCCACATTTTCTTTTAAAAAAATCTTTTTTTTAGAAGTACTGGTTATGTGCATTAAGTACATACCAGAATTACAGACACATGCAGTTTAACTTCAAACTTCATTAGCGAAATCATGACATCATTGTGATGGATGGATCTTTATTGTCTTTTAGGAGCAGTAACACATGTGAATGTCAGATCTCCAAATCTCAGCAATAATAATAATTTTCTAATTCAAAGTAATAGGAGGAAGGTTGTTCTGAATTACTGAAAAGTAAATTAAGGGACACTTTAAAGAATAGACAGTTTATTCTTTCAAGCTCAATGAATAATATGAGTTAGTTTAGTAAATTATTTCTTAAGCAGAGATCTTGCCAAGCCATTTAAAAATTATTGTGGTAAAAAACATATGATACTAAAGTTACCATCTTAATCATTTTTAAGTGTATAGCTCACTAGTGTTAAGTATATTCACACTGTTGTACAACAGATCTCTAGAACTTTTTCATCTTGCAAAGCTAAAACTCTATATCCAGTAAACACTACTGCCAGGCCATTTTTAAAAAAATTTTATTTATTTATTTATTTTTGGCTGTGTTGGGTCTTCGTTTCTGTGCGTGGGCTTTCTCTAGTTGGCGGCGAGCGGGGGCCACTCTTCATCGTGGTGCACGGGCCTCTCACTGTCGCGGCCTCTCTTGTTGCGAAGCACAGGCTCCAGACGTGCAGGCTCAGTAGTTGTGGCTCACGGGCCTGGTTGCTCTGCGGCATGTGGGATCTTCCCAGACCAGGGCTCGAACCCGTGTCTCCTGCATTGGCAGGCAGATTCTCAACCACTGCACCACCAGGGAAGCCCTGCCAGGCCATTTTTAATGGAAAAATGAGAAATATACATTTACATATTAACATTGACTGTGTTATGTGCTAGTCTCTTTTGTAATCGTGTAAAGAATTATGCATTATGAGGCAGTATTTTAGTTTTTCTCTTAATCTGGTAAACACTATAAAATTGGTGGCACTCTTTTATCCTACCCCTCCCTCAAGTAGCATAAAATCTTTCTTTCTTTTTTTTTTTCCGGTACGCGGGCCTCTCACTGTTGTGGCCTCTCCCGTTGCGGAGCACAGGCTCTGGATGCGCAGGCTCAGTGGCCATGGCTCACGGACCCAGCGGGATCCTCCCGGACCAGGGCACGAACCCGCGCCCCCTGCACCGGCAGGCGGACTCCCAACCACTGCGCCACCAGGGAAACCCGCATAAAATATTTCTTAATCTTATACTTCATTATGGTATCACAGATATCAGTGAAGTCTGAAATAATGGGATTTTGCTGTTTGGTTAAGAACTTTTTACATGAAACTATGATTCTACCCCAGCAGTTTAATTGGAGTACTTAAGTGGAATGAGGTTTCCTGGTTCCTATCCTGACTTCCAAATCTTATTCTTAATTTTTCTGTATTTTTTCATATAGTCTTCTTGTATTGTTCAGATTTTCCTCAAGACTTGCCTGTCTTGGTCCCTAGACTGTCTTTAAATATCTTTCATTTGCTTCTGTCTTTTTCAGAAAGGCATTTATCAAGTGGCTGTTAATGTGCAAATACTATTTGCAGGGTCTGTCTACTGCATACACACACAGTTGTTACCATCTCAGTTAAATTTCTCCATTTTCTAATGAGAGATATGAACTCATAATCTATAATTATTTAACAACTTTTTTCCAGTTTTATTGAGATATAGTTGATATATGGCACTGTATAAGTTTAAGGTGTAAGTAGTGACTTGACTTACATATATTGTGAAATGTTTACCACAATAAGTTTTGTTAACAGTCATCATCTCATATAAATACAAAAACATTTTTTTCCTTGTGATGAGAACTCTTAGGATTTACTCTCAACAGCTTTCAGATATACCATGTAGCAGTGTTAACTCTACTTATCTTATAATTGGAAGTTTGTATCTTTTGACAACCATCATCCAATTCCTCCACCTCCCACCCCAACAGCTGGTAACTACAAGTCTGATCTCTTTTTTTATGAGGTTTATTAATTAATTAATTTATTATATTTGGCTGCGTTGGGTCTTTGTTGCTGCGTGTGGGCTTCTCCCTAGTTGTGGCGAGCGGGGGCTACTCTTCATTGCGGTGCGTGGGCTTCTCATTGTGGTGGCTTCTCTTGTTGTGGAGCACGGGCTCTAGGCATGCAGGCTCAGTAGTTGTGGCTCGCGGGCTCTAGAAGGCAGGCTCAGTAGTTATGGTGCATGGGCTCAGTTGCTCCGCAGCATGTGGGATTTTCCCGGACCAGGGCTCGAACCCGTGTCCCCTGCATTGGCAGGCAGATTCTTAACCACTGCGCTACCAGGGAAGCCCCCATGCGTTTGTTTTTATTTTTGTTTTTCTGTTTGTTTTTTAGATTCCACATAAGTGAGATCATACAGTATTTGTCTTTTTCTGTCTGATTTATTTCACGTAGCATAATGCCCTCAAGGTCTGTCCATGTTTTTGCAAATGGCAGTATTTCCTTCCATTTTGTAGCTGAATAATATTCCATTGTGTATTAACAACTGTTTATTGAAAACCTGTTACTGTATGTGAAGCTACTTTTCCTAGGTCTTAAGGCGGAAGTTTTTTTTTTTTAAATAAATTTGTTTATTCTTATTTTACTTATTTTTGGCTGCGTTGGGCCTTCATTGCAGTGCGTGGGATTTCTCTAGTTGTGGTGAGCGGGGGCTACTCTTCGTTGCAGTGCGTGGGCTTCTCAGTGCGGTGGCTTCTCTTGTTGCGGATCACGGGATTTAGGCGTGTGGGCTCCGTAGTTGTGGCTCACAGGCCCTAGAGCGCAGGCTCAGTAGTTGTGGTGCATGGGCTTCGTCGTTCCGTTCATGTGGGATCTTCCAGGATCAGGGCTCGAACCAGTGTCCCCTGCATTGGCAGGCAGAGTCTTAACCACGGCGCCACCAGGGAAGCCCAGGGCAGAAGTTTTGATACTATCCTCCTCCTGCTTTCCTTTAGTACTCAATTAAGAGTGGTATTTTTTTTTTTAATACATCTCAGTGCCATCATCCATGTGCGCATGTATGTGTGAGCACGCTCATATGTTTCAGGGTGGGGAAGGGTATTGAGGACTCTGTACTAAGGAGTTTGGGTCTCAAAGGATTGTTAAATATCATAAAATTGAATTTTTTAGCCTGAAAAGGCTGCTGTTAAGGAAAACAAATATTCTCTTTCAGGGTCAGTGGCAAAGGAAAAGCCAGATGGATTAATCACGTATAACAATTGTTTTTTCCCAGTACACATAGAGACATGGCTTAAATGATGGTAAGTCATAGGCAAGATGGGAAAAAATTCTTTGAAGTTCAAATTCTGGATTTTCTTGGTAAAAATTTGTTATTTTTTAATTCCTAAAATTGTTCAAACCCTCAAAAAATTCTTTTCCCAAGGTTTACCCATACTACCTCTTAGATTATTGAGTTCCTAATATATATATATATATTTTTGAACTTGCCTCACTTTCTTTCAGCATTTTTGGAGTAGAGAATCCTTCTTAATGTCTTTATTCTTCTTAATGTCACCCCCCCTTCTTAATTGGTCTTATCTGATCTTTTCCATTCCATTTTACATTTTATGAAGAGCAACCAGAACTGCAGTCAGGTTTGGGCACATTATAGCCTTACATGAAGGTAGAATGTGATGGTCCTTTTAGTTTTCAGTGCCTTTCTTCATTTCATGGCTTTCCAATATTTTGTTGGTTTCTTAATCTGAAGCAGATTAAAGTCCTCACTAAAGTCTGCAGGGAACTTCTAGGTCCCCTTTTTAGATTAAGAATTATAGCTTTTTCATTATAAAAGCTATATGTGTGTTTTAGAGAAAATTTGGAAACTAAAGAAAGTAAAAATTTTCATAGTCCAAACAAACAAAACCCATTTTGTGTTTTGGTAAATTCCCTTATGGTCTTTTTTTCCATGTATAATATTTTTATATGAGTATTTGTTTTTATATCTTTTTGTAAACTTAATTTCAGATAAACAGTTTCTACATTTTAATTTGTAAAAATTATTCTTTTTTTTTTTTTTTTGTGGTACGTGGGCCTCTCACTGTTGTGGCCTCTCCCATTGCGGAGCACAGGCTCCGGACGCGCAGGCTCAGCGGCCATGGCTCACGGGCCCAGCCGCTCCGCGGCATGTGGGATCCTCCCAGACCGGGGCACGAACCCGTGTCCCCTGCATCAGCAGGTGGACTCTCAACCACTGCACCACAAGGGAAGCCCTCTTTTTCATTTTTAAAGATCTTATTCTTTCTCGGGTTGCCATGTGTTTTGTTTTTAGTATTCCATTCCTGGGTCCTGTGATTAAATATTCAGTTGGGTTAAAATATTTGAGCTAAAAAAAGAAAACACTAATTCGAAGAGATACATGCCACCCCAGTGTTCATAGCGGCATTATTTACAATTGGCAAGATATGGAAACAACCTAAGTGCCCATCAACAGATGAGTGGATAAAGAAGACATGGTATATATACACAATGGAATACTACTCAGCCATAAAAAAGAATGAAATTTTGCCATTTGCAGCAACATGGATGGACTTGGAGGGCATTATGTTAAGTGAAGTAAGACAGAGAAAGACAAATACTGTATGATATCACTTACATGTGGAATCTAAAAAATACAACCAACTAGTGAATATAACAAAAAAGAAGCAGACTCACAGGGAACGAGCTAGTGGTTACCAGTGTTGGGGGGGGCAATATGGATGGAAGAGGAGTGGGAGGTACAAACTATTGGGTGTAAGATAGGATCAAGGATGTGTTGTACAAAATGGGGAATATAGCCAATATTTAAATGGAAAGTAACCTTTAAAAAGTGTATAAAATTTTTTTTAAAAAAATTAAGCTAATATCCATTATCAAGCAGACATCTCTATTTATATTTCTTTGTGGAATCTAGTGGCTTGGGGATTGTTTTCTTAAAGAAATTTTCTCCCCTGGATTATGTTGGTACAATATGATACTTTAATACCTTGTACTCATTAAGTATTATTTCACAAGATATTTTTCTTTAGTAGTTGGAAGGTAACATTTGTCTCATAGCTATTTCTCCTTGACCACTATTTCCTTTTATCCCACTAGACACGTGTGTGTGTGTGTGTGTGTGTGTGTGTGTGTGTGTGTGTGTGTGTGTGTGTGTGTGGTTTTATTTCAGTCATACATTATCCTCCTGAGTGATATAGTTGAGGACACTTATTGGACTTGAAATCTCATGCACTCACTGAGCATAGTAAAAATTTAATAATGATGCTAGTTTATTTTACAAAAAGCTTTTAAGAATAGTGGTAGCAGGCTTCCCTGGTGGCGCAGTGGTTGAGAGTCTGCCTGCTGATGCAGGGGACATGGGTTCGTGCCCTGGTCCGGGAAGATCCCACATGCCGCGGAGTGGCTGGGCCCGTGAGCCATGGCCGCTGAGCCTGCGTGTCTGGAGCCTGTGCTCCGCAACGGGAGAGGCCACAACAGTGAGAGGCCCGCGTACCGCAAAAAAACAAAAACAAAAACTAAAAAACAAAACAAAACAAAAGAATAGTGGTAGCTCACCAGTACTATAATTTATAATAATTAATATTCAGCACGTACTCAGTGGAATAGTCTTTTTTCCATAACTAAACTTTTTATTTCTCCTTCCATTTCCAGGTTGCCATCACGAAAGCCAAGGTGGATTTCTCCAGTGTAGTGTGCCTGCCCCCTTCCGTCATTGCTGTGAATGGGCTGGACGGAGGAGGGGCTGGCGAAAATGATGATGAACCAGTGCTGGTGTCCCTGTCCGCGGCACCCAGCCCCCAAAGCGAAGCTGTTGCCAATGAACTGCAGGAGCTCTCCTTGCAGCCCGAGCTGACCCTAGGCCTCCATCCTGGCAGGAATCCCAATTTGCCTCCACTTAGTGAGCGGAAGAATGGTGAGTAGATATGGAATTATTGAATTGCCGGATTTGAACCAAGGTCTTCATGTTTCTAATGTCATAGATCCTTACTTTATTTTATGTCTCTTGAAAGTTTCTTATAATCTTAATATTTCTTATAAAATAGAGAAATGATAAGTTTAGGTGATCATTGTAAGCCCAACATTTCCTGCCTGGGTTATCATAATTGGTTTCTGGGTTTTTTTCCTACTTTTTTGCTTCTCCCTATGTAATATTTCTCACTTTGTAAACCCATATACACATTTATGTAATACATATATTAATTGGAGAGGGAGAACTATATTGTACGTGTTCTTCAGCAACTTGTGTTTATTGTTCAATATTTATTTTCCCTGTGAGTTATTAAGGTATTCTGTAATTTCTTCTAATCTAATCTATGAATCACCATTTATTGAATAGTTCTTCTTTTCCCTAGTGATCTTTTTTTTTGGCTGTGCCACGTGGCATGTAGGGTCTTAGTTTCCTGACCAGGGATCAAACCCATGCCCCCTGCAGTGGAAGCGGGGGGTCCTAACTGCTGGACCACCAGGGAATTCCTTTCCCTAGTGATCTTTAATGCCAGCTTTATTCTGTTTCTCTGTGTATAGGAGTTAGTTTTTCGGCTCTCTGTTCTGTTTCACTGGTCTCTCTATCTCTGTGTCTTTACATCATTTTAGTTACTGTTGCCATCTGTTAGGACAGGTCTCTCCTTGCCTTTTTCTTCTTCAAAGTTGTTTTGGCTAATCTTGCCCTTTTGTTTTTCCATAATTTTAGAATCAGCTTGTGAAGTTCTACAAGAAAACCCATTGGGGTTTTCTCATCCAACATTTTATTATGAAAAAATTCCAACATATGATGAAATAGAGAGTTTTACACTGCACACCTTTATATCCACCACTCAGATTCTACCATTAACATTTTATAATTTCTTTATAGTAGATCTATCTATCCCACTGTCCATCAATCCACCTTATTTTTTGGATACATTTCAAAGTAAATTGCAGACATCAGTATATTTTCATTTTATTGAAGTATAACGTTGATACAGAGTAACGCAAATTGTAAGCATCCTGGTTGTTATTACAAACAAAGTGAGTACACTTGTGCATAATTACTATTTAATAAAGAAATAAAATATTTCCAGCACCCCAGAACCACCCCTTGTGCTTCTTCCCAATCAGTACTCCCTCTTCCTGATCAGACAAAACTACCATCCTGACTTTTAACACAATAGGTTAGTTTTGCTTGTTTCTAAACTTGATATAAATGGAATCATGCTGTATGGTGTTCTGTTGGTGGCTTCTTTTATGTTTTTGAAATTCATTTGGGTTGAATTGTGTGTGGCAGTAGTTCATTTTCATTGCTATATAACCAATCCATTTTATGAATGTAACTTGTCCATTTTTACTTTTGATGGATATATAGTTTGTTTTATTAGTTTGAGGCTCTTATGAATCATGCTGCTGTGAAGTTATTGCTGGGATTTTGATTTGAAATATATCATTTATAGGTTAAGGGGGAGAATATACATTTTAAATATTGGGTCTTCCTGTCCATTAGTTAGTTTTATCTCTGCAATTAAATAGGCTGTCTTTAATATCTACCCACAGATTTTATAATTTTTTCCATAAAGGTTATGCAAATATTTTATTAGGTATATTCCCTGGTATCTTTTTTGGGGGTAGACATTATAAGTGGTATATTTTTATAAAATATTTTTTGACTCTTTGATACTGGGGTTTAGAAATACCAAACCTTTTCAAAGCTCCTCTGGCTTTTCTACATCTGTACCCTCCATTTGGGAACTGCCCTCCCCAAACCCCACCCTGCCGCCTTCTTGCTAACTCTTACTTGTCCTTCAGTATTCTGTTCAGACATCACTCCCTTTGAGAAGCCTGTCCTCACTCATATTCAGTGTTAGGTGTCCCTCTTTGTGTTTGCCTAGTTGCCCTTTGTCTTTGTATTTCATCACCCTGTGTTGTAATTGGAATTCTCCACCCAGTGGGCCTTTGAAAACTGAAATCAGACATTGTCACACTCCTCTCAGAACTCTTCAATATCTTCTCATGAGGCTTATGATGAAATCATAGTTTTTACGACGTGGTCCTGGTATCACCTCTCACCTGATTTCTTTTTTTTTTTTTTTTTTTTTGTAGCTTAAATCTATTACCTCACAGCTAACCCATGAACAGCATCACCTGATTTCTTACCTCTGTTCCCCAGCTCACTCTGTTCCAGCCACACTTACTTTCTTGTTATTTCTTGAACATATCAAGTATGCTACTGCCCCAGGGCTTGATACTTGTGCTGTCACTGAAGTTCCTGCACAAATGTTATTTTCTCTGGGAGGCCTTTCCTGCCTATCTTATTAAAATAGCACCTCCCATTACTCTCTATCCTGCTTTGTTTTTCTTCTAAGCACTTATTATGACCTGTGTGTGTGTGTGTGTTTGTACATGTATGTATATATGTTTGTTGTCTGTATAGTACATTTCATGAGTCCAGAAACTTTATTTTATTCACAGTGTATATTCAACTCCTGGCTCATAGTGGGCACCCAATAAATATTTGTTGAGTAAATAGATGAATGGTTTACTTGTCTGTGGCAAGAACTCTGTTTTACACACGTAGTGGGAAATGTAATGGAAACTCAGGCATTTTTTATTTTGGGAAATAGTGGACATTCAAGCAGTTTTCTTGTGTTCTTTTCCCATTTATAATTTCTACTTATTCACCCAAGATGGCAGAAAGTTCAGCTTATTTATACGTTAAGGGGAAAGAGTCCAGAGGGACAAGCTGGAAAGGATAACTGATGGAACATTGTTCCTGGGAGATGCAAGAGGATGGGATCCAAAGGCATTGGCTCTGCCTTGAGCGTGAATGGGGACCAGCATTCCTCTGGGATGGGAGGAATGGCAGTGAAGGTGATGACAGACAGCAAACAGTAAAACTGTCGTATCTTGGGCAGGAAGTAGAGAAAATTGGTGCTGACAGCTGTGATGGTCTCAGTGGAGTAGAAGGCAGCTGTTACTGTTGAGGCAGAGGTGTTGGTGTATCTTCAGCCTTTTTGTCTCAGCTCTTTGCCATATAAATCAGCTGATTTCCCCCCATTTTGAACAACGACAATTATCTAACCTTCCCTTTAAAGTCAAGCTCCTGAAAGAGTAGTTTACAGTTACTGTCTCTCTACTTTCCCACATTCCAGAGACTTCCCTGCATTCTGGCCTCTGTCCCTACCTCTCTTCAGAAACTGCCATTGCCAAAGTCATTCGTGCTCTTTTTGTTGTAGACCAAATAGGTACTCTTTATTCTGTTTGACCTCTTTGTAGCGTTTGACATGGTTGGCCATGCCCTCTGGCTGAAACCTTTCCTCCACTGACATCTGTGACACTACTCTTTACTGGCTTTTAAAACTCAGTCTTTCTAGCCACTCCCTTCTCTGCTCAGATCTTTTACTATCTTTCTCTACTCACCTCTTAAATTTTATTACTCTCCAGTGTTCAGCTCTAGAGCTTCCTTAACTTCTTACTCTATATCTTTACCTTGAATGGTTTCCCCCAGAACTCTGGCTTTAACCTCCATTGTATGCTATTGATTCCATGTTATCTTTCCAGGCCAAGTCTCTGCCCTGAGCTCCAGACTCATATGCTTGGCTGTCTGTTGAACACCTTCACTGGATGTGCCACAGACTCAGTACGCTCAGAGCTAAACATCATCTTACTGCTGTTCCTACTGAATTCGTCATTGTAGAAATTGGTACCATCTTCTACCCAGATGTTCAGACCAAGGGGTTGCTTTGCTTTGTTTTCTTTCTGATTGAAAACTTTAAGGGTTTTATTTGTTTTATTATCAGATAAAGTATAGGAAAAAAGAAAATGAAAATTCCCTTATGTTTATACAGTTCAGTGATAGCTAATGGCAGCAGTTAATGTATTTTCTATCAGTTTTTATTTGTTCATTCGTTTACTTTTACACATATATACTCTGTATAAATTATTTTCATGTAATATTATTTTATGAGATTTTACTATATCATTCAGCTATATTAGAAAATATTTTTTCTCTGCTTGATATTTGTATTGTGTGTATACAACATTTAGCCAGTCTCCTGTGAGACCTTTACCTTGTTTTTATTTTTTTATGTTATAAATAATACTGCAGTAAACATCTTGGTATATAAATGTTGCAAGTAACTGTAGGACAAACTCCCAGAAGTGGATAAAAAGTTAAGGACATAAAGAACATTGTGTCCTTCTGGTCACAAAAGTAACGCGTTTGGGTATGAAGTTTTTAATTTTTTGAAGTCATTATTTCCAAATTGTCCTCCAGAAAGATTATAACATGCTATTTTTAGAAGTAATTTTTTACTCCATTTCCTTTCTATCTCCTTTATCTTTCCTCCCAGCCACCAGTCACCAATTTTTGTAAATTCCACAATGGTCATATCTGCTGAATTCATTCTTTTCTTGCCATCTTTACAGCTGCCACTTAGTTCAGACTCTTAATAATGTCATACTTGGATTACTGCAAGAATGGCCTTCTAACTGGTCTCTGCTTGTTTCTCATCTTGTTCCTATTGCCAATAGGATGATCTTTCTAAACCATAAATAAGGCTACTGCTCTCCTGCTTGAAATCAGTTAGCAGTTCCCCATTTCCTCCCTTTATGCTCCTCATCTTGGCAAACCTTCATAGCCAGTTTCTGCCCTGCCTCTCATCTCTTCCCGCTCACAATAAAATATTTGGGATTTCCCACAAGAGACATTTCCACATCTTAGTTCCACTTCATGTCCTGTTTTTTCTTCCTGGAATGACCTTCATCCTCTTCTTCTGGCTAACGTTTCTTTCTAGTCAAGAACCAGGGTAAGGACTTCCCTGCTGGTCCAGTGGCTAAGGCTCCACACTCCCAGTGCATGTGGCCTGGGTTCGATCCCTGGTGAGGGAACCAGATGCCACATGCCTCAACTAAGAGTTTGCATGCCACAACTAAGAGTTCTCATGCTGCAACTAAAGATCCTGCGTGCCACAACTAAAGATCCTGTGTGCTGCAGTGAAGATCCCACGTGCCTCAGCTAAGACCCCAGCACAGCCAAAAACATAAATAAATATTAAAAAAAAAAAAAAAAAAAAGAACCAGGGTAAGGTGCTGCTTCCTTCAGGACTTCTTCTTTAGACTCCCAACTTAGGTTAGGGGTTTGCCCTTTGTGTTCTTCCTAAGTACCCTGTGCATAATTATCTACTTATTTGTTATCATATTTGACTAGATGAGAAGCTTTGTGAAAGCAGGGATTATGTCTGTCTTATTTATTGTGGTATCCTTAGTGCCTAGCCAGAAACTAATGTGCTAATCAATCAACAAAGCTGCTTGTTAAATGCAGATTCTGATTCTGTAGATCTGGGTGATGCCTGAGAGTCTGTATTTTTAAAAAATTTTTAATTTTTATTCATTTATTTTTAAAATTTATTTATTTATTTATTTATGGCTGCGTTGGGTCTTCGTTGCTGCACGCAGGCTTTCTCTAGTTGCAGTGAGTGGGGGCTACTCTTCATTGTGGTGCACAGGCTTCTCACTGAGGTGTCTTCTCTTGTTGCGGAGCACGGGCTCTAGGCGTGCGGGCTTCAGTAGTTGCGGCTCGTGGGCTCTAGGGCATGTGGGCTTCAGTAGTTGTGGGGCACAGGCTCAGTAGTTGCGGTGCATGGGCTTAGTTGCTCCGTGGCATGTGGGATCTTCCCGGACCAGGGATCAAACCCGTGTACCCTGCATTGGCAGGTGGATTCTTAACCACTGTGCCGCCAGGGAAGTCCTAGACCAGAAGTTTTAACTACTTTTTTAAAGTTGAAGATCTCTATAAATTTGAAATTTTATGTATAAGTCCAGTGTGTAAAACAGCTGCTCCAATTGACTGGAATCTCTATGGTGGAGGCAGAACCCCACTTACTTGGCATCCTGCCCCTCAGGCAGCTCTTGAAAGAGCACAGGTTGAAAACTTATGATCTAGATCATCTATCTCTGTTAGTTTAAGCTATGTCAGAGCCAACCTCTTCAGTTGCTAGAATGGTTTCCTAACTGCCAGGAGCCCCAAATTGATTAATAGTGATCTTGCTTATAAGAGAATGTGGATACTTGAAACTGACAGACAAACATAACTGTCTGTACAGCATAATTACCATTTTGGCAGGCGAAAACAAGCCCCCCGAATTGAAATTTTGTTCAACATTAGAAAGGAAACAGTGGTGAAATACTGGTATTAGAATAATGCTGAAGGGGAGGGGAGGGGCTTAATAAAGAAATAATCTATAAGAAGTTTGATGACTACAGAAAAATACCTCATATGGTAGAATGTATGTCAATGGCCAAAAATACTAATTGCTTAGCAGAAATCATTAAAATAAGTGTCAAAATCAGATTCTGTTGTTTTAGGGAGAAAATAGGAATTATTGATCAAGTTAAGAAAACTAGGAACTTGCAGAGGAGCTGTTTCCCTGGTGAAACATCTTACTGTTTTCTTTTTTGTTCCATCCAGCAGCCAGCAGGTGAATGTCTGGACAGGGGCATGTTGTTAGTATCTAGTTGCATTGCTTTCCTGGCCATAACTGGGTCTTCTGTTTGTGCACCTTAATGGTGCTTCTTCCTATCAAAAGGAGAAAAAGGCTGGATGTACTGGTAAGAACATCATTATGATATTTTACACTGGGTCTGCTTTGCATGGTTATTAGTAGGGAGGTAAAGGTAAGAGCAGAAATGGAAAATCCTCAAGAGGATTATGGAATTGGAAAGTGGGGTGTTCTAGAGCAAAGTAAATCCTGGGGTTCGAGGTGCTTTTTCATGGATGGTGTACTGCGTGTTGAAAAGGTGGAGTGAAGTTTTACTTCTTCTCAGATCTCTTTCATTTAGAGGCATATCTGATATGGAAATTCATTGATTGAGCAAGAGTCCTTATGGAGCAATAGGCAGTCAAGGTCCTGATACCTCTATTTCCTAAACAGAGCAAGTTGGAACCCTACTGAGAGGAGGTACCTTAACCCAACCTTTATTGGCCTAATTGGAGAAAGTTGGTAGAGACGTTTCAAGGTGTATTTTTAAATATTACTCGTCTGTCTTCTTCTAGGCTGAGCACTTAGGTCTAAAAGGTAAAATTGATGTACCTTTGGATCCTCTCCAGGCTGGGCTTGGAAAAGTCCAGAAAAATCTCTCTTATGATCTAACCCCATCCCCTTTGGCCAGCTGGCACACATTGAATGAATGTGTCATAATGGAAAACTTTGCTTCTTCCTTTAATGGCGCAGTGCTCTTTGGCTGTCTTTTCCTTACATATCCACCCCTTCTTTATACTAACTGATAAGTCTTTCAAGTATGAATGAGTTTCAGAACTGGCTGAGACTGCATAAGGTTTATTTTCAGGAGCCTCTAGGATGGGAGCTGAAATACCATTTACTCCTTTTTCTCATTGCAAATATATTACATTTCAGTTACCTTACAGGCTTTTGTGGGCAAGCCTGAGAATTTTGCCATAATTCATATTTCATGTGGGAAAGTACATTCCATATTCCAAATGATCAAATTACAAATGAACTTTTGGAATATAATCCATTTATAAGTTGAGGACTTGCTTATATCCTAAGAGGTGTGCCTCTTGACGTTCGAGAATTATGGATTTAAGACACAGTGTATAGTAATTACATGGAATGCATTACTCAGAAGGCATTATAGACAAAAGTTAGATAATTTAATGGATGACAAGTTCATAAATGTTTCTAAGAGAAAGCTGGCATTTTGGGGATTGTATTCTTGGCCTTTTATTTTATCCTTGACTTTTAAACGTTTATTTCAGGTCAGTCATTTGTACCTTCCTACAGTTCTGCTACTGTTCATTGCTGTGACCAGTATGGAAATTATTATTCAGCAGATATTTATAAAGTGCCTGCAATAAATGAGGCACTGAGGAAGACATTGAAAGGTATACAGAAGAATAAGTTGGACCATAGCTACTAGTTTTTGCCTTCTCTCCTGTTCCTTTGATGAACAAACCATTAATTAGCTCTTTTATAAGAGCTAATCAATACCAAATTTCTTTTTTTTCTTTCCCACTTTAGGTACTACAGACTAAATTTGGGGCTAGTCATCTGTTTATGGGGGATAATTTTGGGGGTCATAGATAGAGGTTGATATGAGGCAAAATTTTTGAAAATGGTGAGATTTACCTTTCCTTTTTCCTGCTTGGTCCCCCTAGCACCCCCTAGATAGCTTTCCTACACTTCTTGTGTTCTAGTTAACAAATCCATGTTTGTTTCTTAAAGCCGATGAGAACTTTGTAGGACTTGAATTTTTGTATTTTGCATTCTCATTATTGAGAAAGTACTTTGCTCCAACCCACCAAGGATTGAGTAAATAAAAACTTGAAATATCACCCACAAGAAATTACTTTTATCTACACCTGTAGGAACCTTTACTTCTGAATCACAGATTGTTCATGATCCAACAGATATGAATATACTTAGAGAAGAATGGGACAGAACATTTGAAATTAGATCTACATAGCTGAAAAAGCTTCTTACACTAATTGCCCCCCCCAACTCAGTATTAGATTGGTGATATATATTTTACCATTCATGTCTTTTTTTCTTTTTTGCGGGGGGCAGGGGAGGATAATAACATACATACAGAAAAGTGCATAAATCATGATAGTTTACAGAATAACCATAAAGCAAAGAGCTGTGTAACCACTACTCAGCTCAACAGTAGCTCATTGTAAGCCCCAAGGAAGCCTCCCACATGGTCTTTGATTACAGCACTGTCTCTTCTTCATAGGAGTAACCACTATTCTGACTTCTTGAAAATCATTTGTTTTACCTACTACAAATATATTCCTAAACAGTATAGTTTAGTTGAAGTTTATATGAATGGAATGATCCTGTATTCTTCTTTTGTTCAGTAAATGTGCTATTCATTTATGCATACGGCTTTAGTTTATTCATTTTCATTACTGTATAGTGAATGCTCCCATGGAAAATTATTCCATAATTAAAAAAAAATCCATTCTTCTGGTGAACATTTGGGTAGTTTCCAGGGTTAGGCTATTACAATATTACTGTGAATGTTCCTTATGTATCCTGGCGCATGGGTACATGCATATATACATAGGAATGGAAATTCCTATACATATATATAGTAACACAAAATTACTAGGTAAGATTAAATTCTTTTCCAAAGTGGTTGTACCAGTTTATATACCTTCCAGCAGTTTATGGAAGTTCCCACTGCTCCATATCCTTACCAACACTTGGAATTGTTGGATTTTTAATATTTACTACTCTGTTGGTTATGTGAAGCTATCTTATGGTGTTCTTGATTTTCATTTTACTGTTTTCTAATGAGGTTAAACATCTCTTCTTATACGTACTAGCCATTTGGATTTCTTTTGTGAAATGCCTAGTGACATTTTTTGCCTATTTTTTCTACTAAAGAACTAATAGGAGTTCTTTGATATATTCTGAATACTAGTTTGTTGTTGCTTAAGTGTGTTACAGATATCTTCTCACACTCTGTGATTTATCTTTCTCATTCTCTTTATGGTATCTTTTAATTAAGGATTTCTAATTAGTTAGTTTTGTATCTTAATTTTTTGTATTGGGGGTATGGTAAGGCCCAACCGGATGTTTTTTTCCAAATGGATTCTTATTTATTTATTTTTAAAATTTTATTCATTTATTTATTTTTGTCTGTGTTGGGTCTTCATTGCTTCATGAGGGCTTTCTCCAGTTGCTGCGAGCCGGCGCTACTCTTCGTGGTGGTGTGCGGGCTTCTCACTGCGGTGGCTTCTCGTTGCGGAGCACAGGCTCTAGGCACGCGGGCTTCAGTAGTTGTGGCACGTGGGCTCAGTAGTTGTGGCTCGTGGGCTCTAGAGCGCAGGCTCAGTAGTGGTGCACGGGCTTAGTTGCTCCATGGCATGTGAGGTCTTCCTGGACCAGGGCTCGAACCCATGTCCCCTGCATTAGCAGGCATATTCTTAACCACTGCGCCACCAGGCAAGTCCCAGATTCTTATTTATTGAAAATAATCTTCTTTCCCACTGATCAGCAGAGCTCCTTTCATGTACCAGAGACTTGCCTATGTGTGAGTGTGTTTCTGAGCTCCTGTTTGCTTCCACTGGTCTGTGTGTCTGTGCTTGTACCAATACCTCAGTCTTGATTATGGTAACAGTAGTTAGTCCTGTTCTATGGGAGAAGTCAGTCTTCCCATCTTTTTCCTTTTCCAAGAGTCTTTTTCTTGGCTTATTCTTAAGCCCTTTGCATTTCCATATAAATTTTAAAATCACTGTGGGATTTTGATTGGAATTGCATTAAATCTGTAAACCAATTTGGAGAGAATGAGCATCTTTAGAATATTGTGCTACAAATGTGGTATTTTTCTCCATTTATTTAAGAACTTATTATTATTTGGCCATACCCCACAGCTTGTGGGATCTTAGTTCTCTGACCAGGGATTGAACCCCTGCCCCCTGTGCTGGAAACACAGAGTCTTAACCACTGGACCACCAGGGAATTTCCTCTCCATTTTTTTAGATTTTCTAAATCTCCCAGTGAGGTTTTATAATTTTCTATGTGGTGGTTTTACATATCTTTTGTTAGATTTATTTTCAGAGGTTTCATAAGTTTTAATGCTGTTATGGTATCTTTTACATTTTTTTCGCTTTCTAACTGTTGTTGCTGATCCCAAATATTTTTCTGGAAGAAATAACAGATGCAATTTGTATGTGTCTGTTATCTGCTTTGCTGGGTGGGATGGGAAGAATTATGTAAAGAGAAATGAACAGGACAGAATGTTCACTTCGACATAACTCATTCCCCTTTCATAGGTTTTTCTCCTTTGTGTAAAATTTGGGAAGTACTCATTTGTTTTCCATATGTGTAGCCTGTGGAAGAAAGGGCAGATAATGTATTTTTTTTTCCTGTAAGAGTACACTGTATCCTTTCATGCTTTAGTGTAGCACAGGAGGTACTAATTAACTGCTGGGAGAAGTAAAAATTTTGAGTGGGCAGTTTCTGATCCAAATTACATTATTTTCTTGGGGAAAGGAAAGATTTGTTACTTATATTCCTCAGGAAGCCTGGTTGTCAAGGGTTTTTTAGATTAGCCAATGTGAAAATGCCCAAATCTTAAGCATGCTAGTTCATTAAGCAATTCTGCTTAAAATGTGATGTAGAGAATTTCATAACCTATTTCATCTCAGTACTGAGAGGTAATCAATTTCCCATTCTTGAGTATTCATCACATGTTGTGCTAGGCTTCTGGAGAACAGATACCAGATAGAATCTCCCTCTTAAAGAAAGAAAGAAACAAACAAAAAACAACACACACACCAAATAACTCCCCTATCCCAGAGAAAATTCTTATTAGCACATGGTTTATTTCCCGCTAGTTTTCTTCCAAATGTATGTTTTAAAAATAACTGAGCTAACACTATAGACTCAATTATGTGTCCTGCTTTTTTTCACTTAGCACTGGAGCTTAAGATTTTTTAGTCGTTGTAATACTTCTTTTTTTTTTTTTTTTTTTTTTTTTTTTTTGCGGTTCGCGGGCCTCTCACTGTTGTGGCCTCTCCCGTTGCAGAGCACAGTCTCCGGACGCGCAGGCTCAGCGGCCATGGCTCACGGGCCCAGCCGCTCTGCGGCATGTGGGATCTTCCCGGACCGGGGCACGAACCTGTGTCCCCTGCATCGGCAGGCGGACTCTCAACCACTGCGCCACCAGGGAAGCCCTGTAATACTTCTTATAAGTAGCCTTTTAATATGTGTAGAACTTCCATTCTGTGCCATCATTTATTTCATTTCCCCACTGATTGGACATTTGAATCATTTTCTGTTTTTCACACTTACACTAATATTTGGATGAACATTTTAAAAGCCTTTTCTGCATTTTAGGTTATTGAGGTCCTCAGAAGTGAAAATATTGGCTTAAAGAATTTGACCGTTTTAACATTGAAAAAATTTATTCAGTGACTGTTGAGCACTATCTGTATGCCAAGTATTGGAGAGACAGTAAGGAACAAGACAGATAAGGTTCTCATTGTCATGGAGTTTACAGTTAGTGAAAGACAGAAAGATTAAACAAAGAGTTATACAAGCCAATTCATAGTTACAAATTTTGGTAAGTGCTTAGGGGGAAAAAAAGCACAAGATGTTAAACAGATTAGCAAATCTCACTGTGATGGTTCTAATTTAGGTGTGTGGGGAGGTGGGGAGGTTGGTCAGGAAAGGCCTCTTTGAGGGAGAGATGTTTAGGCTGATAGCCAAAGCACAAGTAGTGAGCGCTTGGCTCAACAAAGCAAAGAGGGCATAGCCTGTGTTCAGACTGGGGAGAGGAGGAGGTGGGGAAAGGGGTCTGGGACAGGCAAGGGTTCACTGGGGAAAACTTGGCACAGAAGAGCTAAAAGAATATCATTCTGTCAGTGGAGAGAGTGAGAGAGAAAGTGATGTGAAATAAGTAGCTAGTTAGGGGCCAGATCACACAGGCCTTTGTAGGCCTTGTTAACAATTGAGGTTCTTGAGAAATACATTGTCCCATTCCATTCCAGAGTGGCCCACCAATTTATAATTATGTCAACCCTGTTGGAGTGCCAGTTTCACTTACTAACATTGATAGTCTTATTTGTAAAGGACTTTGATGATGTGATCTTTGAAATGTTTTCATTTCAGTTCGTATTTCTTTGACGATTAGTGAGGAATAATCTTTCCCCAAATGTGTGTAGTTGTTTCATCATTTTTGACCAGTTCATTTCCTTTCTCACTAAAAGATCATTTTTAAGGTTCTTCCACAAGTACTCAAGTAACAGACTGGGAACCACTTGTCAGGAATTTAAAGAAGAGCTTCTTACATGTCTCTCATCTTAGTTCTCTGGATAAGGGGCTGGATTAGGTCAAGACTGGGTTTCTTTTGGCTGTGTTATTTTATGATTCATGGATATACAAGTGTGTGGAGTTGGGAATTGGAAAAGAAACTGATAAACTCTGGTGACTGTTTTTCTTAAGAGCCAGCTCACATCATCCTTCCCCTAAGAAACAATCCAAGTCTCTGGTAACCAGAACCAACTGCTGCTTCTTTTACGTTTGTTTAGCTCATTGTTTGTACTCTTACTTAGCACTTCATTTCTTCTGTTTTAAGTTGTTGGTTAGAGATTTTCTACCTTACTTCATTATGAGGCCCTTGAGGACAGAGGCAGTGGCAGTCTGGTTCATCGTTGTCTTTGTGCCCCCACTGGCGTTGATACCGTGCATTAATGACGGTATTTCAGACATGCCGAATGAATGAGCTGGCTGTTTATGTTTATGGCTATCATAGCCCTTAACATTGACCGTCCTTTGGAAAGTTAGCTGGAGGTATAGACTTCATCTGTCCTGAGGCTGAGGAATAGCATACCTGTGGTAATGTGTGAGCCTCCCAGGTTTGCAGGTCTTGACTGGGTTTCTCATCAATAGTAGGTTGTGTTCACAGGAAATGAAAACTGCCCAGGACCTGTAACAACTTGTCTGGGTGTTGGGTTTTGTTATCTTTTGGGTATTTTCACTTTGGCCAATACCAGTTGTCTGGGGGAGAGACTTAACTGGTTGGAGCCTGTAAAATTTCGATATGATGATTAGATCTTTGTAGAGCTGAACCTCAGTAAACTCCTGCATGTACTTGTGAGAACCCAAATCAGAAGTAGACATAGGAACAAGATTACATTTCTGTGTTCTGAAATCCCACAGAGATCACAAAAAGGCATTCTTAATATTGTATACCTGTGTGTACTACATTCCGTCCTAGGAATTGATATCAGTTGTTAGTGAAGCTGACAGCTTTCAATGCTTAGTTTGTGTTAGGTGAGCCAGGTGCTCTGTTTCTCTGGTTCCTCCTACTCATCCCCTACAATTTGGGCATTTTCATTGTCATTAGCACTTAATATTCCAGGTTATTATTGTGGATGTCCTTTTTTATGTTAACCCTATACCTCAGTACTGTGGATAATTTCAGTCTTCCTCATGTAGTTTTCTAAGTAATAACATTGGCACGTGTTCTAGTGAAAATTGTAGCAGACTACCTGCCTTTTCTGGGTAGGTAAGGATTCTTTTGTTGTTATGAACTTTTCCCATGCTGTTAGAATTTTCTGAGATAAATAGGGCTTTTCATTCCATTTGGCATACATTTATGAATGCTGTCACATGTTAGACACTGTGTGAGCTCTGTTAATACAGAGGCATTAAACCATGTGGTAAAGAGTAGTAATAGAGTTGGGAACAGGCTCTGAAGGATCATGAATGAGGGGTATTTAGCATATCCATGGAGGGTGTGATCAGGGAGGCTTTCTGGAGAAGGCAGCACTTAAACTGAGTTTTGAAGGAGGAACAAGAGTCAGTTGGTAAGAAGGATGATTTTTAATCGAGGCAAAGGCTGGAGAGAAGGAGCACAGTTAAGAAGCTACTGCTGAAGTACTCACTACCACCTACAAAATATTCTGGTGAAAAACTTGAACCTGAATTGGGTCATGACTCTGTATGAGTCTAACTCCTAACTTACTGGATATAAAGGGGATGGAGCAGTATGTTAAATGGCACCTTTGGGATACAGTTAGCAAAATCCAAAATGTGGGGAAACAGTCTGGTTATTTTCAACAAATAAACTACAAGAAAAGAAAAGAGAAAGTAGAAATCTATAGATTAAAAGAGCTTTAAGAGGGAATTCCCTGGCAGTCCAGTGGTTAGGACTCCATGCTTCCAATGCCGGGGGCCCGAGGTTGATCCCTCGTTGGGGAACTAAGATCCTGCAAGCTGCCTGGCGTGGCCAAAAAAAAAAAAGAGAGAGAGAGAGAGATACATTAATGAAATGCAATATGCTGTCCCTGTTGGACTCTGATTTGAATAAATCATCTATAAAAAATTTATGAGACAGGAGGGAACATTTGAACATCTACTGGATAGTTGATGATATTGAGGAATTTTTTTAAAATTTAGGTGTGGTAGTGGTATTGTAGTTATGTTAAGAAAATAGTTCTTATCTCCTGGGTTTACAGAATAAAGGTGAAATTAGGTGATGCCTAGAATTTGCTCCAGAGTGATCCGGTATTGGCTGGGTGCTGGGGGAAGCAGGCATGTATTGATAAATTTTGAAGCTAAGTGATGGGGTACATAAGCTGCTTATTATGCCATTCTTTCTACCTTTGTGTATGTTTGAACTTTTCTATAATGTTTTTATCGATAAAAAGCTGTTACTGTACTCCAGGCAAGAAATATTAGGGACCTAAAATAAAGCACTGGTTGTAGGGATGGATTTGAGAAATAAGTTATAAGATAATTAAACTTAGATGTTTGGGGCTGAAGGGAGGGGAGTCTAAGTTTATGGTTTAGGACCTGAGTACTGTTACCTAAGTTAGGGCGAATGGAAGCAATGTATCTTGAGGGGTTGGTGCAAAACAATGATATTGGAAGTTTGCTTTTGTACGTACTGAGTTTAGGATAGCCAAGCCACGTAGAGATGCATAGTTGGTAGCGTACAAGTAAAGGCAGGGCTTGATATGGACCAGTAGGTAGGTGGTGGTTAACCTTAAGAAAGGCCGAGGTTGCCCAGGGAGAATATGTACAAGAGGAAGGGAAAGGGGTGCTCTGAGAGGGGCAGAGAAAGAGGAGCCATTTAGAATTCTGAGAGGAAAGGTCAGAGAGGTAGGAAAGTAGGATTTTTAAAGGAAGTCAAGGAAATGGGAAATTTTAAGAAGAGTATGGAAACCATGACAAATCCAGTAGGAAGGTCAAGTAGGACAAGAACTTGTCTAGTTCCTCTTGATTATGAACATTAAAGGCCTTTGGGGAGCCAGTGGTGGGTGGGAAAGCTTTATGAATAAACTATATTGCTCTACTGCAGTTATTAAGTCCCTTTAGAGTGGATTAATGGACTGTAGATCACATTAAATTTTTGTTAATTAGCTAGAGAGTTATGATTAAAAGCAAAAGAGCTTTTATTTTATTGGGAATTAAGATCATTACCCTTCATTTCCCTGGTCCCATCAACTTGAAAATCGTGTTCACGTGTACAGAGACCTTTTCAAAGTTTACTTTAGTTCTCTTTCTATGAAATTTTGCTAATTTGCACAAAAATTAGTGGATTTGAAGCTGCCATAGGAGTTCAGACTTTTAGAATTGTGAAACCTGTTTTAAAACCAGTTTTCACATTGAGTCTGATGCTGTGCTGATACTCTTCAGGGTGAATGCAAAATCCTAGCAGTAGGCAGATTATGTTGCTTGTTTTTTTTTTTTTTAAGATTAATTTTTTGGATTTCTGTTTTAAAAATTGTTTTCTTTTTATTTAGCTCCTTTTATCCCAAAGTGCAGATGAAATAATGGGTGTGGAGTTGCTGTGAAAAAGTTAAACAAATCAGTTGAAATGTGATGTGTTAATGTTACTACCACCACGTGACGTGACTGTCAGTACTGTATCTCTGTCAGGCTGGAATATTGACAGTTGACATTCCGAGCACTCTTCTACAGCAAACAGAAAAGTTTTGGCAGAAGGGAAACAGCCCTCTGCCCTTCCTACCATCTTCTTTGCAGGAATCTTATAATTTGTATTTATTTTCCTCTAAGTACAGAACTGTGAGAACTTGTTTCACTTGAAAAACCCTCACACAGCAAATTGTCCAGCCCACATATGGACAAAGGAATGACTCAAGCTTTTAGGGATTCTTTTCCTTTAGTTGGTAACCTCTGGCCAGACTATCACGTAGTCTGAGAGTTGAAATTTACCCGTTTTTCATAAGATGGTTTGAGAGCTTGGTTGTGAGAAGGGGCCAGTGAGAATGCTTCTCTCTTCCCAGAGCAGCATTTAGCCCACACCGGCTGCCACTCCGTTGCCTGTTGAGTCATTCCCACAGTTCTATATAGAGCTTTTCTGGCTTTTCTTTTAAACATGATGTTCTTGGAGTGAGAAAGAAAGGAAGTTTTTTCTTCTCCACAGAATCTCCCCCACCGCAAATCTGAATTGCTTTCTCTTTTCTAATAACAGAATATTGCTGTCAATCATTCTGAGACTACTTTCTCTTTTAAGACCTCTAAGTGCTTTCATTTATCATTTGTGTGACTACGTGAGCATTAAGGCATTTGCTGGGCTGAGTTTGCCCAGTAGGCTTTCAAGATACAGGCTGTCACCCAGAAAAAACGAGGCATTCTAGCTAAACATACCAAAAATGGATTTCTAGTTTTCAGCTATTTAAAAGTCAATCAGGGACTTCCCTGTTGGCGCAGTGGTTAAGAATCCGCCTGCCAATGCAGGGGACATGGGTTCGAACCCTGGTCCGGGAAGATCCCACATGCTGCGGAGCAGCTGAGCCTGTGTGCCACAACTACTGAGCCTGCACGCCTAGAGCCCGTGCTCCACAACAAGAGAAGCCACTGCAATGAGAAACCCGCGTACTGCAACGAAGAGTAGCCCCCGCTCACTGCAACTAGAGAAAAGCCTGCGCACAGCAACGAAGACCCAACGTAGCCCCCCCCCAAAAAAAAGAAAGTCAATCAGATATGCTGAAAGGCATCTTAATATCCTTATTATGAATATCAGTAAAAAGTACTGTGAAGGGAAGAAATGAGTTTTTAATTTTGGATAAATGGAAATTGCTATAATTTGAAAAGATTTTAGTTTCTTTTTGTTTTTGCGATGAAAGATTAAAATGTCCATGTTCGTTTTTATTCAGAAGATCCTGCTCTGTGCTAGTGGAAAAAGGATTGAAGTTTCTTTATGAGGAAAGGGAAATTCTTATTTCTATAACTGTCTTCTTACGTGTTCCAAATGTCCAGCAAGATCATAAAGCATTTTAGAAAAGTCAATAACATCAGTAAGCTGTCTATTCACAGATCCCGTGTCTTACACAGGCACAAGTAAGGAGCTCTTTTAGGGGTTTGGCAGATCTGAAAGACAGATTTTAGCTCCGGAATGTATTCAGATAACTTTTTAAAACAGATATTTTAATTGGAGAAGGAGTGGAGAAAATATCTGTGCTTCTGTAGTTAAACATTCAACTTCCTTAGCCTGTTATCTGTAAGTACCACAGATGAAAAAGCCGTTAGAACGCTTTTTCAGAAAACTAACTCACCGCACATATTTATTTGTGTGTATGTGTTTATATATGCCTGATCCCATCCCACCTCCCATTAACGGGTCAGTAATTGGGCTGTGTCTTTCACAGGATTGAGCTGTTTGGATTATGTTTCGTCTGTTGCTCTAAACTGCATTAGCAGCCGAGCCCCTCATACTAAGGATTTGAACAAAACACTCGTCTTCTCTGCTTGAAAAGAGAGGGGGAAAAAAGCGGTTGATCTCTTTTCTGAAGGTCTTTCTGTCCGTCTCTCCCCTCCCCCCAGAGACGAGTAGCAAGGGGAGGAGCTCACTCACTGTTCTAACCACACTTCATATGTCTTAACTTGAGTGCTTTTTGGTTTCCTGTCGGCAGTAAATCAACTCAGTGCCATCTTGACTTGTGTGAAGGGTGGATAAATTGGTAACTGCACTCAGAAGGGGAGTGAGTTCTCACAGTCTGATTTGAGCATAAGGCATGAGACTGAATTTATGAAAGCTTCAGTAGCCTCCGAAGACAACATCTTTCTTCCGCGACTTTGAGGTTTTTTCATTACATTTGTGGGCTCTTGTTTCTGAGAAGAACCTGTCATGACGCTACTGGAACCTGAGATGTTAATGATGGCTGTACAGTCCGGTAATTCCCGTATTGCCTGCAAATCCTATTTGCCATAGTTTTCTTAAAAAACATTGGGCATATTTGTACTAGGGTTGGATGGAGATGGAGAGGAAGATAGAGGGAGGGTAAATATAAATTGTCCAGTAAATGTACTGCATTTTCAGGTTTTTATTGTAAAAAATATTAATTATTTTTTCCTGATTGCAAATTCTAGATCTTCAGACATAGCTTTGAATTAGATGCTTACCGATCTTAAGATTGTTCAGTGAGGAAACATGTGAGAAAAAACTACTTGTCTTCTTTAATCAAGTACTTTGTTATTGTCCGTGGTGCTGCTTTTAATGAGGGATAATTAAATTGCTTTTGCTGTTTTATACAGTACTGTCTTTAATCACTAATCTACACTCTTCTTTAAATGACTCTTTGTGAAAGCGTGCCTTAAAATTTTTCCTTAGCTGTTCTTCTCTTTTGTGGTAAATCTTTTATTTGTATCATCTTTTGGTTCTTTGGAAATGCTCTTGATAACATGTAGGATTGGGACTCTAAGTTTTGGAGATGAGGAAGTTTGAGCAAGGAGGCAGCCAGTCAACAGAAGGAATGCAGGATTTTTGAAATTCTATCTCTTAAAAACAGTTTTCCCAATTTAAAAGTTATCTTTTAAAACATTAAAACATTCCCAGTTTGTTTTTAATGATTTCTTTTAGTGTTCTTAAACTTGTAAGTTAGATATCTAAAAATAGGGAATGTTCTTTTGTTATTTTTAGACTTCTACTAAAATGTAGTCTGTAGTGTTTTCCTGTTCCAGAGACTATCTTGAAAGATTCATACAAGTGGCATTTGGGGACCTCTTCCCATCCACTGGCCTTCACTCAAAGGAAAATTAGACTCCTTGGTGCTGGCAGATACTGTCTCAGGCAGAACTGGTCTCACTGTTCTCCTCAGGGAGCGCTTAGATAGTATGTTGAAAGACACAGATATCCATCTGAAGACACAATCAGATGCTCTCACATTACACTTTATGGACAGGGTATGGACAAAAAGGAAAGATATTGCTACTGTTCTGTTTTTTTCTGGTTTTACAAATAAGATCATGATGAGTCATTTATTAGTTGAGTCTTTCTGTTCATGTATGCTCTGCATTCCAGGTTCCTTTCCTTTTCCTCCCACAGATCTTTTGAGCTTTGTGTTCTAAACAAGATAGTATGCTTATCTGAATGTTTCCCATCTGTCTTTGATGAAATAGTTCCCAGTTAAAATGACTCAGATTTTTTTTTTTTCCCTGTTCTGTATCCTGGTTCTCTGCTGTATGTGGGCAAGTGCATATTTTATTTTAGGAAGTAGAAGTTAGCATTTGGACTCTCTCTCCCTTCTTTGATCATCTTGTTACTTACAGATAATCTCAGTCCAGTAACTTTTCTTAATAAAAGTTAAAAGATTGCTTTTCTCTGAGCTGGGGTCTCACTGTTCCTAGCTGGATAAGGGAAAGGGACTTACTTAATATTTTCTTGTCTTGCCTAAGAGCTGTTTTTCCTGTGACATATGTTGGGTAGGGCTAGCCACCCATCTGTTGGACCAGCTACTTCATAAAACTTTTAAAGGATAATAGTATGTAAGACAAGTATGGATGAAATTGACAGGGGTATTGGATACAGGTAGAATGAAAGGTCTGCAGAGAATAGCATGTATGTGGACCTTTTTCTTTTGCATATGTTCATAAAAGTAAGGAAACTGGGTATAGAAAGGAGTAATAGCAAACTGATTGCTCTAGTACTTGTGGTTCCTAAATGTTCAAAAACCTTAGTACTGTGTTGCTTTGTAAAATTGTTACTGTTTTCTCCTGAAGCTGTAATCATTATACTGGATTGTAATAGTAAATAATAGGTGTATCTATGATAGGAAATGAGAAAGCATCTCTTATGAAGCTTTAATAAAAAAAAGAAGCCTATCATTCTTTCTATAAAGTCAAGACATTTAGACTATGTGAGCTGTAGGTTTTCCAGCAATAAAGTATTTGGATTTCCATGAATATATGCTTTATAGGTGAAACTACTATTTAATGAAATGTTTAAAGTAATGAAACTCCTTTGACAAGAATCAAGATACAAAGTTTTCACCCTAAATTAAACTTCAAGATACTGAATGTTACAGCAAAGTTCCAGGATACATTGTGTTTTCATTTAGTATTTGAAGCTTGGAGATTTTTGGTGAGGCATACTTGCATGAGGAGACTTTCATCCTCCTCACTGCTGGTCGTCTCCTTCTGACCCTTTGAGATCCAGTACAGATGCTGCCTTTCTGTGAAACCTCTCTCGATAGAGTCAGCCCTTCCTTCTCTCTGTTCCTGCACCACCTTTACAATGTAGACTAATTATCATTTTTCATGTCTTCCTAATTAGATTACTAGCTTCTCAAAGACTATATATTCATCCATATATTGGCTCCTGACATTGGCACGTGGTAGACACTCAGTATGTATTTTCTTTTTATGTATGTATATATGTATGTATGTATGTCTGTCTGCATTGGGTCTTTGTTGCTGTACGCGGGCTTCCTTTAGTTGCAGCGAGTGAGGGCTACTCTTCGTTGCGGTGCGTGGGCTTCAGCAGTTGTGGCACGCAGGCTCAGTAGTTGTGGCACGTGGGCTCAGTAGTTGTGGCTCTCAGGCTCTAGAGCGCAGGCTCAGTAGTTGTGACGCACGGACTTAGTTGCTCTGTGGCATGTGGGATCTTCCTGGACCAGGGCTCGAACCCGTGTCCCTGCATTGGCAGGCAGATTCTTAACCACTGCGCCACCAGGGAAGCCCCATGTATTTTATTTTTTTAATGAATGAAGAAATCTGGTTTGGCATACTTACCCTAATAAATTGGCATAAGCGTCCTAAATCAAGATTTTATGAAAGTATTTTAAGATCTGTTGTTGTATTAAGACATGAATCCTCTAACTATCATCCTGTATCTTAGCCAGGCCTTGCCCTAAGCATGTGCTGTTGAAAGCACAGCTTTCAAAACTGAAGTTCTTCCGCATCTCAGGATGTGCAGTGTGCATTGTCTTCCTGCGATGTGTACTGCTAAATCCAGGTGTTCTGATCAAGTCACAGAGGATTAAAGCACCTATCACCCCTATGGAAACCTATCTAGATCATTGTGATTAGAAAACTAATTATCTGAGATGGACATATGGGATTTCTGAAGCTAAGACCAAGGGAGTATTGGGGCACAGCACTGACTCTGGTATGTTTTAGAAACAAGGAATGCCAGGGCTCAGCCCTTGACAGCTAATACGTAAGGCTTTGACCAGGCAGGCCCTGTCCCTGCATCCAGCCAGTGCAGTCTTCTTACTAGTTTATAACTGTACAACGGTGGATCATAGTTCCTTTGTAGAGAAAAGGATTGAAGCAGTTTCCTAGGTGTGTTTGGTCACAGGATACACACCTAATCTGGATGAGGCACGGTTAGGGAGTCGGTTTGTTTTTTCTGTCTCTCTTGTGTGCATATCTCTGCACACCCACCCACCCATGCACACACACAGACTCCATCTGCACCCTACACCCCCCCTCCCCACTCTTGTCTTGTATAGGATATCTTTGGAAGGACTAAGAAACTGGCAACAGTGACTGCCTTAGGGAGAAGGGATGGAGAGCTGGGGGATCGGGACAGAAGAGACTTTTTGTTCCACAAAAGAATGGAGTTCTCTTTTAAATTTATTATGATTATGGGATACCCCATAATTGTGAAAGAACATGTAGAGTACATATTACAACAGTATATAGAACACACAAGCCCATGGACACATTATCCAACCTGAGAAATGCAGCACAGTGTACACTAAAGTCCTCTAATTACCCTCTTCGATTTGTCCCTTAGAAAACTGCTTTGTTAGTTTGCTTTTAACTGTATATACCTTTAAAATTTTTTATGTGTGTACCCCATACATGCTACCATATAAAAGTGTTTCCTTGGTCCATTTACTCTCTCATTCCTTGATGTCTGTATACTTAATTCTTGCATATTTATTTAACTTCTGGTTCCCTAATCATTACAGTTTGCCTCTGACCTGTATATTTTATAATAGTGTGGGTTAGAGAGAGAGGAGGAGTAATTCATAAAAATAAAGTTAAAGGAAGATGGTGGGCAGACAACTTTTGCCCTTTTAGGTGATACATTAATTCTTTAAGGAAGGGCCCCCTGTTTGGGTTCACATCACTCAGGGGTCTATAGCGCTAGTGAAGAACTCCAGAACCTTCAGCAATAACTACCTTTTGGATCAACTAATACTCTAAATATTAATGTGGGCTTTTAAAAATATGTTTTTGTTTATGTTCAAGAAATTTTAGAGCTTGAAGGAAACCTTAGGTATTTTCTTGTCCTCTCCTTTATTTAAGATGAGGAATTTGGCCCTTTGAGGTTAGTTAATTTCCTGAAGTCACATGATTAATTAGTGGAAGAGATGGAAGGAGAATTCATTTCCTTACTCCCATGACAGTGCTCTTTCTGCTATAACATACTTAACAAAGAAACCATCAGAGACCTTTGATGTATGAGATTGTTTATAATTTCCCCCAGAGATCTTGGTTTCTTTGGGTTTTTCCTTGCAGGTTTCTCCCACTACTCAGAGTGACTCACATCTTAAGAGGTAGAGATAAAAACCAGTGCCTGGGTGTCTACCTCCTGCCCCTGGGAAGTGGAGTCAGATGCTACAGGCCCTGTGGTTCCCTGGTTCCCTGGTGGACCTCCATCTTGCCTTGCCTTCTCTGGCCTGAGTGCTGATCTCATACCTTGATGATGATCTCAGAAGACAGGTAGGCAGACAAACAAATGTTGTCATCAGTATTCTGGATTGCATCTTACTGCCCTTTCTCTGACTTATTAATTTATCTGGGGTCCCCTTAGAGTTAGGACCCAGATCAAAGGAATTTGAATTTGTCTGTCTATCTCTATCTTTTTTTCTTCCCTTTTGTTTCCTTTTGGATGAGGCAAGCTGTCAAGACCATGAACCACAGTTTTAGCTTTATTAAAACAGTGCCAAATTAAATAAAGATGAGTCTCATACAGTCTTGTTTCTTTTGGAACTTCACTTTTATGATTACCACATGCATTATTTTTGAAAGGATTTTCTTTATAATAACAAGGGGGAAAAAAAAATAAAAACCTCCCGCTCTGCCATCAACAACAAAAAACAACGTTCTCTGCCTTGCTCTCAACAAGCTAAAGGGCAGTATCAGGCTGAGCTCATGTTGTTAGGGGTCTAAGGCATCCTTAATCTCACGGCACCCACATAAATGGGGTGGTGGCAGCAGTCTAGTGAGAGTACAGAGGGCCTAGAAAAGAGGTATCTGTGGCAATTACATAGTGAAAATAAACTCAGTAGTGAAATTTTTATAGTGTATCATACTTCTAAAGTGTTTTTATGTATATTATCTTATTTGATCTTCCCAACAATTTTAAGGTATCTGTACCTTCACATTTTGTAGGTTAGGAAACTGAGGCTTAGAGAGGCTTCGAGACACACAGTAAGAGATGGAATATATGTTTAAATTTAGGTTTTTTACTTGAAACACTACTTACTTATATGTTCCATTTAGAATGAAAAGTCAGATCGTATCCCTCCTCACTGAGAACCTGCCACTGGTTCTTATTCACAGAAAAAGCCCAAGTCCTTACAAGGCCCCAGCCCTGTAACTCTCAGACTACACTCCTCCTCCTCTCTCCTTGCTCATTCTGTCCCAGCCGTGCTGGCCTCTCAGCTGACCCTGCACACCTTAGGCTGTGCTCCGTTTCAGGGCTTTCCTACCTGGCATTCTTTCTGCTCGAGCACTCTTTGCTGGGTAGCCTCATGGCCTGCTCCCTCACCTCCTTCAGATCTTTGTTCCAGTGTCACTTTCTCAGTTAGGCCTTCTCTGACCATCCTGTTTTTTAAAATTCTGCTTTTATTTTTCTTCATACCACTTACCATCTGACAGAATATAGTCGTCCTTGGTTTCTGTGGGGAAACCAAGGGACGACTTGGTTCCAGCCCACTCCCCGCCCCCAATACCAAAATTCATGGATGCTCAAGTCCCTTTTATAAAATGGTGTAGTATTTGTATATAACCTATGCACATCCTCCCATATATTTTGAATCATCTCTAGTTTACTTATAATACCTAATACAATGTAAATGTTGTGTAAATAGTTGCCTGCACAGCAAATTAAAGTTTTGCTTTTTGGAACTTTCTGGAATTTTTTTTCCCCCCAAATATTATCAATCTGTGTTTGGTTGAATCAGTGGATGCAGAGCCTGTGCATATGCAGGACTGACTATATGTGATTTATTTGTTTATTGGTTACTGCTGTCTTTCCCTACAAGAAAATAAATACCTCAAAGTAGGGGATTTTTCTCTTTTGTTTTTGTGCTGTGTTTCCAGTGCCTGTAAGGGTACCTGATGCATAGTATGCACTTAATAATAATTCTTGAGTAAATGATTTACCAAAAACTTTGGGATATGTTTTAGGCAGGTATGTTCCTGAGGACATGCCTTTCAACTATTCTGTGTAGCATGCACTGCAGTAACTAGTGCAGTGGTTTTCAAGGTGTGGTCTGGGGACCTCTGGGCATCCCTGAGACCTTTCCAGTGGATGTGAGATGGAAGCTCTTTATATATTTATACTGAGGTGTTATTTGCCTTTTTTACTATTGTCCACTCATGGGTGTACTGTGTAGTTTTCCAGAGCTACATGCTGGTATGATATGTCAACAGATTGAATGCAGTATCATGTATGAAAATTCAGCTGTCGTGGGAGGGAGGGAGACGCAAGAGGGAAGGGATGTGGGAACAGATGTATATGTATGACTGATTCACTTTGTTATAAAGCAGAAACTAATAAAAAAAAAAAAGAAAAAAAAGAAAATTCAGCTGTCTTAGTAAGTTGTATGTTAAAAGAGATTGCAAAAATGGTAAAATGGCACTCTTTTTGCTTTTTTTTTTGGAAAATAATTATATTTTTTCATAAAAATATATATGTTAACATATAGTGGGTTTATTGCTATTTTTTAAAGAAATAATAGATATTTTAAATGCTTTCAGTTTTAATTTCTTATATGATAAGTAGTAATAGATATCACTCATATAAACAAAAGCTCTTTGAAATTATCAGTAACTATAAGAGGGCAAAGGAGTCCTGATGTCAAAAAGGTTGAGAAGAATAGGGGTATAGTGTTCAAGAGCATAGACTTTGGAGCCCAGGTTTCTTAGCTCTGCCACTACTACCAGCTCTGTGACCTTGGGCAAATTACTTAACCTCTCTGTGCCTGTTGGTTCATCTGTTAAAAAAAAAAAAAGGTAGTAATATCAATACCAACCCCAAGAAGTTGTAAGTATTAAATAACTTAATGTATGTAAAATGCTTATAACAGTTCCTGGTACATAATAAATGCTGTGTGTTTTTTGATGTTATTGTGGTTGTTTTTGGGTTTTTTTTGTTGGTCTTTGAATACTATTAGGTGCAGATAGTTTTTATTTCTTCCTGATATTCTGACAACTTGCCACAACTTTCTTGATATTTGGCAACTCATAAATTTTTTAAAAATATCTTTCTTCTTTAATCTTGAAGTACTTCTGGAAATTTGTTCTAAAGATATTTTCAAAGGTATATATATGTGTGTGTGTGTGTGTGTATACATATATATATAAGGATGCTCATAGCAGTATTTTTTTAACATCTTTATTGGAGTATAATTGCTTTTCAATTTCGTGTTAGTTTCTTCTGTATAACAAAGTGAATCAGCTATGTGTATACATATATCCCCAGCAGTATTCTTTATGATAGAAAAAACAGAAACAAACAGAAACAACCAATACTTTAGCAATAGAGTATTGGTTAAATAACTTATGATATATTCATATAATTGGTACTAATGTAGTCATAAGGTTATTTAAAGATGTGGGAAAATGTTTACCATTTATCCATATAATCCAAAAAAAATGGCTATAAGGATATATATCAGAATATTAATAACTGTCTCTGAGTAGTGGGATTTCATAGTAGATTTTTTTTCTTCCTTTGAGTTTTCCTGTATCTTTCTAATTTTAAGCATATATTTCTGTTGTATTGATATAAAGCTCATATTAAATAGGGGTGTGTGTGTGTGTGTGTACACGTAGGTAGTTGAAAGAGGCAGAAAATGGCTGGAAGTGTAGTGTCTTGGATCAGGAGCTAGAACTGTTGATTTTGGGACCTCTTCCGTCAAAGCACTCCACTGACCAAACAGTGAATGATAAGGAGGCACTCCATCCCATTAGGCTGTTCCATCTGACCAGTCTAGTTTGTCTAAACTTCTTTTATATTTTTTGCCTTGTTTCTATTTTGTAAGATTTATTGAAATTTATCTTCGCAGTGTTTGTATTAGGTCATGTTCTTGGCAGAGCTGCAGATCCTTCCCGTGCACGGTAACTTACTCTCAATTTGCTGAACCTTTCAGCAAAGTTTTTATGAACTAAAAACACACTAAGTTCTTTTGTTTGTTTTTGATGGGTAAGAAAAATCTGAGTTCTCTTAGGCATAAAATAGTGGTGTTAGTATAAAATGTTTTAACTGTTTAAAAGTACCTTTCTGTAGTCTATTTTGTTCTTTGACTGTAGGGTAGGTGTGAAAATCCTCCTAACAGTCCATCTACTCTTTAACAGAAAGCCATAGTTCATATTGCCTCATCTTTGCCTTGTAGTTAGGAACCGAAGCACTTATACTGAAGAATTATATTCCTTAAATCAGACTAATTTATAAAATTTATAAAATATTTGGCTGTGTAGAGTATTGAAAATTTATGGTGTTAACATTAAGTAGGCTATCCAAACAGATGCTATAACCTTGCTAACCCTTCTAACACCTTGCTACTCAGTGTGTTCCAAGGACCAGTATCATCTGTATCACCTGGGAGCCTGTTAGGAATGCACAATCTCAGGCTCCACTTCAGACGTGCAATCAGAATCTTTATTTTAACAAGGTCCTCAGGTGCGTATTAAAGTTGAAGCGTGTTGTTCCAACAGATATTTTATTTTTATTGACTTTGTTTTGGAGGTGAACAGGTGAAAGAAGTAAAGATGATCTGTTGGTGTATTTTTTTTTTTTTAAAAGGAGCAAACTGTTGATACATAAAACACACCCTGGACAGCTCTCCAAAGAATCATGCCGGGTGAAAAAGCTAATCCGAAAAGGTTACATATATGATTCCATTTGTATAACATTCTTTTTTTTTATGTTTCAAACTTTTTTATTAAGAAGTATGACTAGGAATATAATTATACACACACACACACACACACAGTGTTTCTAAAAGAGTATTACCAAATTGCAAATACTAAAAAGTCCTAAAACTGGCAAAAATAGCAAGCATTTATAACTATTTCAAACACATCATTCCAAAAAAAATTATTTGTGAAATGCACGTTTTTAAGGCACAAAGTAATTTAACTTTCAAAGATACGGGTTTTCCCAACTAGCATTCGAAGATGTTTAAAGCTCTACTCCAAATCCCT
This sequence comes from Hyperoodon ampullatus, assembly GCF_949752795.1. Taxonomy (NCBI): domain Eukaryota; kingdom Metazoa; phylum Chordata; class Mammalia; order Artiodactyla; family Ziphiidae; genus Hyperoodon; species Hyperoodon ampullatus. Next base: position 37,057,198 of record NC_136924.1, on the reverse strand, counting down.
TAAAAACATATTGAAGAGACATATAAAATCAAGTCATGACATGAGGAGAACTATTATTGAACAATGGGCTCCCCAAGCATTTTCCCTTAGGGAAAATAGGTAGAGTACTTAAAATGATTTTTTCCATTAGGTATAACAATGAATCAATTTGAAATTACTGAGTACCCAGAATTGTAGCACGGAGGAATAATGTGTATAATATTCTTGAAATGACAAAATGATAGTTATTGAGAACACATTGACGCCTCTTGGGGGCTGAGATGAGGTGATGCTGGGAGGAAAGTAATTGTGGCTATCAAAGGTCAACATGAGGGATCCTTGTAAGTGATGGAATATTCTGTATCTTGACTGTATCAGTGGCAGTATCATGGTTGTAATGTTGCACTATAGTTTTGCAAGCTGTTATCATTGGGGGGGGAACTGGGTGAAGGGTAAACCGGATCTCTGAATTATTTCTTACAACTGAGTGGGAATCTATAATCATCTCAAAATAAAAAATTTAAGAAAACGCAGACAGTTTGGCATCTTTTCAAAAAGTTAAACAGATTTACCATATGACCCAGAAATTCTACTCCTAGGTGTATACACGAGAAAACTGAAAACATCGCTCCACATAAAAACTTGTACACAAATGTTCATAGCAGCATTAGCCAAAAGTGGAAACGCCCCAAATGTCCATCACTTAATGAATGGATAAACAAAATGTAGTATATCCTTATAATGGAATATTATTCACCAATAGAAAGGAACAAAGTACTAAACTATTCTATAAAATGGATGAACCTTGAAAGCACGCCAAGTGACAGAAGATAGACACAAAAAGCCACATATTGTATAATTCCATTTATATGAAATGTCCAGAATAGGCAAATCCATAGAGACAGAAAGAATAGTGGTTGCCAGGGCTTGGTGGTAGGGGGTAGGACAGTGATGGGGAATGACTGTTAATAGATACGGATTTCTTGGGGGTAATGAAAATATTCTGGAACTAGATAGTGGTGATGGTTGTACAACTTTGGGAATATTCTAAAAACTACTGAATTATAGACTTTGACTGGGTGAATTGAATAGAATGTGAATGATACCTCAATTAAAAAGAAGTCTGAGGAAAACAATGCAGCTTTCTCTAGAGTGACAGGTAGCCTATCAGTTGTTGCCTGGAGCCAGAAGCGGAAAGAGAAGTTAACTACAAAGGGGCATAAGAGCACTTGAGGGGGTGAAAATGTCGTGTATCTTGATTGTCATATTGGTTATGCAGGTGTATACATTTGTCAAAAGGCATTGAACTTGTATGCTTAAAATGGGTAAGTCTGTCATATCTAGATTAAACTTCAATAAAATTGATTTCAAAAACTTGTAAAATTATCTCTGATTGTTTTAAGCTTAAAGTCACCTTTACATTAAAACTCTCCCATCTTTATAAATACAAGGTTAACAACTTTAAAAAATTAACTTCGTGGACTCTGACTTCTATTGCTAATTTCTATCTCCTTTTTCCATCTAGTCAGTTTACAAAGTGAAATTAGATTGATCATTTTCAGTCAGACTGTGCTCTTACGCTTTTGAACTATTATGATTCTGTTGCTGCGCTTTTTAAAACCTATGAGTGGGTGTGATTATTCTAAAAATTTTTTTAAAGTTTAAAGTTTGTGGAATATTTTATGGACTTTTGTTGCTTTTTTCCTTTTATGAACAACAGAAAAATGTTCCATTGGGTATAACAAATCAGGTTGATCGCTTTTCACCTTCATACACTCTGGAGTACCCTGAGCTAATTTGGGCACCAGGAGATTGGAGTTAAATTTACTCTGGAAGGAAGTAAACCAAAAGGAGAAAAGGAGGTAACACTGCTAGGTAATGCTTAAAAAAACAAACAAAACACAACAGAACCCCAAGTGTGTGAACTTCTTTCTCACCCACATCACCTCTGTCTCCCTGATCTCTTGTCAGGAAGTGTGCCATATTACACAAAAACCTCCAAGGTTTGAGAACAGTTGTGGAAGATAATCTCTAAGTTAGTAAAACCAGCTCTGTAGGTGGTTCCTGAGCTTTCTCCCTGAGGTTTCCTTCCCTTGCCCTCACTCATTTCTTGGGCCTAACCATGCCTAAACCCAGGGGTAGAGTACTTCCCATTTAAAATTCTCCACAGGTGAAGAAAATTTTTATTATTTCCCTTAAGCATAGGCAAGACAGCCTTATATTTGAAAAACAAATCATTAAAAATTAGTAGAGATAGGAAACTATATTCAATATCTTGTAATAACTATAATGGAAAATAATCTGAAACTATATATATGTATGTATATAACTGAATCACTTTGCTGCAGATCTGAAACTAACAATATTGTAAATCAACTATACTTAAATAAAAATCCCTTTACTATGTTAACATAGATAACATGTTTTAAGAAAAATAGCTATATTTTCTAAAATAAAAAATTAGTAAGAGAATGACATTGTTTTACATTTTTGCATATCTCTTTAATATGTGGCTTAATAGAAGAAAGAAAAAAAAAAACTAGTAGAGACCAAACAGGACAATGCAACAAACCATAAAACATAAGAGACACATTTATAGAGTATGGAATTCTAAGTAGATTTTATAAGAATTCCAGGAAAAATATAGAAATATATTTAAAATAAAATAATAGTAGCTAACACATTTTAATTGGGATTTACCATGTGCCAGTGTTCCAAGCTCCTTACATATATTAGCTCTTTTAATCTTTGCAATAACTATGTGAAATGGATGCTCTCATTATCCCATTTTACAGATGGTGAAATTGAAGGGCAAAGTAGATAAAGGAATGTGTCCACATGCCTGGCAAGTGGTAGAACTAAGATTGCACCCAGATGGTCTGGCTTCAGAATCCATGCTCTTTACCACTACATTATATTGCTTTCCACGTGAACTTTTATCTCCCAATAAATATATAGTAGCTCTTGACAGGCTACCCAGCTTGTCTAGGTTCCTTGTCCTGTTCTTTCATTACATAGCCTACCTTCTTTTTTACCCTCTTCCCTCCCTACCTTATCCCCCACACCCCCAGAACACTATGACATAATTGTTAAACACATTTCTAACTTTTTTCGCTTTTTGAATATCTGTATTAAATTTTCTTGTCCTAGATCTCCTCTCTACATAGGGATGACCTTTTCCCCTACACTTAACCCTACTTAGAAAGCCTTCATACAAGCCCTAACCTTTGCCTAGAAGCTTCCCTCTTTTTAACAGTGATTCTTGTACCTGTTCACGAGGATTAGAAAGGACGCTATTTTGAATTGCAGTGTAGCAAGATTTCTGACTCAACACCCATGGCCCAAACCAGCTTCATATGTTTGAAACTAAGCAAAACCTCCTGAGTGTGTTGCCATAAACGTGCATTAGAAATTTTTTCCGATGTTGCAAATAGTTTCTGTGGGTAGGAAGTAAATTTAAATCTGTATATCTTTAGGAACATTTTCTGTGTGAAGGTCCTTGCTGACTCTGGTAAGAAAAAAAGGTCCCCTTGCCTCCTTCCCCCTTTTCTTCTGAGCTCTGTAGTATAGAGCTTTCAGAACATCCTAACAGCTGAGTTTTATATCTGCTAAGTCATTCCAGATGTTTGCAAATAATCTCGCATTAGTTTTATGCTAAAGATCCCCTTGCAGCTTGGCTTTTGGTCAACTGACTCAGTGTTACTAAATTTATATTTAATCCCAACTAAGGTGGTTAGTATGAATGTTTTTAGAAAAGTCTTGATAAATTTGAAGGAAAACTATTTTTTTGATGTACTCTTAGATTTCATAGGTGTTACATGAAAAGTGTTTGAGAATCTAGAAAAACGTGGTCCCCTCCATAGGGATCATATGCTAGTTTAGATAGTTTAGAATAAGAGCTTAGATATCTAGTTCTGAAGTCAGTATTTGTACTCATGAAATAGTAGGTGAGTTTCTCAGCGTGCATGGTTCATTTTATCCATTCCTGCCTACTTCTCCAGCTGCACCTCCTGATCCTTTTGCTTTCTAGGTTCCATCCTTCCTTAGGGTCTCAGAGAATGCCCCCCTAGCGTGCCCCTCCCCTCTGGTTATTTTCATTCTTTCTCATTCTCTCTTTCTTCATGCATTTATACTTAGAGATTATATGTTTATTTGTGGGACTTTTTGATTGTTTAATGTGTGTTTCCCTCACTAGTTTATAAACTCTATGAAGACCTTACCTGTTATTGTTCATTTTAATTTTATCTAACCTGTTAATTTTGTTTTGCCACTTTATATCTAGCATCTGTCTAGCTTGATACCTAGTTGGTGCTGAATAAATGTTAATGAGTGAATGAAGTGAACGTGAAATATTGGAGAGATTGGGAAGAAAGCCACTCTTGGAACATTTGGTATTAGGTTGCCCAACCCAACTATTTCTCTAAGAGCAAGTGCAGAGTATCCCACTAAGGATGAGTCTATAGTTTCTTTATAAGATGGAGAGGGTCATGGTTTTTTGTACCGTCCTTCCCTCTCCATCATTCATTTTGAGAAAAGTCATTCTCAATTTTTGTGAAATTGTCAAGATATATAAACTACAGAGTATTTGTATCTCTATCACTAGATAACACTTCTGCCCCAGGTTGAAACAAAAGTTATCTCTTGCTTCAAGTAAGGAGCTAGTACCTATTTGGGAGCATTATGTTTTGGCCAATTGATTAGAGAATTTAAATTTTTTCCTTTTTAATATACTTAATTTTGTCTGAGGCTTTGGGAGATCATCATGGCATATTTAAGTCAAAGGACTTAATTTTTATTAAAGTGGCAAGCATTCATTTTGCAATTTAAAAGCTCAAGCTCAAACCAAGAGTTTAATGTCTGAATACTTCTGCTTCTTGCCCATTGATTTCTTACCTCCTGCATTACAGAGTACTCTTGTGAGATATGTGGCGCTCCTGAAAGCGCTTGTCTCAGTGTACTCAGTTTCAAAAATCGTTTTCATAAGAACATTAGACAGCCTTAAACTTGGCGTGCTGGTAGTGGGACTAAAGTACCACAAACAGACTTTATTCCTAGGAAAACTTTCCTTCCTTCTAATTTCTTTCTTTTGTTACTTTAGGCTTTCTAAATTATCTTTGTTCTTTGGAGGTGTTTGGAAATTTCTTTTCCTAGTAAAAGAGTTACAAAAAAATAAGATTTAGAAAATTTATAGTTTAACAAATGCTCTTGTACACTATTCATAATAAAGACGGATCAGTTAGTTTACAAATTACTTTAAAGATGCAAATTGCTAAGTGGTGGTGTTATGGGTTCTTGGCTTTTCAGGATGTCATCCCTTTTAGCCCTGTAGCTAAATATCAAGAGGCTACATGTTCAAACATAAAGCATTAGCCTCTGCCAACATTACATCAGCTCTACAAAACCTCATTGGCTAATTATCCCCTGGGACTAGGACATGGATTTGGCAGCTTGTGAAAGCTGCTATTTCCAATTTCTCCCTTCCTGGCTGTGACATATCCCAAAGGAATGAAGTTGAGAAATAACCATCTTCTTCTGAAAGCTCTCAACCTCTCATTCCCACAGTGGTTCTCATGGTCAGGGATAGAAGATCCCTTCCACTTGAGGAGTCCTTGTAGCCGATGATACATTCTTTAAGTAGTGGCCAAGGCACCCTGAATGAGCCATGGAAGGGTGATGGCAAGGAGCCTCAGGTTCCTTGAGGTATGTTTCTGGGTGGTTGTCTATGAGAATCCTAGTGCTTTTGTTGGGATCCTCTTTATATTGCCAGAATTGAAGAAGCTGGAAGTCCAGGATTGGGGACCATATGTGATCATCATCTGTGTTAGTTGACATTCAGTGTAAGAATTAGTGTAGACATTTAACATCTCCTTTAGTGGGCATCTATAAAGTAACTTTCTTGAGAGCAACTGTGGATAGTCAAAAGAACTGTATGATCTTAATCTTTTTTAGTCTCAATTTTTTCACCATAAAATAAAGATGTAGTACCTGCTTTATTTTCCTCAGAAGGTGTTGTGAGGGTGGAATGAGGTAACACATGTGAACAGTGTCACCAAGAACACTGCTGACTACTAGTCACCCTATGCAGTGGGCCCATTTTAGGCCTCCTCTTACTTGACTTTTCTTTACCATTTGACCCTATTCAGTGCTCTCTCCTTATTCTGTACTACTCAGGGTTCTTTGTGTAATCTTGGTTAACCTAAGCATAAAATCAATTTTTTGGAAGAGTATTGGATAGTGCACAGCCTTAACAAGAAGACTGTCTAACAAAGGTCGGAAAGTGAGCAGAAACTGAGCGAGGCAAGACATAGCGAAGACCATGTCACAGGACTGTCTGCTGAGGACTCTGTCACTGGCACTGCTTACTGGACTTTCTCTGCCACTGCTGCTGGCCTGGTCTCCAGTGAATGCCTGCAACTATTGGCAGTGCCACCGGTAGATACTTGCCATAGTGCCAGGGATAATTTCTGATTATATTTTCCACATTTGTGTCATTCCCCCAATTTTCAAAGTTCTAGATGAGAGGATCTGATTGGCTGGACTTGGGTTGTACTTGTGAGCTGGATGCCAGGATGCAGAGAGAGGGACTCTGTAGTAGGAAGAGAGGCCTGCCTTCCCCCTATCTTGGAATTTCCCCCAAATAGGAAAGGTATTCAGATCTGGGCAGCTAAACTATAGACAACATTCTCTCTTCAACTTGCCTTCTACCTCTCTGTCCACTGTTGAATCTCTTTTGCAGTCTTCTCTTCTTCTTCCTGTCCCTTAAATGTCAGTTTTTCCCAGGGTTAGTCCGTGACCCATTTTTCTTCTCAGTCTACACATTCTCCCTAGCAATCTCATCCCAACTGGTGGCTTCAGCTACCACTTATTCAGGATGTCTGCATCTGTATCTCTAGCCCCACCATATTTCCTGAGCTCTAGTAGCTTCATTTAATCTACTACTTCTTTCCACCTGGATATCTAGACGACTACATACACTTGAGGCTTTTACAGATTTAAAGTTGCTGTTACCAGTCCCCACGACTACCCCTGCATTCCCTAACTCAAGACCAGTTTCCTACCCAGAAAATTAGGAGTCATTCTCAATTCCTCTTTGCCTATATTCCTCACATCTATTTGGTCTCTGAGTTCTGTAGATTCTACCTTTACTTTGACTTCTCGTAGTTTGTCTCACTGCCCTAGATCAGACTGTCATCGTTTCTCACTGTGGTTTCAGTAGCCTTCTTACTAGTCTCTCTGCCTACAACCTGGTTCTTCTCTAGTCTGCCCTTCCTACAGCTGCCAAGATACTTTTTCTTACAATCAATTCTAATCATTTTATTCTTCTCAGAATGCTTCGATTTCTTATGGGGTAAAATTTAGGCTATTATACTTTATTATATTGTCTATTTGGCCCTGACTAATTATCCTCCTATCACTTCTAACTTCACAGTCTCCAGCAATGCTAAACTGCTTTTAGTTTCCAGAACATTCTGTGCTCTTTTAACTTTCTATTCCTTTGCATATAATCTTCCCTCTGCCTTGACCGTTCCTCTCTCTGTTTGCCAGCCGACTAACTTCTGCTTTCAAGTCCCAGCTCAAGGGCTCCCTCTTCCGAGATGCATGCTGTCTTTGATTCCAGATGGGCTTAGGTGGCTCCTTCTCCTGTGCTCTCCCTATACTTGGGACAGACCACCAGAGGGTTAGTTTTATTGCATTATTGTTCCTAGCAGAGCTCAGCAGTAAGCTCCTTGAATGCAGGGATGGTGTCTTACTTCTATATCCACAGTTCCTGTCACACAGCAGGTACATAATAATTTAATTTATTTAAGGACTAAATGAATGAAGTTACTCTGAAAGGGGATGTGCTGTACAGATTTAACAATATTTTCGTTATTAGCATTTTCTTGTAAGCATTAGGCCCTTTCTAACTCTAAAGTTCTGTGATCTATAAATGAGTTCTGAGGGGACAATTAATTAATTTGGCTGTGCCGGGTCTTAGTTGCGGCATGCAGGATCTAGTTCCCTGACCAGGGGTCAAACCCAGGCCCCCTGCATTGGGAGCTCGGAGTCCCAGCCACTGGACCACCAGGGAAGTCCCAACAATTCTGATTTTATTTCATTCTTTTATCTATCTGCAGGCGGCCAGAGGTTCAAGAGCCCTCCCAGCCCCTCAGATGAATTTGCTTTCTCTATGATCAGCCTTATACTCTTTCCCCAAGAAGTTGATTAAACATACTTTCCTATGGTTTTTTCAGCCTTCCACCTAATACACATTTTACGCGGGCCTCTCACTGTTGTGGCCTCTCCCGTTGCAGACGCGCAGGCTCAGCAGCCATGGCTCACGGCCTAGCCGCTCCGCGGCATGTGGGATCTTCCCGGACCGGGGCACGAACCCATGTCCCCTGCATCGGCAGGCGGACTCTCAACCACTGCACCACCAGGGAAGCCCCTCACCTAATACACATTTTAATCCTAAATAATGATTTGCTTCATGTGTGATTCCATTTCCTTACCCCACAACCACCAGTTCAATCATTTTGCTTTAGTTGCTCTAGTTATCATAAATTATACAGTGGCTGGAAATGTACACATTATCAGTATTCTAGAGATTCTCTAAAGAACCTAGAGAATTATCTGTCTATTTGGCTGGAGTTCTGGTTCTGCAGTTGCCTTTTCTCCTATCCCACAGCTCTCATCCTGGTTCTGTGCTTCTACCAGGGGCCTTGGCAAAACAAGCAGTGTATAGTTTAACTTCACTCATACTTTATTTTTTAGGACTTGGCGGTTGTCTCTTGATTTATTGTACTGGGAAGAATAAGTTTTGATTTTTCTTTTTTTTTTTCTTGTTCCTCCCTCTGAGGGAGCCTGCGTCATTGAGAAATGTTTAACCTCATGGCCTTGCACTGGGGCTGGAAATTTGCCTAAGGGAACTTGAAGCTGGTAGTGTTTTTACTCAGATTCCCCCTTATGGGGAGGGGGATTTCAGCAGGGCCTGCCAAAACAGAAAGATGTTGGGAAATTTTTTAGTAGCAAAGCTATTGCCATTAGGTTACTGAAAGTATTTGGAGAGTTTTCTGGAGAGAAGCTTAGGCATTTTGAAATCCCTCTGGGAGAAAGCTGTAGCTTTACCAGGTACAAACAAAAATTCAGGCTGAGAAACTTAGCTTCTCAGATGTGTGGTATGTTGTTATAAGAAAACTTTGACCAGTTGGATGAGAAAGAGAAGCTAACCATAGTTTGAGGAGTTTACAAACTCTCACTTAGGGAAAATAGCCGTAGGCTGGGGCAAATCTCTATGGACTGTGGGAAGAATTTGGCTTTTTATAAATTCTGGATTATCCTAAGAGTAGATCATCACAGGGATTTTCTTTGGCAAGCCTCTTGTTCAAATTCTTATTGATATTGTCACTCTATCTATTTACAAAAGCACTTTGTTGATACAAACAAGATATTTGCCCAGTGAGAGTTAGAAGATGATCTTTTGTGCCCAAACAATGATCTCCCTATTAGGAGAAGGTGAGATCCAGCGAATGTTTAGAATATGACTACCTCTGCTTATTTTTATCTTTGTGTCACCGATGAGGAAAAGTTATACAGTTGTTTGCCAGTATGGAATGATAAGCTGTGCAGGCTCTGGGCCTTGACAAGGGAAGAAATGTGCAGTTAGACCATTTGTGGCAGCTTTGTGACTTCCTGGAAAATTGGAAACAACTGCACAGTACTTAATACAAATATAGGCATTCCTGCCCACTCTAAAAGATAGTTGGACTCATCCAGCAGATTGTCTTTCTATACACTGGCTCTTCTGTTAGCCTGGATGATTGAGGGTTGATAATATGCATGGCTAACGAGACTTCTCTTTTAATCAGCAAGTATTTATATATATACTTAACACTCTGGTAGGTACTGTGGGGGATTCCTGAGAGGTAGAAGGAATGATTCTGAGACTCAAGAAATTTGCATTCTTGTTGGAGATGCAGTGGTTAGTGAGGATTATAAAATCCTAAGAAAAAAGAGAAATGAGGTCAGGAAAACTTCACAATGGAGGTAAGATTAGAGCTGGAGCTAAGAGGAAAAGTGCTGTTAGCATAGGTAACAGGAGTCGGAGGAGGGAAGGGTTGACTCAGATGGCGTTCAGGTAGGAGGAGTATCCTAAGGCAAGATCTGGAAACTAGACTAGGCTGGTATGTCAGAAGATTAAGGTTTCACCTTGATTGGAATAGGAGGTATGGTATAGTTGGAAGAGAAGATTGGGTTGGATAGATAATAAGGAGCTGGATAATCGAAGACCCTGAATGTTAAATTGGAGAGTTTGGCCTCAGTCGGACAATGGGGAGTCATTTTTAAGCTCTTGAGTAATTATTTATCCATTTCTTTCAGTAATTACTATTATTATTATTATTATTTGGAGTATAATTGCTCCACAATGTTGTGTTAGTTTCTGCTGTACAACGAACTAAATCAGCTCTATGTATACATATATCCCCTCCCTCTTAGACCTCCCTCCCACCCTCAATAATTATTTTTTAAATTGAAATTTTGGTTGAGATAACTAGATTTACAGGCAGTTGTAAGAAATAATACAGAGAGATCCTTTGTACACAATAATTACTTTTTAAGTGCTAAGTTTGTGAGTCACTTCAAAGCTCGCATAAATGTATAAGATGTTATACCTGCTTTTCATAAGCACACAGGGAAAGGATATGTATATACATCCTTTTTTAAAAAAGATTTATTTATTATTATTTATTTTATTTATTTTTGGCTGTGTTGTCTTCGTTGCAGTGCGTAGCCTCTTCATTGTGGCACATGGGCTTCTCTCTAGTTGTGACGTGTGGGTTTTCTCTTCTCTAGTTGTGGCGCGCAGGCTCCAGGGCCCGTGGGCTCTGTAGTTGTGGTGCACGGGTTCCAGGGCATGTGGGCTCTGTAGTTTGTGGCACACGGGCTCTAGTTGAGGCGCACGAGCTCAGTAGTTATGCCACGCAGGCTTAGTTGCTCTGCGGCATGTGGGATTTTAGTTCAAACCCACGTCCCCTGTGTCGGAAGGCGGATTCTTTACCACTCGACCACCAGGGAAGTCCCTACATCCTTTTTAGTAGATACTATTTAACAAAATATGAAGCATAAAATGTGTGCCCTGTGAGCAGGGCTCTTAGAGAAACAGTGAATCACTTTTGGGAGGGGGTTAGGAAAGGCTTGTAGTGGTGGTGCCATGTGAAATTATTCACTCAGCCCCTCATATATCCCAGGGCCTGTGCCAGGTGCTAGGGGTGCAGAGGTGAACAAGATAGACATGGCTCTTGTCCTCGTGCAGCCTGAAATTTATTGGTGAAGGCAGACAAGTAATTACAATAAAATAGAATGGGAGTTATAATGGGAAATTCAGAATGCCACGGGAGAGCAGAGCAGGGGGATCCATACAATTCTAGGGTACATCATAGGAAGGTCTCACAGAGGGAGGGATATTTAAGCTATGATCTAAGGGACGTTCCAGCAGAGAGGGCAATGTGAACATCTGAAGATGAGAAGTAAAGCAGCACCTTCAAGGAACTAATGGACTTCTATTACCGCTGGTATATAGAGACAGTGTAGTATAATGGATTTGAGGGTGGGCTCTGGAACCTGACTGCCCGGGTTTACATCCTGGTCCTACCACTTACTAGTTGCCCTTGGACAGTTATTTAGCTGTGTCTCAGTTTCCCCATCTGAAAATCGGCATAACAGTAATTTCTATCCCATAGATTAGGACTAAGTGATTTCTGACATATAATGCCCTTAGATTAGTGCCTGGCACACAGCATGTGCTCAGTACATGTTAGCTATTACTGCTGTTGCTGTGACTTCATCTATAAAATGTGAAATGATGAATGGTAAGAATAACTCAGAAGTTCAAGGGGGCCTTAAAAGACATGTTAGGAGTTTGGGCTTTATCCTCAGCACAATGGGAAGTCATTGAAGGGCTTTGAGTAGAGGCATGACATTAGATTTGCATTTTAGAAAGATTATTCTGGTTTCAGTGTAGAAGATGAATTGAAGGGGCTTAAGAAAGATGGCAGGGAGACCAAATAAGAAGCAGTTGCAGAAGTCCAGGTGAGGGATGGTAGTCATGAGGAAATGGTTCAATTGAAAATGCATTTACTAATCCAGCCATTCAACAAATACTTATTGAATGCTTTCTGTGTGCCAGGTAGACTTCTCAATTCTGGAGATAGATCTCTCATGGAGTTTACGTTCTATTGGTGAGAGGGAGGTAGTGACAATGAGCAAATATTAACATAATATTAGGAATGATAAGTGCTGTTTAGAAAAAGAAAGCAGAGAAAGGGGATAGATGGTAAGAGTCTGTAGCTAATTTAGAAATGGTGGTCATGGGAATCCCTTAGCGGTCCAGTGGTTAGCACTCTGCGCTTTCACTGCTGAGGGCGCAGGTTTGATCCCTGATCGATGAACTAAGATCCCACAAGCTGTGGGGCACGGCCAAAAAAAAAAGGAAAAGAAAAGAAATGGTGGTCAGAGAAGGCCTTTTTGAGGAAGTGACACTTAAGCAGAGACCTGAATGAAGTGAGGGTTTTTCTGGGGAAAAACTTTGCAGGCACAAGTGTGATCATGCTTAGCATGTTCAAGGACTAGTAAGGACAGGGAGGAAATATGAGTGAGGAACGCATGTGCCACAAGGACAGAGATCTTGTTCACCTAGAATTGCCTTGAGCAGCATCTGGCACATATGCTCAATACTTGTTGATTGGATAGATGCGCAGGTGGATAGATGGAATTTCAAGTGAATGAACAAATAAACGATACATTCTCCCAAATAAGCCTGGAATCTAGGAAGATGGGGAGAAAGTTGTAGGTAAGCTTCCCAACTAGCATCTTTCTTTCTTATGAGAGGTTAAGAGAAAAGACTCTGGAGCTAGACTGGTAGGTTCAGATCCTGGCTTTGCCATCTGCTAGATGTGTGACCTTAGGCAAGTTACTTATCTTTTTGGTGCCTCAGTTTCTTCATCTGAAAAATGGGAACAACAGTAGTACCTACCTCATGGGGTCATTGCAGGGTTTCTCAGCCTCCGCACTATTGACATTTGGGGCTGGATAATTCTGTGTTTTGGGGGCTGTCCTGTGTGTTGTAGGGTGTTTAGCAGCGTCCCTGGCTGCTGCCTACTAGATGCCAGTAGCTCCCTCTAGTTGTAACAAGCAAAAATGTTTTCAGACATTGCCATATGTCTCCTTCTGGGCAAAATCACCCCGAGTTGAGAACCCTGGGTTTTTGTGAAGATTAAAGGGGCTGGTATGTGTAAAGCACCTAGAACAGTACCTGGCATATGTGCTGTCATTAAGATTAGCGTAGTGGCTTCTAGGGAAAAATAAGTGTTTGTCCTCAACAGCTTAGTCTCCCATTTGATTAAGTAAATAACAAAAACTTTAAAGCACAGTTGCTGATGGAGTGTAAAAAAATGGGTTTGTCTATCTCCAATAAAATTTATTTATGCACACTACCACTTTCTGTGGATGGAATGCCTTCTGTTCATTCAGGAAACTCTGGCCCTACCTTTAGATACAAAAATGTATCTCAATTGGAAGTTTCTTCAGGGTGGAGGAATGTTAGTAATAGGTTCTTTCCACAGGAACTGGGATTTGGTGCCACCTTTTTGTAAGGTAAGAATTTGGTTTCTAAGATTAGAGTACGCTTCTCTTTGGGTGCACAGTGGCTTTCAACAGCTGCTAATGGAAACCATGATCTATCCTAGTCAGAACTCACCATCCATAATAAGCATGATCAGTATTTATTGTATTTGGCCATTGAAGAATTGAAATAATAGTGTGTTCAAGAACATTTTGTGGTTATAAATTTTTTTCCAGTTTCATTGAGAAACAGTTGACATACATCACTGTGTAAGTTTAAGGCAAACAGCATGATGGTTTGGTTTACATATATTCTGAAGTGATTACCAAAAATAGGTTCAGCAAACATCCATCTTCTCATATAGATACAATAAAAAGAAAAGTAAGATGAAAAGAAAAAAGGAAAACAAAATTTCCCCTTGTGAAGAGAACTCTAGGATTTACTCTCTTAACATTTTTCCTGTATGTCATACAGCAGTGTCAGCTATAGTCATCCCATTGTGATCATGGTTACATTTTATAGAGTCTGTTTTCATTGCATATCATCTATGCTTGCTGCTAGCTAGTGCATTGGGTTAGCTGTTTGCAAATAGTGTTTACCTTCTGTGTATCTTAACTTTGCTTAAGCTGTGAATGTGGTGATAAATGGGGAGCGTCATTAGTTTTAGAAATGTGGTATAGAAAAACATCAACTGACAAATGCAGCAATCAGAATGAGATAACTGAATAAATCTTTTAAAGTCGTAAGATCAGGAATAAGACAAGGATGCCCACTCTTGGCACTTTTATTCAACACAGTATTGGCAGTCTCAGCCACAGTAATCAGACAGGAAAAAGAAATAAAAAGATTCCAAACTGGAAAGGAAGAAGTAAAACTGTCACTGTTTGCAGATGACATGATGCTATATATAGAAATTCCTAAAGATGCCACCAGAGAATTACTGGAGCCCATCAATGAGTTTGGTAAAGTTGCAGCATACAAAATTAATATACAGAAATCTTGTATTTCTATACACTAACAACAAACTATCAGAAAGAGAAAGTAAGGAAACAATCCTTTTTACCATCACATCATAAAGAATGAAATACCTAGGAATAAACCTACCTAAGGAGGTAAAAGACCGCTCAGAAAACTGTAAGACACTGATGAAAGAAATTGAAGACAACACAGATAGAAAGATATACCGTGTTCTTGGATTCAAAGAATTAGTAGTGTTAAAATGACCATACTGCCCAAGGCAGTCTACAGATTCAGTGCAATCCCTGTCAAAATACCAATGGCATTTCACTGAACTAGAACAAATAATTTTAAAATTTGTATGGAAACACAAAAGACCCCTAATAGCCAAAGCAATCTTGAGAAAGAACAGAGCTGGAGGAATCACAGTCATATTCCCTGACTTCAAAAGTCATATTCCCTGAGTACAAAGCTGCAGTGCACAAAAACAAACACATAGATCAATGGAACAGAATAGAAAGCCCAGAAATAAACCCATGCACTTCTGCTCAATTAATCTATGGCAAAGGAGAAAAGAATATGCAATGGAGAAAAGACAGTCTGTTCAGTAAGTGGTGCTGGGAAAACTGGACAGCTACATGTAAAAGAATGAAATTAGAACATTCTTTGACACAATATACAAAAATAAACTCAGATTAAAGACATAAATGTAAGACTGGAAACGATATAACTCCTATAAGAAAACATAGATAGACCACTCTGACATAAATCGTAGCAGTATTTTTTTGGATCTGTTTCCTAAAGCAAAGAAAATAAAAGCAAAAATGAAGATAGGACCTAATTAAATTTAAAAGCTTTTGCACAGCAAAGGAAACCATCAACAAAATGAAAAGACAACCTACTGAATGGGAGAAAATATTTGCAAATGATATGACCGATAAGAGGTTAATATTCCAAAATATATAAACAGCTCATACAACTCAATATCAAAAAAAACCCCAACAAATCAAAAAAAAAAAAACCACCAAAACCAAAAACCCAATTTAACAGTGGGCAGAAGACCTGAATAGACATTTTTCCAAAGAGGACGTGCAGATGGCCAACAAGCACATGAAAAGATGCTCAGCATCACTAATCATCAGGGAAATGCAAATCAAAACCACGAGATAGGGCTTCCCTGGTGGTGCAGTGGTTGACAATCCGCCTGCCGATGCTGGGGACATGGGTTCGTGCCCCGGTCCGGGAAGATCCCACATGCTGCAGAGCGGCTAGGCCCGTGAGCCATGGCCGCTGAGCCTGCGCGTCCGGAGCCTGTGCTCCGCAACGGGAGAGGCCACAACAGTGAGAGGCCCACGTACCACCAAAAAAAAAAAAACAAAAAACCACGAGATATCACCTCACATCTGGCAGAATGGCTATCATCAAAAAGAACACAAATAACACGTTGGTGAGCAGAAGCAAGAAGAACAACAAACCTGCAGCCTGTGGAACAAAAACCACACTCACAGAAAGATAAACAAGATGAAAAGGCAGAGAGCTATGTACCAGATGAAGGAACAAGATGAAACCCCAGAAAAACAACTAAATGAAGTGGAGATAGGAAACCTTCCAGAAAAAGAATTCAGAATAATGATAGTGAAGATGATCCAGGACCTCGGAAAAAGAATGGAGGCAAAGATCGAGAAGATGGAAGAAATGCTTATTAACAAAGACCTAGGGCTTCCCTGGTGGCGCCGTGGTTGAGAGTCCACCTGCCAATGCAGGGGGCGTGGGTTCGTCCCCGGTCCAGGAAGATCCCACATGCCACGGAGCGGCTGGGCCCAGGAGCCATGGCCACTGAGCCTGTGCGTCCGGAGCCTGTGCTCCGCAACGGGAGAGGCTACAGCAGTGAGAGGCCCGCGTACCGCAAAACAACAACAACAACAAAAAACAAAGACCTAGAAGAATTGAAGAACAAACAAACAGAAGTGAACAATACAATAACTGAAATGAAAAATACACTAGAAGGAATGAATAGGAGAATAACTGAGGCAGAAGAACAGATAAATGACCTGGAAGACAGAATGATGGAATTCACTGCCACGGAACAGAATAAAGAAAAATGAATGAAAAGAAATGAAGACAGCCTAAGAGACCTCTGGGACAACACTAAACACGACAACATTCACATTATAGGGGCCCCAGAAGGAGAAGAGAGAGAGAAAGGATCTGAGAAAATATTTGAAGAGATTGTAGTAGAAAACTTCCCTAACATGGGAAAGGAAATAGCCACCCAAGTCCAGGAAGCACAGAGAGTCCCAGGTAGGATAAACCCAAGGAGAAAAACACCAAGACACATAGTAATCAAATTGACAAAAATTAAAGACAAAGAAAAATTATTGAAAGCAACAAGGGAAAAACGACAAATAACATACAAGGGAACTCCCATAAGGTTAACAGCTGATTTCTCAGCAGAAACTCTACAAGCCAGAAGGGAGTGGCATGATACATTGAAAGTGATGAAAGGGAAGAACCTACAACCAAGATTACTCTACCCAGCAAGGATCTCATTCAGATTCGATGGAGAAATCAAAAGCTTTACAGACAGGCAAAAGCTAAGAGAACTCAGCACCACCAAACCATCTCTACAACAAATGCTAAAGCAATTTCTCTAAGTGGGAAAAACAAGAGAAGAAAAGGACCTAGAAAAACAAACCCATTAAGAAAATGGTCATAGGAACATACATATCGATAATTACCTTAAATGTGAATGGATTAAATGCTCCAACCCAAAGACGCAGGCTCACTGAATGGATACAAAAACAAGACCCATATATATATGCTGTCTACAAGAGACCCACTTCAGACCTAGGGACACATACAGACTGAAAGTGAGGGGATGGAAAAAGATATTCCATGCAAATGGAAATCAAAAGAAAGCTGAAATAAAAAAAAGCAGTACTCATATCAGATAAAATAGACTTTAAAATAAAGAATGTTACAAGAGAAAAGGAAGGGCACTACATAATGATCAAGGGATCAATCCAAGAAGAAGATATAAAAATTATAAATGTTTATGCATCCAACATAGGAGCACCTCAATACATAAGGCAACTGCTCAGAGCTATAAAAGAGGAAATCAACAGTAACACAATAATAGTGGGGGACTTTAACACCTCACTTACACCAATGGACAGATCATCCAAACAGAAAATTAATAAGGAAACAGAAGCTTTAAATGATACAATAGGCCAGATAGATTTAATTGATATTCATAGGACATTCCATCCAAAAACAGCAGATCACACTTTCTTCTCAAGTGCACACAGAACATTCTTCAGGATAGATCACATATTGGGTCACAAATCAAGCCTCAGTAAATTTAAGAAAACTGAAATCATATCAAGCATCTTTTCTGACAACAACGCTATGAGATTAGAAATCAGTTACAGGGGAAAAAACGTAAAAAACACAAACACATGGAGGCTAAACAATATGTTACGAAATAACCAAGAGATCACTGAAGAAATCAAAGAGGAAATCAAAAAATACCTAGAGACAAATGACAACAAAAACACGACTTTCCAAAACCTATGGGATGCAGCAAAAGCAGTTCTAAGAGGGAAGTTTATAGCTATAAAAGCCTACCTCAAGAAACAAGAAAAATCTCAAACAATCTAACCTTACACCTAAAGGAACTAGAGAAAGAAGAACAAACAAAACCCAAAGTTAGCAGAAGGAAAGAAATCATAAAGATCAGAGCAGAAATAAATGAAATAGAAACAGAAAAAAAACAATAGCAAAGGGCTTCCCTGGTGGCGCAGTGGTGGAGAGTCCGCCTGCCGATGCAGGGGACACAGGTTCATGCCCTGGTCTGGGAGGATCCCACATGCCGCGGAGCGGCTGGGCCCATGAGCCATGGCCGCTGAGCCTGCGCGTCCGGAGCCTGTGCTCCGCAACGGGAGAGGCCACAACAGTGAGAGGCCCGCATAACGCAAAAAAAAAAAAAAAAAAAAAAAAACAATAGCAAAGATCAATAAAACTAAGAGCTGGTTCTTTGAGAAGATAAACAAAATTGATAAACCATGAGCCAGACTCATCAAGAAAAAGAGGGAGAGGACTCAAATCAATAAAATTAGAAATGAAAAAGGAGAAGTTACAACAGACACTGCAGAAATATAAAGCATCCTAAGAGACTACCACAAACACCTCTATGCCAATAAAATGGACAACCTGGAAGAAGTGGACAAATTCTTAGAAAGATATAACCTTCCAAGACTGAACCAGGAAGAAACAAAATATGAACGAACCAGTCACAAGTAATGAAATTGAAACTGTGATTAAAAATTTTCCAACAAACAAAAGTCCAGGACCAGATGGCTTCACAGGTGAATTCTTTCAACCATTTAGAGAAGAGCTAACACCCATCCTTCTCAAACTCTTCCAAAAAATTGCAGAGGAAGGAACACTCCCAAACTCATTCTATGAGGCCACCATCACCCTGATACCAAAACCAGACAAAGATACTACAAAAAAAGAAAATTACAGACCAGTATCACTGATGAATATAGATGCAGAAATCCTCAACAAAATACTAGCACACAGAATCCAACAACACATTAAAAGGATCATACACCATGATCAAGTGGGATTTATCCCAGGGATGCAAGGATTCTTCAGTATATGCAAATCAATCAATGTGATACACCGTATTAACAAATTGAAGAATAAAAACCATATGATCATCTCAATAGATGCAGAAAAAGCTTTTGACAAAATTCAACACCCATTTATGATAAAAACTCTCCAGAAAGTGGGCATAGAGGGAACCTACCTCAACATAATAGACGCCATATATGACAAACCCACAGCAAACATCATTCTCAATGGTGAAAAACTGACAGCATTTCCTCTAAGATCAGGAACAAGACAAGGATGTCCACTCTTGCCACTGTTATTCAGCATAGTTTTGGAAGTCCTAGCCACAGCAATCAGAGAAGAAAAAGAAATAAAAGGAATACAAATTGGAAAAGAAGAAGTAAAACTGTCACTCTTTGCAGATGACATGATACTATACGTAGAGAATCCTAAAGATGCCAGCAGAAAACTACTAGAGCTAATCAATGAATTTGGTAAAGTTGCAGGATACAAAATTAATGCACAGAAATCTCTTGCATTCCTATACACTAAAGATGAAAAATCTGAAAGAGAAATTAAGGAAACACTCCTGTTTACCATTGCAGCAAAAAGAATAAAATACCTAGGAATAAACCTACTTAGGGAGACAGAAGACCTGTATGCAGAAAGCTATAAGACACTGATGAAAGAAATTAAAGATGATACCAACAGATGGAGAGATGTACCATGTTCTTGGATTGGAAAAATCAATATTGTGAAAATGACTATACTACCCAAAGCAATCTACAGATTCAGTGCAATCCTTATCAAATTACCAATGGCATTTTTTACAGAGCTAGAACAAAAAAAATCTTAAAATTTGTATGGAGACACAAAAGACCCTGAATAACCAAAGCAATCTTGAGGGAACAAAGTGGAGCTGGAGGACTCAGACTCCCTGACTTCAGACTATACTACAAAGCTACAGTAATCAAGACAGTATGGTACTGGCACAAAAACAGAAATATAGATCAGTGGACCAGGATAGAAAGCCCATGCACCTGTGGTCACCTTATCTTTGATAAAGGAGAGAAGAATATACAATGGAGAAAAGACACCCTCTTCAATAAGTGGTGCTGAGAAAACTGGACAGCTACATGTAAAAGAATGAAATTAGAACACTCCCTAACACCATACACAAAAATAAACTCAAAATGGATTAAAGACCTAAATTAAGGCCAGACACTATAAAACTCTTAGAGGAAGACATAGGCAGAACAATCTATGACATAATTCACAGCAAGATCCTTTTTGACCCACCTCCTAGAGTACTGGAAATAAAAACAAAAATAAACAAATGGGACCTAATGAAACTTAAAAGCTTTTGCACAGCAAAGGAAACTACAAACAAGACGAAAGACAACCCTCAGAATGGGAGAAAATATTTGCAAACGAATCAGCGGACAAAGGATTAATCTCCAAAATATATAAACAGCTCATGCAGCTCAATATTAAAAAAAACAAACAATCCAATCCAAAAATGGGCAGAAGACCTAAATAGACATTTCTCCAAAGAAGACATACAGATGGCCCAGAAGCATATGAAAAGCTGCTCAACATCACTAATTATTAGAGAAATGCAAATCAAAACTACAATGAGGTATCACTTCACACCAGTTAGAATGGGCATCATCAGAAAATCTACAAACAACAAGTGCTGAAGAGGGTGTGGAGAAAAGGAAACCCTCTTGCACATTTGGTGGGAATGTAAATTGATAAAGCCACTGTGGAGAACAGTATGGAGGTTGCTTAAAAAACTAAAAATGGAATTACCATATGATCCAGCAGTCTCACTACTGGGCATATACCCAGAGAAAACCATAATTCAAAAAGACACATGCCACCTCAGTGTTCATTGCAGCACTATTTACAATAGCCAGGTCATGGAAGCAACCTAAATGCCCATCGACAGATGAATGGATAAAGAAGATATGGTACATGGGCTTCCCTGGTGGCGCAGTGGTTAAGAACCTGCCTGCCAACGCAGGGGACACGGGTTCACGCCCTGGTCTGGGAAGATCCCACATGCCACGGAGCAACTATGCCCGTGTGCCACAACTACTGATCCTGCGCTCTAGAGCCCGCGTGCCACAACTACTGAAGACCGCGCGCTTAGAGCCTGTGCTCCACAACAAGAGAAGCCACTGCAATGAGAAGCCCTTGCGCCGCAACTAGAGAAAGCCTGCACACAGCAACGAAGACCCAATGCAGCCAAAAATAAAAATAAATTTATAAAAAGAAAAAAAAAGATGTGGTACATATTATTACTCAGCCATAAAAAGGAACAAAATTGGGTCATTTGTAGAGATGTGGATGGATCTAGAGACTGTCATACAGAGGGAAGTAAGTCAGAAAGAGAAAAACAAATATCGTATATTAACACAAATATGTGGAACTAGAAAAATGGTACAGATGGACCGGTTTGTAGGGCGGAAAAAGAGACACAGATGTAGAGAACAAATGTATGGACACCAGGGCGGGTAAGTGGAGGGGGTGGTGGTGGTGGTGGGATGAACTGGGAGATTGGGATTGACATATATACACTAATATGTACAAAATTGATGACTAATAAGAACCTGCTGTATAAAAAATAAAATAAAATTCAAACAAAGAAAAAAAAGAACCAAAAAAAAATTGGTAAGACCAGTGTCGAGGAGTGTGCTGCCTATGTGGTCTTCTATGAGTTTTGTGGTTTCAGGTCTTATATTTGGGTCTTTGATACATTTTGAGTTTAATTTTGTATGTGGTATGAGAAAATGTTCTTGTTTCATTCTTTTGTAAGTGGCTGTCCAGTTTTCCCAATACCACTTACTGACTTAGAAGCTTTAGCACAGCGAAAGAAACCATCAACAAAACAAAAAAGCACCCTACTGAATGGGAGAAGATATTTGCAAATGACATGTCTGATAAGCTGTTAGTATCTAAAATATATAAAGAACTCAGTGAATGGAACCTAAAGAGAACTGTATTTTGGCTCAACAGAGAGAAAAAATACCAGATGATGATTACAGATGAGAAAAATGGAATGGGAATACTTCTTGAAGTGGCAGGCTTTCTGCCACTGGAGGTGTTGAAGAGTCTGGAGGCTTTGTTGGTCCCATTTTAGGTATGCTATAGAGGACAAAATACCTACATTTGGAAAGAAGCTGGACTAGATGACTTTTATGGGTTTTCTTTTTTTTTTTTTTTTTTCTGCGGTACGCGGGCCTCTCACTGTTGTGGCTTCTCCTGTTGCGGAGCACAGGCTCCGGACGCACAGGCTCAGCAGCCATGGCTCACGGGCCCAGCCGCTCTGCGGCATGTGGGATCTTCCCGGACCGGGGCACGAACCCGTGTCCCCTGCATCGGCAGGCGGACTCTCAACCACTGCGCCACCAGGGAAGCCCTATGGGTTTTCTTAACTGTAGGATTCTAGATTTAAAATCTAATTTTTTGGCTCTGCCCAAATTCACATCAAAAATTACTATCCAACAGGTTCCAGGTCATACTGGTTTAGGAGGTATGATTCTGAAAGGGTGCCCATCGATTCCTAACCTTATTAGGTTTACATTTTGTAGGTAATTTCTATGTTTTAACCTAAAAGCAAGACTGAGATGCAGAATTCCATCCATCATAGCAGGCTGTTGGAAGTCATATTTTGGACAGGTCTTGCCCTGGGGCTTCCCTGCAGCACCTGGAAAATTTATATCCCCTGCACCAGAAATCCAAGAATCTTAAATTCTGTTTTTTATATGAAACTTCCTTCAGTCCAAAATTTGATACAAAATGAATCAGTGAAATATAATGAATATGTGTTTGGGTGTTGAGCAATGGATTAACTAAAATTAAATCATAAATCAGGAACAATGAACAGTAAAAATAATTTACCTTTAAAAAAAAAACATGTTGGAGAGGATGTGGAGAAAAGGGAATTCTCACACACTGGTGGTGGGAATGTAAGTTGGTAAAGCCACTGTGGAAACCAGTATGGAGGTGTCTCAAAAAACTAAAAACAGAGCTACCATCTGACCCAGCAATTCCACTCCTTGGTATATATCTGAAGAAAAAAGAAAAAGCCTACAAGTTGGAAAAGATACATGCACCCCAGCGTTCATAGCAGCATTATTTTCAATAGCCAAGATATGGAAGCAACCTAAATATCAGCAGATGAATGGATAAAGAAGATGTGTGTGTGTGGGGGGGTGTGTGTGTGTATAAAATAGTGGAATACTACCCAGCCATAAGAAAGAATGAAATTTTGCCATTTGCAACGACATGGATGGACTTGAAGGGTATTATGCTTAGTGAAATAAGTCAGAGACAGATAAATACTGTATGATATCACTTATATGTAGAATCTAAAAAATATAACAAACTAGTGAATATAACAAAAAAAGCAGACTCAGTTATAGAAACAAACTAGTGGTTACCAGTGGGGAGAGGGAAGGGGGGAGGGGCAGTACAGGGGTGGGAGATTGGGAAGTGTAAGATAGACTCAAGGATGTATTGCTTTGTAGTGAGGTGGATGGACCTAGAGTCTGTCATACAGAGTGAGGTAAGTCAGAAAGAGAAAAACAGGGCTTCCCTGGTGGTGCAGTGGTTGAGAGTCCGCCTGCCGATGCAGGGGACACGGGTTCGTGTCCTGGTCCGGGAAGATCCCACATGCCACGGAGCGGCTGGGCCCGTGAGCCATGGCCGCTGAGCCTGCGCGTCCGCAGCCTGTGCTCCACAACGGGAGAGGCCACAGCAGTGAGAGGCCCGTGTACCGCAAAAAAAAAAAAAAAAAAAAAAAAAAGAATGAGAAAAACAAATACCGTATGCTAACACATATATATGGAATCTAAAAAAAAAAAAAAGTGGTTCTGAAGAACCTAGGGACAAGACAGGATTAAAGACACAGACGTAGAGAATGGACTTGAGGACACGGGGAGGGGGAAGGGTAAGCTGGGACAAAGTGAGAGAGTGGCATGGACTAATATACTACCAAACGTAAAACCAATAGCTAGTGGGAAGCAGCCACATAGCACAGGGAGATCAGCTCGGTGCTTTGTGACCACCTAGAGGGGTGGGATAGGGAGGGTGGGAGGGAGACGCAAGAGGGAGGAGATATGGGGATATATGTATATGTATAGCTGATTCACTTTGTTATAAAGCAGAAACTAATACACCATTGTAAAGCAATTATACTCCAATAAAGATGTTTAAAAAAAGTACGTATTGTATGATACAGGAAATATTTTTAATATTTAGTATTTTATAATAACTATAAATGGAGTATAACCCTTAAAAATTGTGAATCACTGTATTATACACCTGTAACATATAATATTGTATATCAGCTATAACTCAATTAAAAATATTGTAACAATATAAATTTTTAAAAATAAAGTCGTGACTCATCAATCCCCATTTGGGAGATTATTATTATTTAAAAAATTTACTTAAGTCTTCATACGTAAATCTACATATGTACATAATTTTACATAGATAACATAAATCTGAAATTTTACATCCTTATTATTATTATTTTTTGCTGTACGCGGGCCTGTCACTGCTGTGGCCTCTCCCATTGCGGAGCACAGGCTCCGGACGCACAGGCTCAGCGGCCGTGGCCCACGGGCCCAGCTGCTCCACGGCATGTGGGATCCTCCCGGACTGGGGCATGAACCCGTGTCCCCTGCATCGGCAGGCGGACCCTCACTGCTGCGCCACCAGAGAAGCCCTGCATCCTTATTTTTTAAAGTGCAGGCTTTTTTGTTAAGCTTTCTCTCCTCTTCTTTTTCCTCATTCCCCCCACATTGGTGTGTCTTTACCCCAAAACCATGTAAACAGCCTGATGTATATCCTTCTATATTTTTCTCTGCGCTCACACAATCCTATACAGATCCATATGCACACAAACACACACACAGTTTTTTTTTTTCTTTTTTGCCATTGACTTATTTTTAAATGGGATTGTGTCATATGCATTTTTTTTTACCTTTTGCTTTTCTCACTCAACGATACTTAATGGAATCCTACCACATCATCTGACATAGATCAAATTAATTCTTTTCAGTGGCTAGATACTGTTTCATGGCCTGTATGTGCTATAATGTATTCAGACATTTCCTGTATTGGAAGATATTATAATCATTTTGCCTCTTTCTCTTTTTGCCATTATGAAACATGCTGCAATAAACATCCTTTTTACATATGTTTTATGTTTGTATTTCTGTGGTGTCTATTTTTAGGAGTGCGACTGATGAGCTAAGGAGATATGTATTTTTTTTTTTTAATTTATTTTATTTATTTATTTTTGGCTGTGTTGGGTCCTTGTTGCCGCGCGCGGGCTTTCTCTAGTTGCGGATAGCGGGGGCTACTCCTCATTGCGGTGTGTAGGCTTCTCATTGTGGTGGCTTCTCGTTGCGGAGCACGGGCTCTAGGCGCGCGGGCTTCAGTAGTTGTGTTACACATGTTCAGTAGTTGTGGCTCGCGGGCTCTAGAGCGCAGGCTCAGTAGTTGTGGTGCACGGGCTTAGTTGCTCCACAGCATGTGGGATCTTCCCGGACCAGGGCTCAAACCCGTGACCCCTGCATTGGCAGGCGGACTCTTAACCACGGCGCCACCAGGGAAGCCCCGAGATATGTATTTTTAAGTTCCATAAATGCAGTAGCCAAATTGCTTTTTACGGACTGTAATGCTTCACATTCCACTAGCCATGTATGAGTGTACCATTTTCCCCACCTCTCTGCTAGATATAGGTGTTATAAACTCTTAAAATTTTTGACTCGTCTAATGGGTATGACATGATAGTTCGTTGTTACTTTAATCTCTCTCCAATCAGGACTTTAATTAGGATTCTTAACAGGTTTGCTGAATAAGCCATATGAAAGCCCAACCTGTTTGGACACTGCAGCCACATCTTGAAATGCCAGTGAGACATGGATTGTAAGGGATCAGGGGATGACGACGATATAATGTGAAAATGTTGCATAACACTGAGTTTTTCTAGGGAATATGTCTTTGCATGTATGCAAAACCTTCTTCCCCACATCCCTGGCAAATTACCTTGCAACAGAGATCATTTTTCTAGGGAAGTTTAGTACAGTGGTAAACAGATCACATTCAAGAAGGCATTATATTTTTATACCATATTTTATCAGGAAATTGATGCCATAATATAATATAGTAAAATTTATATTATAAATAGTTTTTCTTAGCTTATAATTAATCATTTTGGCAGTAATGATAGCTACCATGTATTGACTTCCTCCCTTGTAGTAGGCACTTTAAATAGTTATTTCATTTAACACCAACCCCAGTCCTTCAAGTTAAGTAAAATTTTGCTTTGAGAGAAGCTGGAACCTATCTGGTACGTGCTGGAGCTAAGGGTTGTACCTTCAAATTCAAAGCACCTGACTATTAAAACCATGCAGTCTTTTGATTAGATACAGTATAAAAGAGCTTGAAGACTCATGAATAATTTTTTAACCTGTGTTTTAACATAAATATAGACCACCACAGTCTAGACCTTATCAGTACCAGGGGCTAATTTGAGTTTGACCTTTTTCTCCTTCCCTTTGTCTGGGATCTGGCAGTGATGATAAATAACATTACTAAGGGTTCAATAATTAGTGAGCATACGGTTGAAAGATAGTAGGCTAGATGTCTGGGTATTTGGTAATGTTTATTGAGTATCCATTGGATAGAGCCCTGTTTTATTTTATTTTATGGCAAAATAAAACAAGAAACAAGATGCTTATCCTTTTCTTCAAAGAGTTTAACATTCAGTTGAAGATAGACTTGGTCATTATACTACAAAATAAGAGGAAATTTTATACTGAAGGTACAGCAGGTGGAGTGACCAGAGTTTTTAGAGGTTAATTAGGGAAGGTTTCTTGGAATAGATAAGTTTGAGCCAGAGTTTTAAGATGATGGATGTGAACAGGTGGCAGATCTGAGTTTCCGAAAAGATAGTATGCTCAGTCAATTCCGACTTGGAATGTTTCATAATTTTAAAGAGTGGAGTGTCCCTTGTCACACATCTTTACTTGAGATTGTAGATTGAGGATTCTGTTTGATGAAATCCTTTTCTAGGCTCTCAGTTAAGTGCTGTGCTTCTGCTTGTCATTTTGATTGCTTGAATTTGTGGGGATGAAGTTTAAATATACGATCTGGATTCAGAAAATAATTTTTGGTTCTCTGTTGCTTTTCATAAAAATATAAGGTTTAGAGGTAATTTTAATTATCCTTTACCATTCACGTAGTTTTACTAATCAGAAAACTTACTGTTTCCTTAAGTCTAATTTAAAAAAACTTTATTTCTAAATTAGTAATTTAAAGTATAAGTAATGTTACAGTGTATGTCCCTGTGTACACAAACCAAAAAAGAGAAGCACTCCTAAAAGTATTTAAGAACACTCTTTAACAAAAACATTCTTTTAACAACAAGAAGTTAACTGTTTCCTAACAAAAAGGCTGATGTGTTGATATGTTCAGAACTGTAGCCTGAATTCTGACCAGATACAGCATTTATCTCGAAATTTCCTGAGAATTTGAGACCTAAGAAATTTGAGAAGTCTAGGTTAATTTTTTTAACTACAAAACAAGTAGTAGTCAATTTTGAATTTTAAAAATTAATTTCAATTATAATAATTGAAAAGATATAATTTATATATTTATATATAATTTTCAATTATAGAACAAGATAGTATTTGTTTTCTTAAAATAACAAAGTTGTACAAAGAAGGCCCAATCCAGCTTTGAACTTTCTCAACCATTTACATTTAAAGTTATGAAATTATTTTCATCTAAATTTAACTGAATCTTTTCAGTGGGCCTATGCAGCCTTAGATAGTTTATTTTTTAAAAGTATCCTGGGAAATGTTGATACCTTCTTTGCAGTACAGTCTTGATAAAATTTTGTTGTTGTTGAATAGTATCAGATATCCCAGGTGAAGATGGTTGATGAAGGACTCTACTCTCTTTAAAATTATGAAGCATTCCAAATTGGAATTGACTCTCTGAGTATAGGGAGCTCAATAAACTTGCTATCTTAGGGACTTACTTCCCTGATGGTCCATTGGTTAAGACTGCACGCTTCCATTGCACGGGGCACGGGTTCGATCCCTGGTTGGGGAGCTAAGATCCCTCATGCCACATGGCGTGGCCTAAAAATAAAATAAAATAAAATAAACTCACTATCTTAAAGGACTAAAACTGCTTTCAGACTCCCAAATTACAGACACCATGTAGTTAAATGGCTCCCCTGTGTGTACTGCCCTTGGATTGGAATTTGTGTGTATCTATGTGAACTAGAGAATTGATGCCTGTGAAACAAAACATGTAACCCTGGTGAGTGAGTGGCTGCTGAGCATCCTGACTTCTAGGGAAAATGTCTGGATTTGCAGAAGAATTAACATGCAGTATTCTTGCTTCAGTGGAGAAAAGTGAGGGGAGATGGCTTTCTGCTGGAGGAGTTCTAGCAGCTTTTGATTTCGAAAGATAGAATTGAAGACAATGAAGTATTGAAGACAATGAAGTAATGAGAAAGAGCCGGCAGAGAGACTTCCCTAGTGGTCCAGTGGCTAAGACTCCGCACTCCCAATGCAGGGGGCCAGGTTCAATCCCTGGTCAGGGAACTAGATCCCACATGCCGCAACTAAGAGCCCGCATGCTGCAACTAAGATCCCGCATGCTGCAACTAAAGATCCTGCGTGCTGCAACTAAGACCCAGCACAGCCAAATAAATCAATAAATTAAAAAAAAAAAAGGAGCCAGCAGAAGTGTAGTTTGACATCATCTGATAGTTTTTTCCTCAGAACTGTGCACTAATAATTTTGTTGCCAGTTTATAATGTGGGTGGCTTGTTTGGCTGGTGACATCTGGACCACTGAAGAAGCGCAAACGGTGGTATGTTATAGGGCTAGCACAGGCAGTTATGGGGAAGCACAAGCGCACAGATTTCTGGCCTCATTAGATCAGCGCTCCAGTGCCTAAAGGGAAGAACCTGGCTTTGTGGCTTTTTTAGGCTTGTCTTGCTAATACACAGCACAGCCCAGAGACCTTGAGGCAGAATGGAGCATAGCAGGGATGCTCGGTTGTTGAGATGCTTCTCTAGCCGCTGGCTTCCCTTTGTACTAATGACAAGAAGGGGACTGGAGGAGAGTAGCAGCAAAAAAGGTGTCCTCTGTGGTATTAGGTGGGCAAAAAGATCCTGGGGTTCCCTGGAAGCATGACAGTTGTCTACAGAGCACTGTCTGTATAAAGGAGGTTATAAACCACTAATAAGAGAAAGATATGTAAAAGTGTGGTACTCTTTCTGTTTATAGGGGTAGACTTTTACTTCAGTTAAAAAAAAAAGTGTAGGCGACTTCCCTGGTGGCGCAGTGGTTAAGAATCCACCTGCCAATGCAGGGGACACGGGTTCGAGCCCTGGTCTGGGAAGATCCCACATGCCGCAGAGCAACTAATCCTGTGTGCCACAACTACTGAGCCTGTGAGCCACAACTACTGAGCCTGTGTGCTACAACTACTGAAGCCTATGCACCTAGAGTCCATGCTCTGCAACAAGAGAAGCCACCGCAATAAGAAGCCCACGTACCACAACAAAGAGTAACCCCCGCTGACTGCAACCCCCCCGCAACTAGAGAAAGCCCACGCACAGCAACGAAGACCCAACGCAGCCAAAAATTTTTTTAAAAATGTGTAGACTGTACTAGAAATTATTCTGTTTGGTCTGAAGTATCACTGCCTGGTTTCATTGCAAAAGGAAATTTAGGGAGGACAGTTTAAATAAAATCATTTTGGCCTTTAAGCTCTGGGGTCCCAGGGAAGACAGTTTCTTTTTGTGTTGTACAAAGTCGTTTATAAAAAATAAACATTTTATTTATTTTTATTTCTGTTTAAAAATATATATATATATTTTTTGGCTGCATCAGGTCTTAGTGCAGCACTGAGGATCTTTCGTTGCGGTTCATGGGCTCTTCTTTGCAGTACACGGGCTTCTCTTTAGTTGTGGCGCACAGACAGGCTCATTAGTTGCTGTGCGAGGACCCTCTAGTTGTGGCGTATGGGCTCAGTAGTTACGGCATACGGGCTTAGTTGCCCTGCGGCATGTGGGATCCTAGTTCCCTGTCCAGGGATCGAACCAGCGTCCCCTGCACTGCAAGACGGATT
This sequence comes from Hyperoodon ampullatus, assembly GCF_949752795.1. NCBI lineage: Eukaryota > Metazoa > Chordata > Mammalia > Artiodactyla > Ziphiidae > Hyperoodon > Hyperoodon ampullatus. The sequence goes on along the minus strand of NC_136924.1, from coordinate 37,026,867 downwards.
CTCAACCACTGGACCATGAGGGAAGTCCCCCAAAATAAACATTTTTAAAAGGTGGCTAAAACATTTTTGAGTATGTGATTATAAGGAGGCAGCAGCCTTTTTTTTTTTCCTTGAGAAACGTATTAATTGGTGTGCCTCGTTCTCCTGAAGACTTGATTACTCAAAGGCACAGCCAGTTAGAAAACTCTTCTTCCATCTTGGTTTTTCTGTTTCAGAAAGTTCTGCTTGCAGTAAACGGTCAGTCTACAGTCTGGCCACTCTGCTTCCCAATTGTGTGCAGACTGCTTATCAGTGCTCTTCGTTGTTTCTGGTCTTTGCATGACTCAGGGTTAGTCAGAGTCCACACGAAGGAATCCCAGGAGAGATTGTGACTGGCTCCCTTTTTTGGGTGATGGTTTTTATTTAATTTACTAGGTCTTGTAACATAGGCACATGTTAACAGTTTGAGAAATCCAAAAGGAATGTGAGTTCCAAGCATGACATCTTTACAAGAAAATAGTTGTGAATTCATTAAATGTGAATTTAGTAATGTTAAACAGATCTTTTTTATACCTTTCTCCCCGTTTTCTACTCTGAGTAATTTTGTCCATTTAATGGGAGAGCATGGGCTGCCCTAAAAGTGGAAGACTATAATTAAACAATATTAAAAAGAACCATTTGCTGAACATTTTCTGTACATATGACATATTGATTATTGATTGTCTCATTAAATTCACCCTACAACCATATGAATTTGGTGATGTTACCACCATTTTCAGGTGGGATGAAAGCTCAGAGAGGTTAAGTGACTTACCCAAAGCCACACTGGTGGTGGGTAGTAAGAGCAAGAATTTGAACAAAGATCTTCCTGGTTCCAAGTGCAGAGCTCTCAGCCGCTATCACATTGCCTTTGTCCTGCTTCAGAGAGGTAGTAGATCTCGGGCAGAAGAAAAAGCAATCTGGTTCTCTTGCTTGCTTTGGTGGTTCATTTGTTTACTGTCTGTGTCTCCCTTCTTACCCAGCACCTAGCATGTGCATAATGCACACTCAATAAATATTTACTGAATGAATAAGTATGTACAATTAACCATGGAAAATGGAAGTGAACTGACATTTTTGTTTGTAAAATTTTTGTAAGTATATGCTATATTTGTAAATATAGTAAAGTACATCTCAGACTAATATTTATCAGGTTTATTCATATATAGATGTTTGAGAAAGAATAAAACATTTACAGTTCTATATGATTTCTGGAGATTATCAGCAAACAGCCTGACCTCTCATTTCCCTTTTCCTAACCAGTCTCCCACGGCTGGTCTTGGTTCTCTTCATTTCACACTGCTGTCAAAGTGCCCTTTCTTTCTTCCTCTCTCTCCTCCGTTGCCCAAGAAATTGTTATTGTCACACCTTTTGCTTTTTAACATTTCTCTCCCTTTGGTTGGAATTCCTTTCTCCATCTTTTTGGTTTGACTTTTTAAAAAAAACTGTTCAGGACTTGGCTCAGGTGTCTTCTCTGACTCCTTTGAACCTTGTTAGGTCCCCTCTGTGTTCCCATCAGAGCACTTGTCATGCTGACGATTGTATAATTGGGTACACGTCTGTCCATTTCTTTGAACAGCCTGTATTGTAAGCTCCATGAAGGGAGTGACTTGAGTGTTTTATCTGTCTGCGTCACGGTGCCTGGCATATGGTAGGCAGACAGTGAATATGGAACAAAAAATAAAACAAAAGGTATAGCTTGCCCAGTCCCACCATACATCTTAGAGAACCATTCCATTTTAGAGATGGAGCCTGTCAGCTCTGGCCCCTTCCGTTTAGAGATGAGGGTGACGCCCTGCAGTCCTACAACTAAGTAATTAGCAGCGCAGCTGAAAAACAGGGCTCCTGAATTCCAGCCCAGTGTCCTTTCTTTCATCGTTTTTTGAAACAAGAATTTTTTTTTGCTTATTATAAAGGCAGTAGTTGTTTAATGTAGAAAATTTAGAAGATACAGATAAACAGAAGGGAGAAAGAAAATAAAAGCATACTATTCCTACCACCATCCTTCCACTCTCCTCTGTGCACACGTTTATCTATGTGTTACATAATCGTGTGATGACAACAGCTTGCATTTACTGAATCTTATAGAATAGGCACTGTCCTCAGTGCTTTGCATGTATTACCTCATTTATTACAGCAACCCTACAGGATGAATACTTAGGAATGGAATTGCTGGGTCTTATGGTAAGTCTTTGTGTAAGCATTTGAGGAACTACCAGGCTGTTTTCCAAAGCGGTTGTGCCATTTTGTATTCCTACCAGCTACACAGGATGACTCTCCACAGAGTTTTCAGATAAGTTTTTCTGCACCCCTGCAACATCTGACGACCCAAATCAGAAATCCCCAAAGCTCCCCAAAGCTTTGTTATCCCCACTTTTACAGATGAGGAAATGAAGGCATAGAGATGTTGAGTATCTCAAGGTCATACAGCTAGTAAGTGGTAAAGAGAACCAAGATTTAAACCCAGGCAATCTAGCTCTAGAGCTTATATTCTTAATTACTATTCCATTCTGCCTCTATGCATAATATTTTATAATCTGCTTTTTAAAAAAATTGAGATAAATTTATATACAGTAATGGTCACCCTTTTTAGGGGTACAGTTCAATAAGTTTTGGTAAAAGGTAAACCACCACCACAACCAAGAGATAAAGACTATTTCTATCAAAAAGTTCCATTGTACCTCTTGGTAGGCAGTCTTCCTCCCTATTCCCAACTTTTGACAACCACTGATCTTATTTCTGCCCTTACAGTTTTGCTTTTTCTTGAACTTCATATAAATGTGTAATCATGTAGTGTGTAACCTTTTGTATTTGTCTTCTTTTACTTAGCATAATGCTTTTCAGGTTCATACATATTGTTGTAGTTCGGAGTTTTTTTTAATTGCTGAGTAATATTTCATTGTATGGATGTATCACAAGTTGAAGGACATTTGTTTTTCTTCTAGTTTTTGGCAATTAAAGCTGCTGTGAATATTCACATACAACTATTTATGTGGTCATATGTTTTCATTTCTCTTTGTTTAAATACTCAGGAGTGGGATTACTGGGTTGTATGATAAGTGTAAGCTTACCTTTATAAGAAATTTCCAGACTGTTTCCCAAAATAGCATTATCATTTTGCATTCTCCCCAGTAATGTCTGAAAGTCCCAGTTTCTCCACATCCTCACCAGCAAATTATCAGTAGTATTTGTATCCTGATATTAGCCAAATAATTCTCTTCACATAGTCTTGTTGGGAAAATATGTTGCTTAAATTAAGGATTTCTGATATATATATTTTTTCTTTTTCCTTTCCTTTTTTCTTTCATTTCCTTTTATAAATATTTATTGAGCATCTTACAATGCAAGGGGGTGGATGAGGATAAGTGACTCTACTCAGAGCCCCCTGATTGGCCCCTTGCGTAGGGGCCATGTAGGTGATGGTGAAGCGGTTGCTTCTTATACTTCACCTATTTTCCTACTGGAACAAATTGCTCGGCGTGGAGGTTTTTGCTTCTCTGCCTCTACCCTGTATCCCTTGCTCAGCTTTCAAGTGCTTAGGAACCTTGTGGGGAGAAGAATATGGTGGCGCATCTGGCACCAGCTGTGCTGCCAGCCTTTCACCACCACCTGCTTTAAGTGAAAATGCCAGTGAGTGTCATGGTGGCAGCTATTTGCATAATGAGCTGGGTAGGCTTTTCAGTTCAGTCTGTTAGTATAGTTGCCCTGATTGCCTACTCAGCAATTTGCATGATGTGACTGTGACATCTAAGGAGTAATATCAAAGGGTAAGGTGAGTCGAGGCCGACAGGGTAAGAGTATGAATCTCAGATTCTTGGTGGGCTGCCACTGTTGTCACAATACGTTGTCCCTGACACTAGCCAGCTTCTTAAGAGCCTTTATTTTCTTTCTAAATGAGCAAGTCAAGTATGTACTGAGCTATATCTTCTTTTAGAGATTTTATCAGCAAAATATTTTGCTAAGAAATATCTGTCTCTTCACTCATTTGTTCATTTATTGGGCACATTTGCTAATTAACCACTATGTTTGTGCTACCCTTCTTAGTGCTGTGATATGGCTTGTTTCAAAGTAAATTCTTCCTGAGTTTTTCTCTTAGTATCTTCCCCTCCTCCCGATTTGATATCTTTCATCTATAAATATTTTATAAACAAATGTCAAGTGAAATAAAATAGTGTAGTGTTATAGCTCCTTGTTTCACTTCGGTGCAGACTTTGCACAAGAAAGGAGGGAGGTAGAGGAGAGAAGAGGGAACCTGGTCATGTGATGCTGCCTGTCTGGCAGAAGCCTTTTGGTTCTGAGCAGAGAAACCAACTGTTTACTATTTTGGGTGAATGAGGTTGGTGGGTTGCTATGAGCATTTTCTCTAAGGGAACCCTCTTCTCTTCCAGCTCTGCGCATTGAAATCATCCCAATCCTGCTATTTGCCATTTGGGTAGAGGAGGGAGGTGTCCGCTTCGAGGCCCAGTGCTGACAGGAAGAAATGTTTTCCAGGAGACTTACTGATTCTGACCTTCTGCTTTTAATGCCACTGTTTTTAATGCCACTCTTCCTAAGTAAACTTGGGATCTAGCTGTTCTTGCAACCCTTAGGGCTACAGAAATGAAGTGCCCACTTTAACTTAAAGAGCAGTGCTAATCAAATCTTCTGCAAATAATAAACGGCCTCTTTAAAGAGTGAGGAGAGGAGGATGAGTTTGTTGCAGCACTGGCCTTTGGAGTCCCACATCTCCCCCAGGCTGGAGGAGAAGACCAAGATTTATCAACCCACCTGCAGGATTCTGCCACTCTCATGGATTGTCCTGAAGCCGGGAAAGGACAGCTACTCAGCAGTGTGCCTGGCCCCTTATCACAGTTTACGGGAAGGTTGGCATATTTATCCCTGTGGGATTTGCATGCTTTTGTTTCCTCCTCTATCTACTGCTGTCTTTTATCCCCTCACTGTTTCTCTGTAGCCATCCAAGCTTTGACTTGGGATGGTTTCTTCTTTGGATGGTTTTTATTAAAGCTTATTGAGCACTTAGCAGATAGATAACTGAACAAGGACCTGTAGGGTCCTGTATTTCATGATCTGATGGGACAGTGTTTAGGATGTTTCACTTTCTTATTCCTTTTCTTCCACCCATGCAGAGCTCATATATCAAAACTAGATTATGGAAGAATGCAGAAAAATCTTTTCTTTGGTAAGATGGGATTTTTCCCCTGTATGTAGGTCGAAACACAGTGTTTTACCAATAAAACATACTCTGGCCATGGGTACTGTACAAATCAACAGGCAGCTATTGATGATGACTTCAGTTTCTTTTGGTAAGTACTGAAAGCAGATAGATAACCTCTAAGATCTCGTAACATTAAGATACCATAATTTAAAATAAAATAACACTTGGAAGGCTTTTTATTTGTATTTCATGTTAGTTTTGGTTAGGGTGAACAATTTGGACTGGCCTTACCGATCTTTTTAGTAATTGCAGAATTACATTAGAATTGCATCCAAGTGTATGGAAGATAGCAGGAAACTGTTTATTAAGTGAACATCCATAAAGGAGCTTTCCCTTGTGAACATCCCTGAAAGTTCTGAAAAAACTGCTGAAACTGCTGAAAAAAAATTCTTTCATAAGGGTTATGGGTTATGAAAAAAGGGAGGATAGTGACTTTATCCAAGTTCTATCAAATGTGAATGGAAAAGAATTATCAACATTTTCCCCCCCTCCTAGCTTGGAAATCCTCTATTATCCATTATCAGAATTTAAATACAATCTATTATCGGTTACATAGATGATGCTTTTCTGAAAACTTGGATATTTCTTTTGAATTTTTGAGATCTCTTTGGGACTTTACTGACATTTGACAGGATGACCTGAGCATGTGGAATCAGCAATGAATGAGTTCACTGAAGAGGGGATGAGCGTTTATCAGTGCCCAGTTTGCAAAGAGATTACTTTAAAACACTGGTTGAGAGGCAGTTGATTTTTCTTTGAATATCTAGAAGTGCTCTGGACTAATGTCAAAGAAGCACCATGGCAACATTGGAGGGAAGGTTGTTTGAGAGGCAGAGAGACAATGTGACTCCGGACTTAAGACTTTGGGCTGCTACTGTTGACTTTCTGTATTCCAGAGGACTATAGTGTTCTAGATTCCCAGTCTGATCATTAAGAATATCTTTGTTTTAAGTGCAGGAGTGTATAGGAAATAGAAATACAGACTTCTTGTCATAAGTAGGGTCACAATGGTAATTTTAGACAACTGTCCTAAACAATTGACTGTATGTTTTTCTGGTTTTATACTGTGCTTAGAACCTTGTACTTAGAATTCTGTATGTCTTCTGGATCTTGAGAGGACTCACTTTATATTTTCTACAAATATATAATACACATTGTTTTTTAAAAATAATTATTTTGTAAACTGCACAAAATAGATTGTGCATTAGATGTAAAAGATGCCTGATGTTACTCCTTTTGAGGTGAAGCAGGTGTCTGAAGGATAAAGATAGTTCTTCCTTTAAATACGCAAAGAAGCTCAGTGGAAATAACTTCCTAGTCTTGTGTTTTATTATTATAGATAAATCCCTAATAATATTTTCTCTTCTTTCATAGTTTTAATTCTGTCTTTTCTTTTTCCTAATTAAAAAAAAAAGATTCTAAAAGCTGGCACATGTTTTTAGAGATAATTGTTTATAGGAGGCCATGTGTAATACTTTTCTTATTGTTTTAGTTGACAATTGGAAATGCCTAGAAGGATAGAGACCAGACTTTTAAATTTACCTTTTATGGCATTAAGACCTGTGGTTTTCTTTATTAATAGACTTTGGCAAGGATCAGATGTGCATTTTTTGGGAGGAGTGAGCTTGAAAGATTGATCAGCCTTGAAATGGATGTTTTGTGGTTTAATACAACCATCTGGTGCAGTATTACCCAGTACTACAGCTGTCTTGCCCACTATGGTAGCCACTAGACACACATAGCTATGGAGACTTGAAGTGTAGCTAGAGTGACTGAGAAAATGAATTTTATATTTTATTTAATTTTAATTAAATTTAAATAGCATATGTGGCAAGTGGCTACCATATTGGATAGCACAGTTCTAGACCCTTCACATTCTGACCTTAGCCAGCCTTTCCATCTATCTTCCACCACTCCCTTTAATGCTCCAGCTAAACTGGAGTGTTTTGGTTATGTTCTTAGCCTTATAGTATTTCCTAGGCCAGGTCTTGGCTCATGTTATTCATCTTTAGTTTTTGAAGTCCTTCAGAGGTGGTGTTATATATATGGTGTTGCTCCAGTGAAGCTTATCTAATCCTTTGTGTACTCGAATAATTTATTATCTGCAAACTCTTAAAGCAGTTATAATACTGTCTTTGATTACAGTGACTTTGTTTTACATTTCTTATCTTCTCCATTATATTTATAAATTCCTTGAGGGGGGCTTGTATAGTTTTTATGGTTGTATGTGTGTGATAGGCTTAACCTTTTCTCTTTTTTTCCCTGCAAAATGCTAGCAAAGTACATTTATACATAGTAGGTGGTCAATATGCATTAGCTGAGTCTATTGAGGTTACCGTGCACTAGAGGGCGGTATCATGCCCATAAGCAAAATGCAGTGTTTGTCCCAACGTGACAGATATATTTTGAGCATTCTGTCTTAATTCAGTTTTATTCAATCTCATATTAATAATTATAGCCTTCAGAGTGAACTCACATCTTTTAATTTTCAGTGATATTAATAAATAACCTTTTCACATAATTGTCTTGAATTCGATTCAGAATATGATTTTGGACCTGGAGATTGGTGAGATTCTTACTAGTACATCTGAGAAACACTGGCCAAGGCATTAGGTGCCAGAGACTACTTCCTTGAGGGCAGAAGCCTTTTTGTGGTAGGCAGCTAGGACTCGGTACTGAGCCGATAGTCAAGAACCTGAAGTTCTTGGTTTGATCTTGCCAGTGGGGAGCTTGGCTAAGCGGCTCTAACCTTGGCAAACCAGTTTCTTTCGTTGTACAGTGGGTATAATGTCTGCCGTCCTAACTCATAAGATCATACGTGTGAAAGTAGCTTTGTAAAGTATTATATAAATATATTGGGTTATTTTCCTTCTCAATTCCTACCTTTTACCAAGACATGTACCTAGCAAGTGATTGATTTATGACATTTATTTTTCACATTTTAGGTAAAGAATTTACTCTGTTAAAGGTTGTGGAGAGATATATTGATACAATTACTCCCACCTAGGCTGCACACACTGAGAAGTGATTATAGTCACAATAGTTTGGTTAAAATATATCCTGTCCTTTGCTGTTGTGCAGCCTTAAAATAAACTGTATGTGTTGTGTGTCTCTGTGTGTGTGTGTATAAACTGCATATACATATAGTTTAAATTCTTTCTTAGTCTCCTCTCTAGTGGATTTATTTTTGTATATCTTCTACCCTGCTTAATACTAACTTCAAATATTCAGAAAGAGCCAACTGTTGTGAGGTTTTTTTTAAACTCATTATAGAAAACCAGGTTTTGGATATATGCATTAGGAGATTTTCTTGCAAGGTTTGTGGGTTAGAAAAGAAGCGATCCATTCTAGAAGGAGGGTAGTATAGTGGTTGTTTTTTGCTGAGAACAGCCATCAGTCTGGAGCCGTCTCTAGTAAATCATTAGCTGTATCAAATAAAATGTTCAGCTGAAGTTCATGCAATCTCACAGTTACTAAACACTCTTGCCAAAGAGAGTTGCAGTCATAATATCTGCAGTTGAATCACTTCCTGTTCAGGCTTGCAGGTGGGGAAACTGTCTGAAACTTCAGTCCTGTAAGATTAGTTATAAAGAAAATGCCTTGGTGGGAGAGGCCTTGATGATATTAAATGACAGCCTAGCAAGTGTGCGGGTGGAGAAGGTACCCCGGGATCCTGGGACTAACCAGACTTTAAGGCATAGATCAGGATATGCAAGCCCACTCCCATGGGGCCATCTGACTGAAGCTCGTCTAGGGCGTTCAGATATGTGCTGAACACACTCGGGCACTGGGCCAGGCAGATGGCACATTCCTGTACCGACCTTCGGAGGCCTGCCAGGTTACAGAGCTAGCATTGGAGGCGTGGCTCTGCTCTGGCATGAACAGCCCGCGAGCCTGCATTTCATCTAGTGTTTGGTCCTCCCCAGTTGAAGGGATGCCTTGGGATCGGTTTGGTCTCTGAGTCCACTTAAGGGTTGGCACCTATTCTCATTCCCCTTGCCCCTACCCCATCTTGGAGTTGATTTTTATTGTCCGCACAGCTCCAGAACTGGCTCACATCCTCTAAGTGATTCCTCCAGACTGGGGATGACCCAAGGTTAGCGTTTGAGACGCCACAACTCCCCTCCAGCCTCTCCCCCAGCCTGTTGTCATTGACCCACATTTTTAGGTTTGACTAACCTTCCGTCTGAGAATAGGTGGTGGCTGCAAGTTAGGCTGCAGCCACCTGTCCCTTTATTTGCTTCAGTGCGTCCCTTTAGCTGTGTAAATTTGGGTGAGATGCACTGCTTGGGCTTCACTTTGCCCACCCCGTCCCCTGCTTTCCTGCTGCCCTTTTGATTTTTTTTTAATCTGATACCGAGCCTCTCCTCCCCCCACTCACACACCAATGGAGTCTCCTATGCTATTTCTGTCAGTTCAATGATCCCCAGCTGTTGCTGTAGTTCTGGCTGTTTTCATGCTCCAGAGAGGCAGAAGAGCCAGAGAAAGAGGGGTCTTGCTTGTGTATCACACAAGTCTAATGCACTTTTCTGAAACAACTACAATGAGACTTCTTAGGGAGGAGTGTTATTACTGGGATGATTTGAAAATGCAAGAGAAAGGAAACTATAAGCTAGTATCCGGGATATTTTAAAAATAAGCATTCTGCTGAAAGGTGTAGCACCCTCTGCATCACTCAGAATTATGCTAGAAAGATGTGGTATGTGATAACTGGGTAATCGGTTGATCACTTTGCATTCTACTTCCGTTTTAGCTTTGGAGCTGGACTGTCCACTCTGAGTCATGGTGTGTGTTGAAGGAGCCAAACGTCTAAATAAAAAGGAGGCTTCGGGCTTCCCTGGTGGTGCAGTGGTTGAGAGTCCGCCTGCTGATGCAGGGGACACGGGTTCGTGCCCCGGTCTGGGAAGATCCCACATGCCGTGGAGCGGCTGGGCCCGTGAGCCATGGCCGCTGAGCCTGTGCTTCCGGAGCCTGTGCTCCGCAACGGGAGAGGCCACAACAGTGAGAGGCCTGTGTACGGCAAAAAAAAAAAAAAAAAAAAAAAAAAAGGAGGCTTCTATGATGGGAAAACACACAGAAATCATTCCTGAAGTGGCCAGAAAAGGCACTGATTTCAGTTCTGCTTTAACTTAATGCAGGTTTGTTTTGTAAAATTTTGTGTAAAACCTGCAGTATTGAAATGTTCCACTTGCAAATTTGACCACGCAAACTTCAAGAAATACAGAGTTGCAGCTCTCCTGACAACATGCCTGCCCTTATACCTAACTTACACGTTTACTTTTGAGATGTCTTTATTAAACCTGGGGGGATGGGGTGTGGGAAAATCCTACAGTAGTTAAATGGGCTACAGTATTATAATAGACTGGCTTTTCCTTTATGGATTTGGTCTTGAGAATTTTAACCCTTCCAGCAGTTTTAGCTGATAGGCTTGTAGCTTTCACACCTCATATATTAAATGAACTTTAATTTTATGGATCTCATTCTTATACAGAAAAGAAAAATTTTGCTGTAGCCTCTACCAAAATTTATTTTTAAATATTCTTTTAATTTTTTTGTGAAAAATAGATAAAATTTTATATTACCTAGGATTTAAGGGTTGAGAAATTATTACCATTTTTTCTTTGAATATCATGGAGAAGTTTACACATAAACATTAGAATTTTCAGATTGTGTGTGTGTGTGTGTGTGTGTGTGTGTGTGTGTTTTAACCCGTTTTACCAAATTTCTAATTTCTAATAACCACTGCACCCTAATTCTTCCCCTAAAATTTTTTTTTCATTTAAAAATTATCTTAACCAGAATTTACCATTTTTTCCATCAAAATGTCAGTTACGTGAACTGTCATTAATTATACAAAAACTGAAAGTTAATTTCAAAAATGTCAAGAAGCCGGCTTCCCTGGTGGCACAGTGGTTGAGAGTCCGCCTGCCGATGCAGGGGACGCGGGTTCGTGCCCTGGTCCGGGAAGATCCCACATGCCGCAGAGCGGCTGGGCCCGTGAGCCATGGCCGCTGAGCCTGTGTGTCTGGAACCTGTGCTCTGCAACGGGAAAGGCCACAGCAGTGAGAGGCCTGCATACCGCAAAAAAAAAAAAAAAAAGTCAAGAAGCTAAGTTGGAAGTACTTTAATAGAAAAAAAACTAACTTTCTGAGTATTTACAGAATTTATATGAGAATATAGGCCTCCCTTATTATTTCAGTCCTGATTATCCTACCATGCTATATGTTTTCAAGTCGATATTATAAAGATATAGAAGGAATAAATACTCTAATATAGTTTTAAGGGAAAAAGTTTTTTGTCACTTCTGGCTTAACTACCCTGTTCCAAGTTTTGAGTCTATTCACCTGTCACCTGCCCTCAACAAAGTTGGGTGCAAAACGTCAGCACCAGTTATGCAGCAGGGAAGAGCAAATGAGATTCGAAGCTGCCCATGTTTTCTGGGTGAACGTGCAGAACTAACGTGGCAGGGAAAATGCTGTTCCTGGTGCCTTTAATGTTGGAAGGGTTTGTTCAGATGGCCCTGCCAGTCCAAAGGAAGCACATTCCCAATTTATCTCTACCCATTCAGACGTGTGGTGCAAGTACACGTTATCCTCAGATCTTCTGTGATAGGGTTGTTTTGAGCATTGCCTTAGAGATCCTCAGGGAAGAGACTGATGACGTTGAAGTGGCTGGCAGTTTGAGACATGTCTGCTGCAGTTAGAGAAGATTACTTCAAGGGGGGCGGTGATGAGCAACTACCCAAAATGAAATGGTGAGCCTCAGCTTTTTGAAGATGTGGGAGTTTGATTTATTTACTTATTTATGTATAATTATTAATATTTTTGCTATGACTCTGGCATTAAATATGATGTAATAGAAAAAGCACAGACTTTGGTATCAGGCCAACCTGTGTTTGAACTCTGGCTCTACCTCTTACTAGCTGTGCAAACAGTTACTTAACCTCTTTGAACCTCTTTTTCTTCATCTATAAAAGAGAGGCAATACATACCTTAAATAACTGTTGATATCATTGATAAATGAGTCACTGTAGTAGTGCATCCAACCCAGTGACTGCATAGTATAGGAAATCAGCATGTTCGATTCTTCATTTCTTATATCTTAGTTTCCTTCTCAAGACAAGCCTTTTCTTACTTTGGTGCCTTTGCACTTGCTATTTCTGCTGCCTGGAGCACTCTTTCTCCAAATCTTTTCATGGTTTATCATGCTGTTTAGGTTTCTGCGTAAGAGCCATCTGTCTCCTCAGAAGGACCTTCCCTGTGAACTTGGTCTAAAATTGACCACCCACCGTCACTCTCTTTTCTCTTATTCCACTGTGTTTTTCTTCACATAATGTACCACCAGAAGTTATATGTAACTTATTTATTGTTTTTCACACTAGGACATATACTGTGTGAGGGCAGGGACATCAATCTGTCCATTTTACTGCTATATCACCTAGCACAATGCCTAGCATATAATAGGTGCATGATAACCATTAGTTTGATTAATTAATGAATGAATCAACCCAGAACCTCCCTAGTACCAGGGAAGAACCCCTGGCAGATTGCAGAAAGGAAGTTGTACCAGGAAGCAGGTACTCTCTGCCTATTCGAGAGCCAAATGGGAAGTAGGCCTGTGGAGTTCTCTGGTATCCTTCCAGACTGCCTCCTGGGAGGAGCCCCTTTGAATGACCTTTACATGTGACCACTGTTATCTATAGTCTCTATGTCTTTTGGAATTTGAATAGAGGGGGCCTTTTCAATTCTAGAGTTCTGAAATGCCATAAACTATTCACTGAAATCACCTGGACTTTCCCCTGGTTGGTAAACATATAGATAATTTTTTCCAGCCACATCATGCAGATAATATAGTGTCATTTTTAAACATTCACAACTGGTGTGTTTTATGAAAGAAAAGAAGCACAACGTATGATAGTGGTTAAGGGCTCAGGTTCTCGATTGAAATGGGGCTGGGTTCCCATTTCTGTTCTACCCTTTACTTACCCTATGTATGACCTTGGGCAAATTGCTTAATTTCTCTAACGCTCAATTTCCTCATCTACAAATAGTATAATAATAACAACTTTGGGACTTCCCTGGTGGCACAGTGGTTAAGAATCCACTTGCCATTGCAGGGGACACGGGTTCGAGCCCTGGTCCAGGAAGAGCCCACATGCCGCGGAGCAACTAAGCCCGTGTGCCACAACTACTGAGCCTGCGCTCTAGAGCCCGTGAGCCACAACTACTGAAGCCCGCGTGCCTAGAGCCCGTGCTCCACAACAAGAGAAGCCACTGCAATGAAGAGTAGCCCCCGCTTGCCGCAACTAGAGGAAGCCCACGCGCAGCAACAAAGACCCCAACGCAGCCAAAAATAAAAAAAAAAATAATAATAACAACTTCCATATAGCTTTGTTTTAAGAATTAAATAAGATGATACATGCATGTTTTCACTGTTTTATAAGTATTGTTACACAATACAGAGCCCCTTTATTTTGCATATTTTAGTAGTTCAGATTGGATTTTCATAAGCTTATCATTTGTAAATTACCAGGTTTACCAGCCCAGGAAAATACCTCATCTCTGCCTGTATCCCTGCCAGTATTCAGATTAAATAGAAGCTATTTATCATTTTTAGTATTATTTCTGATTTCTAAAGCAGATCATTTGAGAGATAATTTAACTCATGTTTACACACTATATACAGAGATGAAAGAGAAATTTATGGGATTGTGAAAGGGTTGAATGAGCATATTGATAAAATAATCAAATTTGACATCTCACAGATGATTTTGGTATGTGTGATTTTAAAAAGAATTAGGATCCCTGTCTTCAAGTCTTTGAAACATTACATTATTGTTTATTATATTTGTTAATGCCACAAATCATTTTATAATTTAAATTTATTAGAAGACCATTATTATTTGTTCTTTATAATTAATCATTTGTAGGAATTAGTAATTTCTTTCTGTCCAACACATGGTAGCACTTCAGTTGGAAAAACTTGACCTTTGGGACTTCCCTGGTAGCACAGTGGTTAAGAATCTGCCTGCCAATGCAGGGGACACAGGTTTGATCCCTGGTCTGGGAGGATCCCACATGCCGCAGAGCAACTAAGCCCGTGCACCACAACTACTGAGCCTGCACTCTAAAGCCCGCGAGCCACAACTACTGAGCCTGCGCACCACAACTACTGAGGCCGGCACACCTAGAGCCCGTGCTCTGCAACAAGAGAAGGCACCACAGTGAGAAGCCCGCGCACTGCAACGAACAGTAACTCACACTCACTGCAACTAGAGGAAGCCCGCGTGCAGCAATGAAGACCCAATGCAGCCAAAAATAAATAAATAAATAATAAATAAATTTATTAAAAAGAAAAAAAAAAGAAAAACCTGATCCTTGATGTGTTTTAGTAATTGATTCGTATATCTTTCTGAAAGGAGAGTCAAATCCATGGGTTTTTTAAATTTTTTGTTTTGGAATAATTTTAGACTTACAAAAAAGTTGCACAGATAGTTCAGAGAGTTCTCATACATCATTCACCAATTGTCCCTAATGTTAGCATCTTACATACCTTTGGTACATTTGTCAAAACTAAAAGATTAACATTGGTCACACTACTAAGTAAACTCCAAACTTTATTTAGATTTCATTTGTTTTTCCACTGATGTCCTTTTTCCGTTCCAAGATCCAATCTAGGATATCACAGTGCATTTAGCCATATGCCTTTTAGATGGTGGATCAGTAGGATCCCTCTCTGAATCAACTTTCCTTCTCTCACCTCTACTTCCTTCTTTTTGTCTTAACTCTGGATCTGACTTTTAGCAGATCCTTCGTTCTCTGGCAACAGATAAATGGACCTTTCTGGGTCCCCCCGCCTTTTTTTAAGTATTTATTTATTTATTTGGCTGCACCTGGTCTTAGTTGCGGCACTCGGGGTCTTCATTGCCACGCACTGGCTCTTCGTTGTGGCGTGTGGGATCTAGTTCCCTGACCAGGCATCTAACCCAGGCCCCCTGCATTGGGAGCACAGAGTCTTAACCACTGGACCACCAGGGAAGTCCCCTTTCTGGGTCCTTTAACCACTGTTTTGGTATTGACAGCTCAGAATTTCAGGAGCATGCTTTGAACACTCCCTGTATATTTAATTTTATTAATGAATGGGTACTGATTCTTCTGCCTTTCTCTGTGTCTTGCTCTTTATACATACCAGGTTGTCTAGAGTCTGGGAACAGAGCGTGCTTCTTCACTGACTGCATGTTCCAGAACTGCCTTCTAAAAGGAAGCAGTTCTCCTCTCTACCTCTCCCCTCCCCTCCCCTCTTCCCCCTGCCCCATAACTTGGGACATGATTTTAAATAAGGAGGTTTTTTATATAAGGCCCTTTTACTCTGCAGAATAAAGCATCTCATTGGAGGTATGGTACCAGGTTACAGTACTAGCAGTTCTTGCTCCTGTCCTAGAGAAAAGCTATCTCATGTAAAGACCTCTAGTGAAACATTTATAGTCTGTGTTACAGTTTTACAAAGCACTTTTCACATACATTAGGTTTTTTTGAGCTTCAAAGAGTAGGGGTTATTTTTCCAAATTGTATTATAGTGAGAAAGTCGAGGCTAAAAGACGTTAAGTGACTTGATTAGGTAGCAGCAGAGCCAGGCCTGGAACCTGTGTCTTCCCATTCTTTCTCTCATGTTTTTGGTCTGCCCTTAAAGGTCAGTTCTCTAAGTGTATTGCATTCACTTGGAACTTATAAAATATCCATATAACCAACTCAATATGCAATGCTTGCCCCTCTCCCTGGAGTCATAGTTAAGTTGATAGTAAATGCTTTCTGGTTAAGAGTAGGACTAATTATAGAATACACTGGGCCTTTAAAATGCTATTGTTTATATTAAAAGCATAGGCCAGAAATTCATTTTTAGTGCTGTGTACGCTGTGCTAACCCATTCTGGCTGGTTTCCCAAGTTGATGGAAGAAAATTAATCATGAAAAGGACTAGAGAAATTTAGAATTTAGAGAGCTTGAGAAATTATATATAAGGAACAGAAGAAAAAGAATTCCAGGGATGCTGTAGGACAGGGTAGGAATGAGAACCAGGAAGCAGGAAGAGCAGTGGAGGGGAGTAAGGGAGCACAGAGGCATCTCTCCCCCCCTCTTTGACATCTTTCTAGTCTCTCTCAGGAAGGGCTTATGAGAGATTACAGTAAACAGGGGCCCAGAGGAGTATTCTTTTTGGGAATGAAATCAGAAAATTACTCAAAACATTAGTTCAAGCTAATCATGGGGCTAAAATATTTTTAAGGGCCAATTTATATGTTCACTTGTCCTACCCCACATAGAAAGGACCTTGTTTCTCTTTCTCTATGACTTCCAGCATTGGGTAGTATCACCTTTGTATTCCCATAGCACCTAAAAAATACGTAACTATTTGAATTTATATTTTTAAGAAACCAACACATCTTTTTATTATTTATGCATAGTGTGTAGCACACATAAGACCAAATGACTTGAGTTTGGCAGAGACCCTTAGTAGTGTGTGCTAGCTAAAGTTGCATTTTTCTGTGACTTTTTAAGTAAAAAATCTATATTACAGACATCAATATCTTTCTTATAGCATTGTAATTATCCGTTTTGAGTCCCTTTTTTTGCATTAGACTTAAGAATTCCTTGAGCATGAGAACCATGTCTTATTCACATATCTATTTCTAGCGCCCGGCCCTGGCTTTGAGAGTACAAAAGATGTTTGAATGCATGAATTGAATCATGGGAACCATCAAACCACTTAGTTGGGATGTGGTGTCTGAGTACTGTTTTCTTTGAAAATACTCTTCACTCTTATAAGTCCTTATTTGATGGTTGTTTCCCTCAAACAACCACTGAAGGCAGCGACTCTGTCTGGTCACTACTATATCCCCACAGCAAGCTCAGTGGCTGGCACATGCAGTAGACCCTCATATTTCTTGAGTGAATGCCAAGGAAAGTTTTGACAGGAACTGAGGAATAACTGAATAAGGCATGAATATGAGGTGCATAGGTGTGCTGACCAACTAGTATGTGAACCCTCAAGCAACTAAGTAGATATGTGTAAAGTGACTAAATGAAACTGTATCTTAACTTACTTATTTTAATACAGCTTACCCTGACGTCTCTGTTTCTCAAGGATTGTTAGTATCAAATAATTAACTCTATAATAGTGAAGAGAATTTAAAAAATCATCTAAAAAATAGTGAAAAGGAAATGTGGAAGGTTAGTTATCACAGAATATTAAGGGAGGAGTAACTGTGAATTCCAGGGTCTGACCTCTCTCATATCCTTTATTCTTTCTTGTAAAACATTGATCACAACTTGTACTTATTTATATGTGATTTGATGTCAGTTTCCCCACTGGACTGAAAGCTTTATGTGAGCAGAGACCATAGGTGTATCCAGTACTAGTATGAACCCTAACGTATTTGTTAGATGAGTGAATGAGAGGATGCATGGAGGAGAACTCTTTGCTCATCCCGACTCCCAATCCCTATTTTGGTGGTGATGCTGTAAAGTAGCCCAGGCAGCAGAAATGAGAAATACCTTCCTCTGGGGGTACCTTCACCTACTTTTAAAAAATAAATAATTAATTTGAAAATTGAGATATAATTGACATAAACACCCTTCACCTACTTTTATTCATATACTCTAATAATGAAATGAGTGGGTGTACAGAGAATAGTCTTTGGTTCTAAGTGATAGGTGATGTGGTTTTACAATTTGGGTGATTTTGCAGTTTATAGGATAAACTGAAGTATAAAAATACACCAATAACATAGGTGTAATTCACTGCTACAAAGATGAATATTCTAATTATGAGCATGCTAAGCTTCACATAAGGCTAAAACCCACATTGTTCCTTCTCTTCCCAGTAAAACACATTCTCCAGTTTGAAGCTAGAGGTGGTGTTGCCTATTGCTGAATTGAATTGTATCTGCTTATTTCTTCTGGGATTGGTACCTGAAGGTTAATGAGGAGGAAAAATGTACCAATTATTATGAGATCAGGCTTTGGGATTTATAGAAAGAACAGAATTTGGAGTAAGAATATACTATCTGAAATTAGTTTTAACAATTAATATTTATTAAATAAGTGTGCTAGGCTGTGTTTAAAAGAGAACTTAGAAGATGATGCATCATATCAAGTGCATTAGATTTAGATAGAAAAGTCATGGAAGTGAGCCTAGAGATACCAGATTTTATCTGTTTATTAAGTTGTTCTTTAGCCATTTTTTTCCCCTTGACATTTAAACCTTCAGTAGTAGACGACAAATAATTTTTCTGGAGGAAGTGTGTTAGAAAATGAAAGTCCTCTCCTGTTACAAACTTTTAAACAAATTTAAAACAAAATTTTTAACTTAAAAAGATTCAACCATTGTTCAGTACACACCAAAGGATGATATGCCTTAAAAGCAGTTAATTGGGAGCATCAAAAGAAAGGTGAATTAAATCTGCGCAGTACTAGTTACTCAGCATGATTTATAATTGGCAACATGAACATGGATGGAACATGTTTAATTTTCCAGTGTAAAGTGAATTTAAGTTAGGCCAAAGTAGCATTAAATGGGGCAGCAGTTGTTAACCTGACACTACATTAGAATCATCTGGCAAGCTTTTGAAAAACCCTGATGTCCAGGCCCCACTCCAGACCAACTGAAGACATTCTCAGATTATTTTATTTGGGAAGTAAAGGTTGAGAATCACTAGAATGGGGGAAAGAATACAAGGATAAGAATACAGAAAATTTGGTTCCAGTCCTGGCTTCTGTTTTCTAGTATTTTGTTGAGAATTTTTGTGTCTGTGTTCATAAGGGACATTGGTCTGTAGTTTTGTTGTGATGTCTTTCTCTGGCTTTGGTATCAGAGTAATGCTAGCCTCATAGAATGAGTTGGGAAGTGTTCCCTTCTCTGTTTTCTGGAAGAGTTTGTGAAGGATTATTATTAATTCTTCTCTTAAATGTTTGGTAAAATTTACCAGTGAAGCCATCTGAGCCTTGGTTTTTCTTTTCTCCTCAAAAAAAAGGAAAATCTCTTTACTTTTTATAGGTCTCTCTGGATATTCTGTTTTTTCTTGAGTCAGTTTCAGTAATTTGTGCCTTTCTAGGAATTTGTCCACTTCATCTAAGTTATCTAGTTTGTTGGCATATAGTTCTTCATAGTGTTCCCTTTTAACTTTCTTACTTACTGTAGTTGGTGGTAATACCTCCTTTTACATTGCTGAGTTTTGCATCTGTTTTATGTCTCTTTTCTTGGTCATTCTAACTAAAGATTTGTCAGTTTTGTTGATATTTTTAAACAAAAACTTTTGGTTCCATTGGTTTTCTCTGTTTTTCTGTTTTCTGCATAATTCCTTTCTGCTTTAACTTTCTTTCTTCTACTTACCTTGGGTTTAGTTTGCACTTCTTTTTCTAGCTTCTTAAGGTGAAGGCTTTATAGTATGTATTTGAGATCCTTCTTCTTTTCTGAAACAGGCATTTAAATCTATGAATTTCCCTCTAAGCACTACTTTAGATATATCCCATAAATTTTGATGTATTGTTCAGTTCAAAATACTTTTTAGGGCTTCCCTGGTGGCGCAGTGGTTGAGAGTCCGCCTGCCGATGCAGGGGACACGGGTTCGTGCCCCGGTCTGGGAGGATCCCACATGCCGCGGAGCGGCTGGGCCCGTGAGCCACGGCCGCTGGGCCTGCGTGTCCGGAGCCTGTGCTCTGCAATGGGAGAGGCCACAACAGTGAGAGGCCCGCGTACCGCAAAAAAAAAAAAACAACAAAACTTCCTAATTTCCCTATTATTTTTCCTTTGACCCATTGGCTACTTAAGAGTGTGTTGTTTAATTTCTACATAATTATGAATTTCCCACATTTTCTTCTGTTGTTGGTTTCTAATTTAATTTCATTGTAGTCAAAGAATGTACTTTGTATGATTTAAATCCATTTAAACTCACTAAGACTGGTTTTATGGCCTAGTATATGACCTGTCCTAGAGACTGTTCCATGTGTGCTTGAGAAGAATATGTATTCTGCAGTTGTTGGGTGGAGTGTATTCAAGTTTTCTATATTCTTGTTGATTTTCTGCATATTTGTTCATTATCAAGAGTGAGGTAGATTATAATTCATGAGGAGATAAATCAAAAGATTCCTTATTCTAAATCATTTAAGTAACTATCATGAAATTGAATTAAAACAAAATGGAGAAATCTTCTAGTATTTTTTAAAAATTATGTATGTATGTATGTATGTATGTGTGTATGTGTGTATTTATGTATTTATTTATTTATTGGCTGCGCCGGGTCTTAGTTGCAGCATGTGGGATCTTCATTGCCGCTTGTGGACTTAGTTGCGGCATGCGGACTCTTAGTTGCCACATGCATGTGGGATCTAGTTTCCCGACCAGGGATCGAACCCGGGCCCCCCTGCAGTGGGAGCGTGGAGTCTTACCCACTGGACCACCAGGGAAGTTCCGAAATCTTCTAGTATTAGTTGTACCTTAGGAATGCCAGAAGTGACATCTAATTTATTTTGTAGTATATTCCTCCTTTTTATTTTAGTATCTTAGTATGAGGGTCACTTTTAATTCTCATGAAAACTCATGCTTTCAAACTTAACTCCAACCAGGCCAGTCTTTCAACTGATCATTTCTGGGTAGTAATTTCCTCCTCTGAAGTATGAGAACCTCCATAACTTAGGGTCAGATATCTTAGCGGGAGTGGGGGTGGGGAGAGAAAAGATTTTTGAGAAGGCTTGTTTGCCTTTTGCTCTCCTCAAGCATGTAAACCTCACTGAGTTTTTGATACAGCACTTTTTGGACTAGCATATAATTTCTAGTCAAGGAGCATTTCCCTTATTTGTCAACAAGTTTATTTTGGAGCCTTTTTGTAACATAAATAGTCTGAAGAGCTGTGATCAAAATCATTGCCATTTGATTAGGTTTAATTTAAAGTTTCATATCCAAATTTAAAGAACTGAGAAAAAGATTCATCAGTGTTTCGAATAGAGCTGAGTTAATGGAATGTTCCTGCAGTCAGAATCTTTGTTGAAGAGGTCTTCATCCTGAGCAAAGGACAATGCAGAGGGAGTGTTTTTGTTCTTTCCCAGTCATTCCCATACTAACCCTTTCCTCTTCTTTTTTACTTCCCTCATAACTTATACTTTGCCTCCCTATTCTAGAAGCCATGGTGAAATCAATAATGGGTAAATATGAATAAGGTAGGAGCAACCTACTGAGCTGCACATCTCCCTTTTCAGTAAAATCCAGAACTACTGACCAGTGGAAGCCATAGAGCTGGACTTGAGAACACAGCACTTATTTTTGCTTTTTCTTTCCAGACCCAGTTGACCCAATTGTTTGATGTGTTCATTTCTTGGGTATTATCCCTTGAATACCATCAGTATACCTCCATGGTCGTACAGGGCAGAAATATGTGAAGTTCCTTCCCTGGCTTTGATTTCCCAAGTAGCCAGTTATTCAAATAGCAGTTGATCACCTGTGTTTGAAACAAATGGAAAACTTGATTATTTTCATGGGGAATGGAGAACCTAGGTTTCCCCACTTTACGGTTTGTTTCTTTTTATTCCAGTCCTTTTCTGGCAGGCAACTCAGTTGATTCACCATGCATCAGCTTTAAAGACATCTGTTCATCTATATATAGGCTGCTTGCACAGACCCATTTAGAAACAGATGATATATTAAATTTGTGGAATTCAATAACAGTGAAGGTATAAAGATGCATGCTTGTACACTAATAGATATTTTTGTTTAGTTTTTATTGACTTGGGGAATGGAGAGGAAATCTAAATGGTGATGTACAATAACATAATATGTAATACATAATATACATAATACATAATATGGTATTTACTGAAAGTCACTTATTAAATGATTTGTTCTAAAATGAATAATCCTCAAGGCCTGGAAACATAAAGCCATTTTGTTTAGAGTGCTTAGAATTAAGAGGAATTAGATAGACTAAGGAAAGGGGAAATTCATATAAATATGCATTTCTTTGTAGCTGAAAGTCTTAGAAGAGGATTGTTGTATATATACAGAGCCAAACAGATACATTACACCATAATTCTGAATTTACTGCTTAGGGCTTTTATTTTCCTCCTTATAAACATTGTTAGGGTTAGCAGGGGTTATGCAATGTATAAAATAATACATACCTACAATCAAGTTATAGCAATACCCAGAGTATACTGATACAGGGTTAATTCTGTTATGTAAATGGGAAACTTGGTCAGATTTCAGATAAGCATAGAGTTTGGAGTTAACTGCTGAGAGGCACAAGATGGAATTTTCAGATAACTGAACTTTAATTTCATTTCGTTTTAGAGATGGAAAAGGTTTATTAGATGAACATTCCTCTTTGACCTAGAGCTGTTTAAAAAAAAAACAAAACTCCAGAAAAAGCTCGAATCATAGAGTTAAATTTTTGCTTTCATGAAGGAAGAAGTTTTTCAGTCAGTAAGTTTGCATAATGGATCCCTTATGGCCCTATCTGTATATGGGTTTTTAGGAAGGCTGATGATTGATACTTCAAAATTATTCTTGGATAATAGAGTTTTCATTAGTTATTGTTTTTTTGAAGTGTTCAGACTTACTGAATTGCATTAGGTTTCCCTGTTCTCTGAAATCAAATCAGTTTGTTATATTTAATCCTTTTCTAATAGCTCATCTTACACGGGGCCTTAGAAACACTCTAAAAGATGACAAATATATGCCCTTTTTTCCCCTCTTACTTCACCCTGCCTGGCCCTCCTCTTTCTTTCTTCCAAGGAGACATGTGGCACAGTATTAAGTACCTTCACTGTAGCGTCACAGCGACCTGGTGCGAATCCTAGTTCCAGCACTTTTGAGCCATCTGACCTAAGGCAAAAGTTTAAAGGTTTGATCCTTAGTTTTCTCATCTGTAAAATGGAGATAATAATTGTACTATTCCCACAGGGCTTCCCCCCCTTCAAAATTATTTAATTACAAGGCTAGATAACTGAAAAATAATTTTCCATTAAAAACAGTTTCAGAGCTAGAAAGTATCAATAACAGGTTATGACTCTAGGGCAGTGACATGATTAAATAGAAATGGCTTGAATCTTATGGATGCATTAATCTAGTAGATTCGATGTTGGCTCAGAAATCTATTTACAAATGCAATTTCAAAATTTTAAAAAAAATAATCTGTCTTGAGTTTTGTTTTCTTTCCGCGTCCATAAAATGAAGAGCTTTTCCTGATCACCAGTTTTTCATAAAACAGACAAGTAAATCTCGTGGCGCTAGCCAGAAAAGTTTACACCTTAGGAACTTCATAGCAAACTGGCCTCTTTCAATAGGCAGACAGCAACCCCTCATTTAAAATGAAGCTGTTCATCAATCGATGACATTCATAGCTTCATTAGTATTCATCAACCTGCAGGATGCTGGTAGGATTGTCAGGTTTTAACCAAGTCATTTTCCAGCAAACATTCTCCCATATGTTTTGGAACTTTCCTTTGCATCTTAGCCTCTCCACATAACAGTTCGATTACACAGAAAGCCATTGTTCCAAGCACCACCCAAGTCCCGATGTAAAAAAGAGGGCTTTTTTTTTTTTTTTAATTAAACAAGTGAAAAGCATGTCAGTCACTTAACATAGGGCTGACACATAGCAACACTCAATGACTCCTATTATAATTTTATTTTATTATTACTACTGCTGTTGATCTGTAATTTATTCTGAAATCAAGTTCTTAGATTAAATTTATTTTACTGAAACTGATCACCCAAACTTCTTTGACCCTGGCCTGAACCATCCATTTCCCTCATCCCCTTTGTCTTACCACAGAATGAACCCAGGTGATCATACTCCATGCCTGTTTATCTCAGCAGCACAGGCTTCCAAAAGACCCTGGAGAAGCAGAGAAGTAAGGGGCCCAGGTTCTGAAATCAGAATGCTTGAGTTCAAAACCTGTTGTAGCTCTTATTAGTAGATCACCTTAGGTAACCTACTTAATCTCTCTGGGCCTCATTTTCCTTACCTATAAAATAATAATACCTATTCTCTCCATAGGGAAGTTATGAAGATTAAGTGAGTTAAAACATGAAAGAATGTAGGACAGTATCTGGCACAGAGCACATGTTCTATAAATGTTAGCTATTAGTGTGGCCGTTGGTGCTTTTATATTTTATTCTGCAAGGCTGTCTTTATTTTTAACAATGTTAATTTGCAAATAATAATAATACCCTCCTGATTAGATTTCTCAGGCTGTATGTATCATCATTTAGAGATCCAGTTCAGTTTAAGAAACAATTGGGGGGGGCTTCCCTGGTGGCGCAGTGGTTAAGAGTCCGCCTGCCGATGCAGGGGACACGGGTTCGTTCCCTGGGCCGGGAAGATCCCACATGCCATGGAGCGGCTGGGCCCGTGAGCCATGGCCGCTGAGCCTGTGCGTCCGGAGCCTGTGCTCCGCAACGGGAGAGGCCACAACAGTGAGAGGCCCGCGTACCGCAAAAAAAAAAAAAAAAAAAAAAAAAAAGAAACAATTGGGGGGCTTCCCTGGTGGCGCAGTGGTTGAGAGTCTGCCTGCCAATGCAGGGGATATGGGTTCGAGCCCTGGCCTGGGAGGATCCCACATGCCGCGGAGCGGCTGGGCCCGTGAGCCACAACTGCTGAGCCTGCGTGTCTGGAGCCTGTGCTCCGCAGCAGGAGAGGCCGCGACAGTGAGGGGCCCGCGCACCGCAGTGAAGAGTGGCCCCCACTTGCCACAACTAGAGAAAGCCCTCGCACAGAAACGAAAACCCAATACAGCCAAAAATAAATTAATTAATTAATTAAAAAAAAATCCTGAAGACAGAACCCAACAAATAAAACGCGCAAAGACTTACATGTTCTGTTTATTTTCTAGGGAAAAAAAAAAGAAACAATTGGGAAATGCTTACTGTGTATTAAGTGCTCTTGGGGGGTTGGTTCATAGATTAGTAAGATATATTCCCTGCCCCCGCCCCCAGGAGTTTATAAACTGGTAGGAGAGAGAAGATTTATTCAGAGGGTAAGTATTACACAGGGCAAAATATCACTCTACTTTTTATAACAGATAAAAGGTAGCTCCCAGGAGGCCTGGAGTAATTCTCAGTGCTGGGGAGGAGTGGGTTGGGAAGGTCAGGTGAAGAGCTGGGCATTTCCAGGAGAAGTGAATAAGGAGTTGGGAAAGTTCATGGTACTGGAGGAAGAGTGATTGGACAGTCTTGATTGGGGTGACTGAGAGTGGGCGAGACACAGTGCTGTCACTGCAACACGAGGAAACGTAGTAAACTTGATAAAATAGGAGCGTAAGGAGGTGGCAGAGTTGAAGTTGGCTCAAAAGTTTTAGTATTAGTACTGGGGAAGAGGATAGTGATACCTTTAAAGAGAAAAAGGATGGGAAGTAGATTAGGTTTTGGAGGGAAAAGATAGGTTTTGGACCTGCTGAATTTGAGATATAGTCAGGAGAGACTAGTTACGGTTCTGCAGTTTTTGGAGACCTTCTTAAAAACTGCTTTGTGGATGGAAAAGGCAGACATTAGGGTAATATGGTTCCTAATAGATACAGGTCCTCCTCAGATGTGACTTGCAGGGACCTTATAATTGAAGACTTATCATATAAGGGAACTTCCCTTGACCCGTGAGATCCTCTTAACGCTCCTTTTCTGGACATTTTCTCACTTAGTCTCTGAATGGAGGCTGTGCCTTTGTCATTCTGTATGGTGTGCAGTGGTAATACCCTTTAGGTTTCACTGGCATTTGAGATAGAGATAATTGGCTTTTTACTTAAAAAAAAATTCCTATTAACTTGTTATATCAAGTGGTGTTGCCAGAGTAGAAATAGTAGACACACCCATCACCCTCCCTTAGTCCGGATGTGCTTTGAATCACCTAGCTTTGTTGTTTCATGTCAACAGAAAAAGGCTCTAAGTGAAGAGGAAGAGGCAGAGAAGAGTTATCTTAATGGCAAAATATTTTCTGGTCCACGGAAATCCATTGCTTGCTGAAAATAGATATAATTTTTAGATGCAAAAGAAAAGATTTTACAAATAACCAATACTTCCTGATCTATCACTCGCTATACTTAGGGTGGTAAACGTTCGCTACCAGAAAGAAGGTGTAGAACGTCTAGAAAGCTTTTTCTGCTGTGCGGTGGTCCTCATTATGTTTTCTTTGAGTTAAGAATTTGTGTTTTTTTCGTCTTGGAGGAGGACACAGTGTTGTAGAAGGTTTTGAGCAAGAGGCAAGACTTTGGTACTTTGTGGATTGTTATCACCCGGCAAGACCCTTTGCAACTTCCTGTCGCCGCCCACAGCAGAATACGGAAACCGTGCTGTATCAGGCCACTTCTGCAATTACAGCCACAATTAAAGGGGATACTTCTTTCACACTACACCCTTCTGTTTCGAGGCTTTCTTTGCATTTGAAAATGTGTCTTTTGTGGTGGAATGCCCAACTGAGCCTTGATCTCCCCTCTCTCTTTGCTGCCATGCAGTGCTGCAGTTGAAGCTCCAGCAGCGCCGGACGCGGGAGGAACTGGTGAGCCAAGGGATCATGCCGCGTAAGTACCCCTCTCTCTCCCCCTCTCAGCACTTGATAGAGTTGCTTTTAGGATGTGGTGTGTGTACCCAGTATGCCACGGGGAGCATCTAACAGAAAACAAGGCCTGTGGGGTTCATTTTTCACTCCTTTCTTTGTCATACTTTTCCAAGTTCAGGGCCTCTCAATCAGTGATAGTTAAGAGAACAGCCCTAATTGATCAAGTTCAGTGAAGCAAACAGCGTTAGGTTTAATGGTGCCATTGAATCATCCTTAGCTTCTGAACTGCACGTTTTAAAGGGTTTCTACACCCTATTATACTTCCCTTTATAGGAGGAACAGATCTTGAGCTTGGGTACTGTGAGGAAGAACACTTCTCGCATGTGTTTTGCCTTAGTGTTTGGGTGCTTGGGAAGAGACAGCCCTTTTCCATCTAGTATTCTGAGTCAACCCCAGTTTTATTTAGAGTGAGAGCCTCAGATATACCCTAAGGCTGACGTGGGGATGAGTGTGCCTGAATGGAGTCATTGATGGGGGGTGGGTATCGCAGGGCTGGGCTTGGTGCAGAACTGCATCACTTGGGAGAAATAAAGCCAACCTTGGAATCTGTTAGAAGTAAGAAAATTTGCTTTTACTACCAATAACCTTATAAAATGAGTGGAAGCTGAAGCCAGCAAAATTTTGCTTTTTTTGACATTTCTTTTTAAGTCATCAGCAGAGAGTTAGGCTCTCCCTCTCATTTCTTTTATCTTTATGTGTTAACTGCTACTTGGACACACCCTAATGAAGTAAAAATTTATATATCGTACAACAACTTCTAGCTTCATAGTGGGAGAACTGATGTTTTTCACCTTAACTCAATGCCTGCTAACCTACTGCTACTTACTGTACTTTCCTAATTCTCATTCACTCATTCATTCAAAATATTTGAGTACCTAGTGTGTGCCTGTTGATACAGGAAGATAAGTTCAACTCCTGCTCTCAGGAGTTTTGTACTTCGAAGACTGATAATATAATAAACAGGGAGACAAACACAATTATTTCAAAACATGGTAAATGCTATGAGGTAAATTAACTGGTTGGTATATTAATAAGTAATAGGAGTGAGATGGAATCACTTTGGAAAAGTTGGTCAAGAAAGGCCTTCTTGAGGAGGAAATATTTGAGCTGAGATCTGAAGGATATGATGCAGTCAGTCATTCAGAAGCAGGAAGAGGCCCAGGAAGAAGGAAAAGCAAGTGTAAGGGCCTAGTGCAGTTCAGAGCCTGGCATGTTTGCAAACATCAAGGAAGCCATTGTGGCTGGGCCTGGTGAGTGAGGAGAGAGTAGGGGCCAGTTAAGATTGGCAGGGTGTGCGGAGCCAGAACGAGAGCCTCGTCAACCACGAGGAGGAGGTAGGTTCTGTTTTAACTACAGTGGAAAGCCATTGAAGACTTTTAAGCAAGTGAAGATGGGATTTGATTTACATCATGGTAATACCAGGTCCGTGTCTAAGAGCTAGAACTTCATAGCAAGTATAAGGAGTCTGAGGTCTATTTCTGTCCTAAGTGTCAGCCAGGAAACTTAAGTCTCAAATTTATATCTTTTCAAAAATCGCTATTAACTACCAAACAATTTACCCACATGCCATCTTCTTCTCTGGCCTTCCAGTGAAGGACTCCCCATCTTTAAGGTGTGGATCAGTTAATGTGATCAGGTAGGGTGGTGTTGTGCTTTACAAAACACTCCAGATCCGCCAATCTATATACAAACCTTGTAGAGGAACAAGTTACCCAGCGTCACATCTACTCGTGTCTTTCACCAAGACATCATGCGTTTAGTGTCTACTTTTTGCCTGGGGTAGGCCTAGGTGCTCTAGAGATTAAAGAAATGTAAGGCACGGGACTTGCCCTCAAGACATTTAACAGTTTATCTGGGTAGTAAGATTTGCCCATACACAAGATAAAGAGCAATTCAGCACTGACCTGTGGGGCGCTGACTCTAATTATAGTACTAGTTCTGAGAGCATAGTGCTACTTCTCAGGATCCTGTAGTATGTTCAGGATCCACAAGCCACGGGGAGGATGAGTGCCTTGCATTCTTCTTGCTGCCTTTCACTTGATACCAGGGGCTACTGGAGATAACTGTTTAATAAGATTTATTGTATACAGTCTCCTTGCTTAACATTTCTTACAGTATTCTGTGTTGTTAAGACAAATGATGCTTGAGTATTGCAGTTATCTGCTTATATGTTTGTCTCTCCAATTAGACTGTGAGCTCCTTGAGAAAGGACCTTATTTATATTTCTGTCCCCAGTACCTGGCACTGAATGAACGAATGAATGAAGACAGCCAGTTGTAAAGTGTGTGTGTGTGCACGCGCATCCATGTGCACATGTGCGTGTGTGTGTGTGCGTGTGTGTGTGTGTGAAAGAGAGAGAGGGAGAGGATGAAAGACAGACACAGATACCGCTCTATTGCAAACTTGTTGGAATTCTGGGCATGGAATTTGAAACAACACTCCTGTTCTGTCAGGAGCCCAGGTTCTAAAATATTCTGAATATCTAATTGTGTGCTTTGGGTGGTTCTCTGTATCTGTGAAGTGAGAATAATTGCCCTTCTTATAGGAATAGAAATGCCCTGCTTCTATGAGAATATTGCATCTTGCCTCATACAACAAGCCACCTTCAACTATGGGCACAGTTTGGTTTCCAGCTTTTCTAGTGAAGAAAGTAAGAAGCAAACTCTTAGATTATGAGAGAGAGTGTTGAGGCCTGGGAAGTTTCAGGTGTGAAGTTCCCTGCTCATCAGCGTGCCTGCTCATGTGCACATAGGGCCCTGAGTTCCCAAAGATGAGGCTCTTTTTTCCCCAGCCCCTCACCCTCTGAGTAACACCACTTCCTCTCCACAGCCCCTCGCCACTACCCTAACTCCCATTATAGTCTCCAACATTCTCTGCCTCCCTGACATCCCCAGCAATTCCACATCTCGCCCTTCACTCATGTCTTTCAAAAAAAATATGAGTAGTGCTGGGGGCAAATCATAATTGATCAGCCGTTTGTTGATTATTGGGGATTTGGAGACCTGAAAAGATAACATCTGTTTGAAGTGCCCATTTCCATTTCCATCTTGCTGGCCTGAGGAGTTTCTGAAAAGTGCCTTTATGTTTAAGTTTGTTGTACAACTTAGGAAGTAATTAGGACCTTCAAACCAGAGGAAAGGAGCAGTGTAGTCATGGCTATATTCTACCTCATCATTTCTGATAATATCTTTTATCAAATTCTTCTCATCCCAATCTTTCTGTAGCTCTAGGAAGAACCCACCCACCTCGTTTCAGAGAACCCTCACATGCAGCTCCCATGTGTGGCTGGCTTCCAGTTCTGACATCATATCTGTAGGACATGATGTTTTCAGTAGCTGCCTTGCTGTCAGGGTCATTCATGTTTTTGCATATTGTTCAAAGTTGGGCTACGGCCTTCCCATAGAATTCAGGGGATTAAAGAATCCCTCAATTCGCATACACCTCTTTCTGCTACTTGATATGCTCTGTTCATGGCATCTAAACTGTGGGATATAGAAGTTGGTTTCTGATGTGTTTTTAAATAGAATCATTTCCCAGAATCCTTCTTTCTCATCATGTAAACATTTGTCTCGAATTTAACACTACTTAAACCCTACCAAATGCAGAGTGCCAGATAGCAAAGGATTACATATTCCAGGCCCTTAGCTTTCTTTAATGATGTCTGAAGTTCTGCATATCTTGAGGGAGAGGAGAGATGGCACAGATAGGAAGCTGGTGTTTACGTACAAAGGTTAAGGAATGCTGCTGTATCTAGGATGAAGATTCATAGAAGAGGTGGGTCATGTGTAGTACACTTTGTTCTCAAACAGAGCTTTCCCCACAGCCTTTCTCTTTGACATTTAAAGTGTACAAGCCATAAGGTTAAGGTGAAAATTAAGAAAAACATTCTGGCAATGAGAGCTGCTGCAGAGGAATAACCTTTTAAAGGAAAACCTGGAAGTTCTCCTGACCCAAACAAATGAGAAAAAAGTCTCCTATAATCTTTCTAGATATGAGAGAAGAATCTCATTTGTCTGTTCCCTCTCAACCTTTTGTTATTCCATTGTGAATCCTTGAGAAAAAGCAGAGAGTAGCATATTTCTAATGCTCCAGTTACCCCTTACCAGTCCATTATTGCCCCATGTGCATGTAGGAAAACCTTGGTACCTTGGCATGAGGAAATCATTATGTTTGTCCAGTAGATTAAGGATCTTCCTCCGTTTCTTGAGTGAGCTTGTTTTTTTCATTTTAAATGGTGTTTCTGTGCACTCAGCCTCTGCCATTGGTGACACTTACTTCTCAGTGGTTGGGAAAATCCGAAGGGTGTGAGGGCAACACAACTCAGAGAGGGCAGCCACTGTCAATCCAGAGGCCTCTCAACCTGCCTGGCCCCTGAGAGGCCCTCAGACATGTTGCTGGGTGAGAAAGTGAGCCAGTTGGCCAGCTAGTTTTGACTGATTTATATATCTGCTAGTAGGCCCTGTGTTCTCACCCTGAAACTGGAAAAAAATGGCCTCGTGTAATGGAGTTCCCGCAGCTCTATTTTTAATAAACTTTACCACATCTTGATTCCCCAGTCCTTCAATTCTACGGTTTGATCCCTTTGTCATGCTTCAGCCGTCGGCATTAGCCAAGTGCTACACAGAGACAGTGCGGCCCAGTTGCAGCACTGGTAGCTAATCTAAGCTGTCATTTTACTGGCCCCCACGTTAGCCGAAAATCTCCTGTTCATCTGACTATAGCAGTCTCTGCACCAACAAGAAATTTCTTCTAAACTCTGACAGAAGGTTATTTAATGGCTGGAAGTGTCAGGATTAATTATTGCGATCTCTTTTCCTCTGTAGCTAAAATTCTTAATAATAATATTTTTGCTATTTGTAACTTGGGAATTATTTCTTATATTATTCTTGATCAAATGTACAAACTGAGTTTCAAGATTCTCTTTCCTGAGTACATATGGATAAAAATCTATTTTGGTGAAGCTCTTTTAAAAGTAACTTTTGGTATTCTTAACCCCTGAGAAGGTAAGCCAACCTCCTCAGACCTCGGAATTTCTTGTAATGAGAAAGAGGCTATGATTTAACTTTGTCACTCTCAGTCTGTCTTTATTAAATACTGAGGTGCCATGGCATCTTTTCCCCCAAGTTACCATGAATTCAAAAGAGCTAGCCTTTATACCAGCCCTGTCCAATAGCACTTTCAGTGATGATAGAAATATTCTATAACACTAGCCACTAGCCACATGTGCTATTGAGTGCTTAAATGCGGCTGGCTTGAGTGAAGAGCTGAATTTTTAATTTAATTTAATTTTAATTAATTTAAATTTAAGTAGTCATATGTGGGTGGTGGCTGTTACATTAGACAATAGGGTTTTAGGCTTTATTCTGCCACTTAGGAACAAGGTGATTTTAGGTAACTCACTTAACTTTTCTGAACTCAAATTCTACTTTTATAAAATTCTTATCTAACATGGAAACAACCTAAATGGATGTGGGGTGGGTGTGTGTACGTGTGTGTGTGTGTGTGTATATACACACACATATACATACAGACAGTGGAATACTACTCAGCCATAAAAAAGAATGAAATAATGCCATTTGCAGCAACATGGATGGACTTAGAGATTATCATACTAAGTGAAGTAAGTCAGAAAGAGAAAGGCAAATACCATATGATATCGCTTATATGTGGAATCTAAAATATGACACAAATGAACTTATCTGTGAAACAGAAGAAGACTCACAGACAGAACAGACTGTGGTTGCCAAGGGGGAGGGAGGTGGGGGAGGGATGGATTGGGAGTTAGCAGGTGCAAACTGTTATATGTATGTATAACTGAATCACTTTGCTGTACACCAGAAAATAACACAACATTGTAAACCAACTGTGCTTCAATAAAATAAATTTTTTAAAAATAAAATTCTTATCTACCCCACAGTTAATTTGGAGATAAATGAGATGGTGTATTGTTCATGCTTTTGAAATACAGGCAGTATTATTTGCAGTTAAGAGTGAGAACATTAGCTTGGATCTACCATCTTGTGAATATGAAAGCAGCTTTTAATACATATATATATATCATTAAGTTCTGTGAAAACGAGTGTTTGGGAACAGGAACTATCTTTTTTTTTTTTTTAAGCATCTTTATTGGAGTAGAATTGCTTTACAATGGTGTATTAGTTTCTGCTTTATAACAAAGTGAACCAGCTATACATATACATATATCCCCATATCTCCTCCCTCTTGCGTCTCCCTCCCACCCTCCCTATCCCACCCCTCTAGGTGGTCACAAAGCACCGAGCTGATCTCCCTGTGCTATGCAGCTGCTTCCCACTAGCTATCGGTTTTACATTTGGTAGTATATATTAGTCCATGCCACTCTCTCACTTCGTCCCAGCTTACCCTTCCCCCTCCCCGTGTCCTCAAGTCCATTCTCTACATCTGTGTCATTATTCCTGTCCTGCCCCTAGGTTCTTCATAACCTTTTTTTTTTTTTAGATCAGGAACTATCTTTCAGTAAATAAAATCCTTCTTAATTTCACTTTCCTCCCTACCCTTGGATTAAAAAACAATTGCTGAAAATTACTGACTCAAAGAACCACTAGTCAACGTGGTACTCTGTTAAAATTGTTCCCCTTTTGGTTGTATATTAATGGGACTACTATTTTATTAGCTTGCCCTCTCCATGGTAATGTATTTTTGTTTTTAACCTCTCTTAAAACAAAACAAGTGAGTGGCTGGGTTGGGAATAATTTTTTTTTTATTTTGGGGCAGCTTGCCAAGAGACAGAAATATTCACCAGCAGGGACACTGGTGATTCCAAAGCAGAAGAGGGTCTAGTTTGAGGCTGAATTGCCACCCATCCCCCCTTTTGTAAAGCTTACAAAGATGGAAGATGACAAAATTGTAGGCTTCAAGGAATTGTCATTTGTTTTGCTTTTAAGTGAAGTGTTACAATGTCTGAGACATTCTTTTTTTAAATTTATTTTTTTATACAGCAGGTTCTTACTAGTTATCTATTTTATACATATTAATGTATATATGTGAATCCCAATCTCCCAATTCATCCCCCATCCCCCATCCCCCCCCCGGCCCCACTTTCCCCCCTTGGTGTCCATACATTTGTTCTTTACATTTGTGTCTCTATTTCTGCCTTGCAAACTGGTTCATCTGTACCATTTTTCTAGATTCCACATATATGCGTTAATATACGATATTTGTTTTTCTCTTTCTGACTTACTTCACTCTGTATGAGAATCTCTAGGTCCATCCACGGTCCGAGACATTCTGTCTCAAAGGATTCTGTGTAGATTATGAGTTTGGGTGGGGCTAGGGTGAGAGCAGATCCTCACCTGGGCCTTGGCCGTTTCCCATGTGCTCCAGTCCACTTGGGAGTTGCTAGAAGCTCTGTGTGGTAGTCTCTGAACAGCTGTTCCTGTGAGCAAAGAAGTTTGGACAGGATCTGACCAGCTTCCCTTTCTGGCAGCAGCTCAGAAGAGGCCTCCCTCGGGACTTCCCTGGTGGTGCAGTGGGTAAGAATCCGCCTGCCAGTGCAGGGGACACGGGTTTGAGCCCTGGTTTGGGAAGATCCCACATGCCACGGAGCAGCTAAGACCGTGCACCCAACTACTGAGCCTGTGCTCTAGAGCCCATGAGCCACAACTACTGAAGCCCACACCTAGAGCCCGTGCTCCGCAACAAAAGAAGCCACCACAATGAGAAGCCTGCACACTGCAATAAGTAGCGCCTGCTCGCCGCAACTAGAGAAAGCCTGTGCGCAGCAACAAAGACCCAACACAGCCAAAAATAAAACAAATAAATAAATAAATTTATAAAAGAGAAAAAAAAGAAAAGCCCTCCCCAAAGCCTGAAGTTTTCCCACCTCTCCAGTCCACCCACGGCCCTTGGGCTCGTGCTTCTCTCAGATGCTCACTCTCACAGCTGTTAGTGTGGTCCACTTGGCTTTTTCAGATAAATAGATATCTTTGTTTGTTTGTTTGTTTTTGTGGTACACGGGCCTCTCACTGTTGTGGCCTCTCCCGTTGCGAAGCACAGGCTCCAGACGCGCAGGCTCAGCAGCCATGGCTCATGGGCCCAGCCACTCCGCGGCATGTGGGATCCTCCCGGACCGGGGCACGAACCCGTGTCCCCTGCATCGGCAGGCGGACTCTCAACCACTGCGCCACCAGGGAAGCCCCATAGATATCTTTGGATGAAAGAGCTAGTTTTTTTTTTCCCTTTTCTTTTTAATTGAGATGTAATTGACATACATTATATTAGTTTCAGATGTACAGCATAACTTTTTTTTTTTTTTTAAAGAAACAGAGAAAGAGAACTCCACCTATCTGAGATGGTGTATCCTCAGCACAGGAATCTTACCATTTAACTGTAGTTGAATCCCAAGTTTAAATGGCATTTGATAAACACCATGGTAGGGACTTCCCTGGTGGTCCAGTGGGTAAGACTCCATGCTCCCAGTGCAGGAGGCTCGGGTTCAATCCCTGGTCGAGGAACTAGATCCTGAATGCATGCCGCAACCAAGAGTTCGCATGCTGCAACTAAGAAGTCCGCATGCCACAACTAAAAGATCCCGTGTGCCATAACTAAGATCCGGTGCAACCAAAATAAATAAATAAAAATAAATCTTTAAAAAAAAAACACCACGGTAAAACATGTGTTCCAGTATTAGAGCTAACCTGATCCCTAGATTTGAAGCTGAAAGAAAATTGGTTAGGCATATGGCCTCAGGAATCTTCTCTTTCATCTCAGGAGAAGACCAGCTGGGCATGTTACTCCTTGGCATTTTATGTTGCCTTTCTGATATATGTCAGCATCCTCATCTCTCTTCCTGCTGATGTAGGTCATCAGAAGTGTGTATTCCTATGTCAGTGGTCAGTGACTAGCATAGAACCTCTTCCTTGTCCAGTTGCTAACTAATCCTAAAATAGACCCTAGAATGAGTTGTATGTTCTGAGCGTATTCATTGCTGAATCCAAAGAAGAATCCAACAAGGAGCTCTCTTGAACAGACCATCAAAAGTAATCTTCTTGATACAGGTTCTTGATACAATTTAATATCTAAAAAGTGTAATAGGTATTCACTTTCATTTAATAATTCTCAACACGTCTGAGATATCTGATAACATCTTTGCAAGATAATAAGTGAAGTAAAGGAGTTAATAAAGTCACTTGTTGAAACTACGCACTAATTTTACTTAAACGATAAAAATCCTAAAGAATTATGTATTCAAGGGGAGCCCTGATAGATATCTGATGATGGCAGTGATCTAAAATCCTTCAACCTAGTGGGATGTTATTTGCAGAAGGGCAAAGGTGATTTGGGGCTTGTATCTAAACAGATGACTTAGGTGTATTGATTATGGGGCTCCAAAAAGGTGTATATGTGTATGCTTCAGCAAGGAGTGTATATTGGAATGATAATTGACTGATCTGGAGTATTAGGCTGGGCTATGGTGTGAAAGGCAGATACAAACATGGTGGCATACATGTCAAAGAGAAACTTGAAAGGCCAAATTCAAAATATTTGACCCCTAATATTTTAGCCTTTTGGAATTCACGGTACCTGTTGATATTCATGCCGTGCAAGATTGTGCTATGACTTTTTTCTCCCAGTCTTGAGTCTCTTTCACCATCAGTGGGTCAAGGTTGAAGATTCTGGAGCAGCTTGCACTTCTGCAAAGGAAAAGATTAGCATCCTTGAGTCTCCATTTTTAACATTCATTCCTGGTAGTTGGCTTCCCTGATGGTTTGGGTGGGGGTGACAGCCCAAGTGCCAAAACAGGATATGGATGAAGCACGTTTTCTGCCTGTCAGTTTGGACCCGTGCTTGTCCCAGAGTGCATGATCCCTTCCCCATACCCCATCACCCAAGCTCTTTCTTTGATTCACATGAACTTAGTTCTGGTTTTCGTTGTCATGGCCAGTCCCTGGACTGTTGACACAACTCTTTGGTTAATGGTCAACAATTGCAGGTTATTTTTGCAGGCATTTTGGTATGACAGATAAAAACAGAAAGACAAAAAATGGAAGTCAACCCCAGTTAGCTCTCAGCATTTAACTCCACACCCACGCTGTTCTCTTCAGAAGGAGGATGGCACAGAAAAAAAAGTTAAAACAATACCAGTTCCAAAAGCTTATTAACCAGAGCTTCTAGCAGATGGCAGAGCACTTTCACTTTGATGCTAGGAGTCATCACGGCAAATTGTATAATTGCCATCTTGCTGATGAGAATACTGAGGCTCAGAGGGGTCATGTGACTTGCCCAAGGTCACAGCACCACTAAAAGACAGAGGTAGATCCACTCCAGGTCTTCTGGCTCTGAACCCCATGCTAATTCCTGAAGGTCACGGTCTAATGATTCTTACTGACAGAGGAATTTCATGATGATAGCTTGATGTACTTTCAAAATTTCAACTTCGTAAATACTAAAATTGAAACAGTGTTAGATCAGGAACTACAGTTGGTGGGGAAAGGTGAAAGTTAGTGGGGAGGGGTTGTATGTGAGAGTAGCTCCATCATTTTTAAACCCTCTGTTAAAATTGCTTCCAAGTTGCTGCTCTTGTCTGCTGGCTTGAAGGCCATGGGCATCTTTTCACTTCTGTCCTAATAACGCTTAGTTAAATCAGACGTTCTTGATTTTGTGTGTGTGTGTGTGCCATTGATGCTCCTTGGAAAATCTTACACATCCTCTCACTAGACAGTTGCCCAAGCAAGTACCCAAAATTCAGCACACAGTTTCCAGGGATTCATAGATACTCTAAAGCTGGTATAGTGTGCCCCAGGTTAAGGGCCCCTCCTCTGCCTGGATATGGAATCCCAAGAAAAATCATTCCCCTAATGCTGTTGTAAATCCTTACACATCAGTGACACAGCCAACCTCTGTGCTAAGATCAAGGACTACATTTCTGTAGCCGCCTTCCACTGAGTGCGTTGCCAGGCCCGAATACAAACAGCAGGGCGTGGAATCCATCCCAGCTGAATGCGGCCCTCGCCAGGGTGTGAGGAAGATGGCAAAAGGCCCTGATCCTCTGACTCTCAGAAATACATACTTTGTACCTCGAAGCAGTGATCCTGCAAAGAGCTCAGGAGATTAAACTCTACCATTTTGTGGGCACCTACACAGCCATCAGAGTGGCAATTTTGAGTTAGTTAGCTGTTCAGAAAAATTATCAAGTCCTTACTAGGTATACTTTTTAGTCACTTAGCCCCTGGTGGTAGAGAATGAGCAAATAAAAATTCTTACTTTCTCATCTGCAGTGTCACCTTTCCCCTGCCTTTTGGACTAGGGAAACAATGGTTTTCAAATTTTATTGGCACCAGCCTCCTTGAAGAGCTGACTAAAGATTGAAATTCTTGAAGCTCTGGAATCTCTGCATTACATAGAGATTCTTGCCCTCCAGACACTTTCTAATGCTGGGAAAAGCCTGCCTTGCCTGCCTCTCATATGGCCTTGCACCATGTCTGTGGTCAGTTTGGCAGAGCTAATGAACTGTCTGGAGCTGTGTGACAGACTTCTGTGCTAGGGCCACGGGATGTGGCAAAAGACTCAGTTAACTTTGGAAGGAGTTTGATTATACGGTGACTCCCTTTTCTGCTATGTTGACCCCTTTGAGAGAGGGTTGATTGGAAAAGGGATGGGGAAATGTGTGCCCCTTGACATTTTCTGAGGTTATATCTGAAGTCCTCCCTTCTGTCCCGTTGCCAATATTAGAGCAAATGACAAGGCAGCATTTCTTTCCAGAGGAGTAGGGAGGAGAAGAAAGCAAAATGTAAAAGATCAGATTAAAATCACTGTTTGTTATTTTTTTGTAACTATCAATTTTTTTTTTAAAGATGCTTGATCAGAGAAGTATCTTTTCTCTGACCCACTCCCACCCCTCCTCCTACCTGGCTTATGCTGAAATATACATAAATTAAAAGATCTGAATTTTAGAATCAGAAGAACCAGAGTCTGCTCTTTGTTCTGCCGTTAATTAGGATGTGATCCCAGGCAAGTCAGTTCTCCTTTATAAAGTGTAGGAAATGGCAGGTACTAAGACACTCAAGTGAGGTAATTCCCAGCATGCTGTGCGAACAGCAGGGGAAAAACAAGGAAACAATTTGCAGCAGATCTTTTTATTTACGTTACCCTCAGGAGCCTTTTGTCAACAGCATGGTTGACAGGCACAATCCTGCTTTATTTCTTCTCCCTGTTTCATTCCCTCTATTTCCACTTGAGAACAGGGTAAAGTCCAAAGTCCTGCAGGGCCCTCTGCGGCTCCCCCTCTTACAGTGTCTCCTCCCCCTCTTCTCTTTGCTCACTCTGCTCTGCCAGCCTGGCCTGCTTGAGGTCCCTCTGTCTCTCAGGCAGGTTCCCACCCAGGGCCTTTGCACTTGCTCTTCTCCTTGCCTGCAGGGCTCATTCCTTTCCTCCAGGTCTTGGCTCAAACATCACATTAGAAAGTCTTTCCCTGACCACTGCGTATAAAATCCTGCCCTATCACCCTCTATCGCCCGTACCCTGCTTTATATTTCTTCAGAGCATATACCACCTCCTACTGTGTTAGGTGTTTATTTGTCTGATGCATCATTCTTCACTAGGGAAGAACAAGGATATCCCAGCACCAACAGACATGTGGGCTCTCAATTAATACTTGTTGGCAGTGAGTAATCAACAGTTAGCGGTCTTAACCCCTTAGGGGACACACACCTCTGGACCCCACCCTCACTCTTACTCCTCTGCCTCTTGTGACTAGTCCCCCTCTCCACCAACTCACCGGCATAGCTCCGAGACCTCTGGCTGTGTCCTAAGTATGAGTAATCCTCTGGAAACTTTGCAAGCCATATTTTTTCTGACCTGCCCACTATTAACATCTCTCTCTTTCTACCTACACCCTTTTTCTTGAAACCGAGTCTCTATATCTTTATAGCCTTCTCCCACCCCCGTGAGCCTTCTCAGGTTCTTTTGATGGGCTCTGTCCGTCACCTATGCTTAAATTCTGAGAGTCTCTTAAGATTCATCCTGGGAAGTATTTTCTTCTGTCTCAACATAACATATATCACATTATGCCTAGATGATGCCATATGCACACACATACACATATAAGCATATGTACATATATACACACACATGCAAGTACACACACATACCACTTGCACATCTCTTGATAGGATGTCACACAATTAGCTCATATTCAGCATGTCCCAAACTAAACACCATCTGTCCCACCCTGTCCCAGGCCTACTCCTTCTGTGTCCCCTCTCTGGGAGTGTTAATGGCATGACCATTTACCCGCTCCCTCCACTTTATTCTTCTGAGTGGCCTCTTGGTCTCTACTAGAGTAAGCTTGTAAAAATGCAGTTCTTACTATTTTGCAATTCCCAATGTAATACTTGATTTCAGGCAGGTATCATCAATAGATGCTAAAACCATTAGGTAAGTAGTGCTTAGGGAACAGCATTTTCACAAGGCCTCAAAATGTTACCCCACAGATTATGTATTAATTACAAAGGGGGAAATGCTACCTTTAGGATGGAGAGATCTGGTGTCATCTTTCATGCTTTCAGCACTGTCAGTGGTTGGGCAGCATGGTACTGTGTGTGCCTCCTGATGTTAAGAAGTACACATCAGCTATGTAGTCTTTCTGCCCAAAATGTTTAACCTAAATCTAATCACGAGGAAACAGCCAAATTCAGAATATAGGACATTCTTTCCACAAGACAAGCTGGTTTGTATACTTAAGTCAGTGTCAGGAAAAGTGCAAAAGGCAAGAGTACTGTTTCAAAATGTGACCGAGGAGACAACTATGAAATGTAGTGCTGATTCTTGATTACATCTTGGATTAAGGGGGAAAATCCAAACTGCTATAAAAGACATTTGATGGCGATTGAGGAAATTCAAACATGGACTGCAAATTCGATTATATTATTGGATTAATATTAATTTTCTGAGGTGTGATAAAGATATTTTAGTTAGATAAGAGAATGTCTTTCTTCTTAAGAAATGCATATTGAAGAATTTAGGGATGAAATGTTGTGATTGATAGTCATCCCTCTGTATCTGCAGGTTTCGTATCCACAGGTTCTAAATATGTGGGTTCAACCAACCGCAGATTGAAAATATTTGGAAAAAAAATTCCAGAAAGTTCCCAAAAGCAAAACTTGCATTTGCCACGCACTGGAAATTATTTACATAGCAATCACATTGTATTAGGGATTATAAATAATCTAGAGACGATTTAAAGTATATGGGAGAATGTGCATAGGTTATATGCAAATGCTACGCCATTTTGTATAAGGAACTTGAGCATCCTTATACAAGATTTTGGTACATGGATTTTGGTGTCCGTGGGGCATCCAGGAGCCAATCACCTGCAGATACCAAGGGACAACTGTGTCTGCGACTCACTTCCAAGTGATTAAATAAACAAACAATTGTGTGTATGTGCATGTGCGCACAGGAGAGAGAGAAAACAAATATGGCTAAAAGATAACTGGTGAATCTAGGTCAGAGTTATAGGGTCATTTATTACTTGCTCTTTCAGTGTTTTTGTAGGTTTCAAAAAAAAAATTCAAAATTAAAAGGGGGTGCAGGGAAGAGGGGGGAGCATGTGAGTGCAGACATGAGTGGTGAAATGAATACATACCAATTACCAGGTATGTTTCTGCTCATTTAATTTTTTTTTAACATCTTTATTGGAGTATAATTGCTTTACAATGGTGTGTTAGTTTCTGCTTTATAACAAAGTGAATCAGCTATACATATACATATACATATACATATACATATACATATATCCACATCTCCTCCCTCTTGCGTCTCCCTCCCACCCTGCCTATCCCATCCCTCTAGGTGGTCACAAAGCACGGAGCTGATCTCCCTGTGCTATGCGGCTGCTTCCCACTAGCTATCTATTTTACATTTGGTAGTGTATATATGTCAATGTCACTCTCTCACTTCGTCCCAGCTTACCTTTCCCCCTCCCCATGTCCTCAAGTCCATTCTCTAGTAGGTCTGTGTCTTTATTCCTGTCCTGCCCCTAGGTTCTTCATGACCTTTTTTGTTGTTGTTTTAGATTCCATATATGTGCATTAGCATACGGTATTTGTTTTTCTCTTTCTGACTTACTTCACTCTGTATGACGGACTCTAGGTCCATCCACCTTACTACAAATAGCTCAGTTTCATTTCTTTCTGTGGCTGAGTAATATTCCATTGTGTATATGTGCCACGTCTTCATTCCATTTTTTAACATAAAACATCAGGTTAGAAATAACTCCCCACCCCTCCGTGTAGTTCGGATCGCGTCGCTCACCTGGTTAACGTGGTCGTTACAGACCACTCTGGCCTCCATGGTCTCTGATGAGAAATCTGCTGTCATTCACGTTGTTTTTCCTCTGGCTGCTTTCAAGTTTTTTTCTGTGTTTTTAGTTTTCAAAAGTTTAATTCTGATGTATCCTGGGGTGAAGTGCTTTGGGTTTAACTTGTTTGGGGTTTGCTCAGCTTCTTCAGTCTCTGAAGACTTATGTCTCTTTCCAAATTTGGGAAGTTTTAAGTACTTTTCCAACCCATCTTTTTCCTTTCCTTCCAGGGCTTGGATGACACGATATTAAACTTTTTTTGTAGGTGGAGGTGACCTTGTAATGGTGAAAGGTCCTGACACCTCACCAGTCCTCCCCGTGACACCACCTCAGCGGGGGGGAGGTGGGGAATCTCCTTACTGCTAGAGGGGGTGTAAGTCCAGGCTCCCCACTTGGTCTCCACTTATTCCTTGGGTTGGGGGCAGCCTCCTACTTGACCTTCTTTGACACCACCTGGCAGGGGTGTTGGGGTGCTTCATTACAGCCTTGTAAGGGTGAAAGTCTAGACTCCTAGTTGGCCTTTCCTGTTGGGGGTGGGACTTTCACCGTGCTCTCTGGCTGGGGTAGAATGATTACTGTCTTAAGTTTTTTCTCTTGCTAGGCTGCCCTTTTCCTGGTCCTGTGGCTAGTGAGAGTAGGTTTTGTTGGGGCTTTTTTGTCCGCTTCCATTGGCATTTCCAGGTTGCCAGCTTCTTCAGCTCCAAGTCTGGGATGTAAGAGGCAAAAAGGAAACTCGGGGGACTCGCCACTGTGTCATTCTTTGGGTTCCAAGGTCCCTAGCCAGTCTGCCACCTTCCCTCCACCTTTCAGAACCTATTTATGTAAGGTCCAGAGTGTTTATTTGTACTTAGAGGGAAGAACAGAGAAAAATATGTCTTCCCCGGCTCCCCAGATGCAGGCCCTGCCCCCCGCACCCCCCCCCCAAGTCTCATGATCCCCACGTGAGCACCCAGGTCCCACCACATCAGACCACTTGTAGTCCCTTGAGCTTGTCACGCTCTTAGATGACCTTCCTTGTCTGCCTGTGGTGTTTCTGTTCCATTCATTTGGGTTTTCTCTGTAAAATCTACCCAGACAGTTCACACACTCTTTCCTCAGGCAGAATTTTGCCTCTTCTGTCTTACATAGCACTTTAAATTACCTCTACAACTATGCTTCCGTCTTGTATTGTAATTATTTGTCTTTTTCCCTGACCAAACCCTGAGCTGCCTTTGAGGGCTGGGACTCCATCCTGTACATCCTTGTCCTCAGTAACTAGCACAGTATTTACTTAAGAATTATTTATTAGATAGATGGATGAATGGATGTAGTTCTGATTTCCCACCTGAGTTGTTAAGTATGTTTGTTACCACACACAGACACAGCCCCCACTGATGCACTGTGCGTATGCCTGCTGCTTCTACAGTGAACAGAGAAACCCAGCAGGCTTGCCTGGAAGAAGGGCTCCTTAGCCCATGGCCGTCTGTTGGTCTCTGTTAGCTGTCCTGTGTTTATAGCCTTTGAGTTCCTCTGAATACAGAATTGGCGGTGAGCTTAATTCTAGCCTAGTATGGGAACGATCATTTTTACTATGTCAGCACCTAATGAAGTGACATTCAGACCCAGGCACCTAAAATAAATATTCCTTAATGATAATGATGAGAAAATGAATATCTGTGGTTTGTTGCTATCCTTCTTGCTGAGATGCATTTCCAGAACTGCTTTGTGGCTCCTAGGAGGCTTTCACTTGCCTACATGTTGAACTAAATTTGGGGCTGGTGATGGGAAAGCGCTACATTCATGTGCTAGGTTGGTGGTTTTT
Source organism: Hyperoodon ampullatus (assembly GCF_949752795.1). NCBI lineage: Eukaryota > Metazoa > Chordata > Mammalia > Artiodactyla > Ziphiidae > Hyperoodon > Hyperoodon ampullatus. Next base: position 36,982,902 of record NC_136924.1, on the reverse strand, counting down.
TGTTTTTTTTTTTAAGTTATTCTCTTTTATTTATTTATTTATTGGCTGCCTTGGATCTTTGTTGCTGCACGCAGGCTTTCTCTAGTTGTGGCGAGCGGGGGCTGCTCTTCATTGTGGTGCACGGGCTTCTCTTGTTGTGGAGCATGGGCTCTAGAACGCAGGCTCAGTAGTTGTGGCGCACGGGCTTAGTTGCTCCACTGCATGTGGGATCTTCCCGGACCAGGGTTCAAACCCGTGTCCCCTGCGTTGGCAGGCGGATTCTTAATCACTGCACCACCAGGGAAGTCCCACTGGGTTGGTTTTTAAGGCTCCTTATGTTTGCGCTTTGGTGCTAGATCAGATCACAACGCTCCATCTGATCAGATCATACCCAGCACATCACCGAACTCCCCCTGAAAGTGGATGGCAGTGCGTTTTGAAAAAGGAAATTGAAACCGCTTTTCTCTTTTTAGTTCACAAATGACCTCACTTAATTAAGGTAGCAAATGTGTAAGGGGAGAAAGAAGATGGGCGCTGGAGAGAGGAAACAGAGTATTAAATTGGGGGTTAGAGCCAGCCAGGGGCGGGGCCCACATCTAGCACCGAAACTGTGACTAAGAGCACCACACCTCTTAGCCACTTGTGTTCATTTGATTTCCGTGGGCGGGGGGGGGCTTGGTTATTTTTCCTTTCAGCGTGTTTGCACACACCCCTGTGTTCACACAAAGCCATGCAAGTGTTCCAGGAAACCAGCTCCCAGAGGGTGGGAGTAAAGGATCAAGTTTTGTGCCCTCTGACACCAAGGATGTATATTCTCATAAACAACATGCACAGTTCTGGGGTTTGCATTGGTTTGGCGGGGCTTCTCTTTCAGAGACGGCCTTCTAGGAGTTTCCGGGAAAATAAAATTTCCGAGTGAGCAGTGTCCTGGCTCCTCTGGCAAAGCATTAAGGCAGCGAGAGAGGGCGTGAGCGTCTAAGGTGAATGCCACCCTCCTACTCAGACACATGTTTATGGGTTAGCTTCGAGCCTTTGGGGGTTTTCCACAGCTAGTAGAGGCCTAAACTTTCAAATTATTTTCTGCGTTGCTGTACTTCCTTGTGTCTTATTCCCTTAGCATGGAAGCTTGTGATTTTGACTATACATTGCCACCTGCTTCTACATCAAGAAAGCCCAGGGCTTACCTTTATCACCCCTAATCTCTTCACTAGGTTACCCTCCACGGCTGCAGCTTTTAACAGAGCTGGCCAGACACATATAGGAGTGCCCTTTCCACCCCAAACCCCGACCTACCGAGAGCACTGGCTGCCCCAGCTCCAGGCTTCCCCAGATGGGCCTGGGAAGCGCCTTCCAGGAGTCCTGACTGAAGCCCGTAAACAACTGGTCATTACTCCCTCTTCCTTTCACATGTTGGAAGTGGCTCTTGAAACCGCTGAACTTGCTGTCACAGAGCAGAATTAGACGTGGGGAGAGAGCAGCACAGAGTGAGTGGGCTCTTCAGGGGCTGATAGAAGCCTACACACTTGTCACAAAGGGAGAAAGAGAGACAGAGCTGGGCCTGGGTTGGGGTCCACCACTCAGTGAGTGACCTCACAGGTTACTGCAGTGTTAGTTTCCTCACATGTAGAATTGGAATAGTGGTGCCTACCTCATGGTTGTTAAGAGGATTCAGTGAGATTATAATGTTGTTGTTATAAAATGACACCGTCTTTTGGGATCAGTAATTATTGTTTTGAATTCTTTTCTTGGTCTTCATTTCTGGTTCTTTTGCCCAAGCTCTGAGCAGCTAGTGAACTGCTCTGGTCTTCTCATCCACCTCCAGGCTCGTTTCCTAGTATCAGTGCTGAAGGCTGCACCTTAAGCTCCATGGTGAGCCCCAGGTTTGAAACCGTGGCTTTGTGTACCTGCAGTCACTTTGCACCCCTCTTCTGAGCCTTCCTTACACCTGTTTGTGCTCAGTACTGTGGTCGAGCTGGCCTTTCCACGTGGCCTGCCCTCAGCCCTACATCTAAGCATTGCAGGTCATTGAGGCCTCCTTGCCTCCCATCCAATGGGGTCATTCTTCTCCACTTTTTGAAGAAGTTAAGGAACCAACCCAGAGGAGGGAAAGAACTCTGACTTGAGGGTGAGAGAGAATTAGGTTATGATCCTGTTCTGCCACTTGCTGCCTTTCCTGCCCTTTCTGAGCCTGTCCTCATCTGTACAGTGGAATATTACACATCACATGGAGTCATTAGGAGTATTCAATTAGGTAACATTTTAAAGTATTTAGAACCATGCCCACCACAGAAGGTAGGCATCCTCGCTGTTACACAAAAATTTCCTTAACTCGATGGAAGCAGGAAGTCACGTACAGTACAGCCAGTTCACCTGTCACTTATCCCCACTCATGGTGCCATATCCTCTTTGTACATGAAAATGTTGCATTCCCCTTCCATCAAGAAATTCTGCGCTTTGTGAGTTGTTTTTCCAGAAGCTGGATCTGTGCCTTACCCCTTAGGATAGCCAGTGTAGGTCGTTGCACGCTGACTGGTGTTGAGCCAGATTATCTGTGACCGTGGTGTAGGAACTAGTTGGCCCGTGTGGGAATCTAACCCCTAATTCAACCAAATCACTGCACGTGATGACAGCAGCACCCTAAATGTGTTGGTGAGGGCGCCACTGGCTGCAGAGCCCTTTCACTCTCCTTCGGTTGTCACAGGAGTTCTGGGAGGTGGGCGGACTCGACTCTACAGAAGAAGAAAATGAGACCTGGAAAGCAGTCATTCCCCGTGTCACACCAGCAGTAACTGCTAGAACCCAGGACAGGCATGCACATGTCTTGCTTTTATATCTGGGACTTCTGTGAAGTTTTGAACCGAGATGAGAGCCTAATTCTGGATGTACAAATGAAAGTTCAGTGCTCACAGAATCCTCTAGTTTTCCTGTCACCAGTGTACACTTTGTATCCGTTCCTTACAGAATATTCATTAATTCATTGAATGACTTATGTGCTCTCCGTGGCGGGGGTAATGTCAGAAAGAAGTAGACAAACCCCCTGCCGTGCGCAGAGGAGCTTATTGGGAGGCTGGCAATGAATAGAGAGAGATGCAGGATGACCATCCAGGGTGTCAGGCGGTGATGAGCTGTGGAGAAAACTAAGGCAGAAAGGCAGCTGGGGGGCGGGGCGGACACTGAGTTTTGCTTTGATTCTTAGTGCTTCTCGTCTCATCTGTGTGATAAGCGCTCCTAGAGCAAGGTTGTGTGTTCATTCCCTGCTGGTCCATCACACCCTGCATATCAGGACTTTTGGAGGCTGATTTTGGAGTTGAACCAGCTTTACTCAGTAGAAGCAGGTGCAGGGGCTGTCTGCTTACTCACTGAGATGCCAAGACCTTCAGATTAGAGCTGGGATGGCCTGGGTCGTGCTTTGGAATGCTCTGGTAGCTTGGGGAGGGAGACTGTGCTGGTTTTCCTTAGAGAATATTTGTTAAATCTAGCGCTCCCCCTGCCGTTAGAAGATAGGGTACTTCTAACTGATCTTTTAAAATGAGTTTCTTTTTTACTTTAATATTAGGAAAAAAAAAAACTTAAAGAAAAAAAGAAGTACTGCAGTGACATTTGGAGCTTTCTTCGGGGACTGCTGCTGCTGAGGCCCAGCCCCTGGGGGTGGGATGGGGGGAGGAAGCGCAAAGGCCCAGGCAGGATAGGGTCATATCTGTGCTCTGGCTACTTTTAGCGTCTCCTTACCCCTGCACTCCTACCACAGCCAGCAGCCCAGCAAAAGTTATCTGCACACACAGTTTCACAGCTGCTCTGAAATTCTAGGGCAGCAGAAGTGAAACTGACCACGGTCTTACGAATTTCTCTCTTACTGCTGTTGTTCCCTACTTGAAGTGAGTCAGGCCTTTTCCCCTCTCGTCCTCAGGGTGTCCCAACTCGTTATCTGCTGAGTTTTTGACACAGACTCTCTTCACGGCGCTGTGTTTGTAGAGAGTCCTGCTTTGGTCTCCCCACCCTCAGTGTGCTTTGCTGAGTTGCGAGCTGTGGCCATGTGGTGGTAGCCCCAGAAAAGAGCCGGGTCCCTGACGGGGGATACAGTGAGCCTTCTGGTCAGCTGCTGGTTGTGTGCACCAAGGTTAACCATACAATCATGGTGAAGTTCTTTTAGTCCTTCAAGATGAAATTCAAGTTAATTTTAGCAGCACTGTTAATACCAGCTGAACCAAAGAAGGAAATGGCACCCAAGTAGATGCATGTCTTTTTGGTTTAACTGCCTCATTCAGACAGTTCGGTCACTTTGCGATTCCTGATGAGGTTGGAGAAGGAAAGTGGGTGGACCCAACTTGCAGCTCTGCTCTGTGTCCCGGTCTCCCCGAGAGTAAAGGGAGGCCCAGTGGGCATTCTTGGAGAATTGACTTCTCCATAAGGATTATATTAAAGTTATATTCCATGGGTGTACCTTATAGAGCCCAAGCTTAGGCAGCGACTGTTTCCACTAGGAGCAAAGTAACCAGAATGGTTTTGATGGGGTAGCTGAACCATAAAGATATGTGCTTACTCAGGTGCCGTTTTCTTCTTCACTTCAGCTGATATTAATAGTACTGCTAAAATTAACTTGAATTTAAGATACCTTCTCCACTGTAAATTGTAGCAGTAGACATGATGCTTCACTATAAAGTAATTCTTTTATGATTCTTCTCCCAACAGCTTTGAAAAGTCCAGCTGCATTTCATGAGCAGAGAAGGAGCTTGGAGCGGGCCAGGGTAAGGCACCTTGCTTCCCAAGGATTCCTAAGAGCATTTTCAGAGCCTGTTGTGCTGCTGTCATCTTCCTTCCAGTCTAGCGTTGCCTTCAGGGTCAGCCCTGGACTTATGGTTCTAAATAGAAAGCTCTGGCTTTTCTGCTTCATCCCCACCCCAGCGTCTCCCAGTGTGATGATATGGGCCATGATCAGAATGAGTTTCCTCCTTTAGTACATTCAAAGGTATGTAATGGTCACCTCCCTTCTTTTGGTTTGGAGACCACTAGTATTTTCCCATCTTTAATTCCACTTAGCCTTTTGTAGCTGTTAGGACACGACCACCAGCCACGGAAAAGCTTGCTGAGTGGTGGTCCCTCCTGTCTGGCCACACTGCCCACACCTCTCCAGAATGGGCATGGAAACCTTACTGGTCTCCGTGTGCCCCTGAGCAGCCAGGGTCCACTTGAGGCCGTGGAAGCAGAAGCTGGGTCCCTCTGAGCTCAGGTTCACACTGCAGCACCTGGCTTGTTGCACTGTTCCCCTCAGTTTCAGTTCCCTCGGGGGCCTCAGGGGATATTCTGCTGCCCAGTGTGGGCGGAGATAGGGAAGTCGCCAGAACATGCTTCTCCCTCTCAGCCCCTTCACTTTTCTCTTTTATGTAAAAGGCAAGGGAAGAGAACCTCCCCAGATGGAGGATCATAGGCCGGGGCTCCCTAAGACCCACAGCTCTTTCAGAGACTCTGAAATATTTACCTCCAAGACTTATCTTACTATCTTCTGTCTTTATTTTATTTTTAACAAATTTCTGAGGAAAATTATGATTAATTCTTAGAGTGAGTGGGAAGAATGAGGTCACAGGTCCTGGGAACCAAAGGAGTGACCAGCTGCACTGTTTCAGTGGCTGGGAGGATGAGAGAATACAGCAGGGAGAAAAGGAATGTCATTGCCTGTGCCCTCAACCCAGTCTTAAGACTTGGCACCATTTCCTGGCCTGCTTCTCCAAGGCAAGGAGTAAATACAAACTAATTAGTACAGCTACTAGTCTATTGAGTACTTTTTTTTTTTTTTTTTTTTTTGTGGTACGCGGGCCTCTCACTGTCGTGGCCTCTCCCGTTGCGGAGCACAGGCTCCGGACGCGCAGGCTCAGCGGCCATGGCTCACGGGCCCAGCCGCTCCGCGGCATGTGGGATCTTCCTGGACCGGGGCACTAACCCGTGTCCCCTGCATTGGCAGGCGGACTCTCAACCACTGCGCCACCAGGGAAGCCCTATTGAGTACTTTTATATGTGAAATTGTACCCTTTTTTTGTTTATGTTCACATCAGCTCTTATGAATTAGGTGTTACTATCTTTATCTTAATAGATGCAGTTAAGAGAGGTTAACTAACTTGTCCAGCTAGTAAGTGGCAAGCTTACTGGGATTTAAACCTTGGTGTGTGGGCTCCAGGTGTTTTCTTCATCAGTACCGTATGCCTCCCTCTGCTGTCTGTGAAGACGTGCAGTGTACACCTATTCTGCCGTCTTTTCCGGCAGCCATGACAGTACTTCTGCCCACTGCAGATGGGTGATAGGCCCTGAACCCGTGGCCACTGTAAGCCATCTCCTGGAGAGCCCAGCACCACCCAGGGGCTGGCACAGAGCTGACCAGTCAAAGCACCAAGGCCAGTCCAAGGAGCAAGTCTTTACCTTGCTGCAGGCATGCAGTATGCTCTGATACTTTGTTTTCTATTCAATTCTACTCTACCCTACTCTGCTCTGTCTTGTCCTGTCCTGTCCTGTCCTGTCCTATCCTACCCTATCCTGTGCTGGTCCTGACCCACTAATCATCTTGACCTATGGTTTGTAAAATTCTGGTGCAAAGGTTAAGAGCACAGGCTCTAGAGTCAGACAAATCCAGACATCATAATGTGAGTCAGACATTATAACGTGAGCGCCGGGCAGTGGGCTGGCTCTGGGACTGTTGAGGGAATGGTTTAATTTGCTTGGCGTCTCAGAAATGCAGAAATGAGGACATGAGACTTTAAGGAACTAGAGCTATGACACCATGTATCAAAATTAGTACTCTACTTGGCAGCCATTCAGAGTGAATGGAAAATGCTCATGGTATCAGGCAATGCCAAGTTTTTTGAAATAAGGTATAAAATTATATTCAGTATGATTATAGCTTTGCAAAATTAAACTTATCTTTTGCATGGAAGAATGATTAGAAACAAATATCCCCAAATACTAACGGTGGATGATTAAAAATTTTTATTGTTGTTTTACTTTCTAATTTTCTGAATTTTCTGAATTTTCTTTGATGAACATAACATATGATAGTAAAAGTAATAGGTTAAAAAATATATTAGTAGTCCAGCCTCAGAGCGACAAATGGTCTTGACAGATGGATGATGCCCTTGGCAGGTGCGCTGAAAGTGGACGACGCGTCCTTCCAGGCCTCAGGACCCTGCAGTCTCCAGGCTGAGGCTGTGGGGGCTGCAGAGGTGACCCACTAAAGGCATGGCTGCTTTTTGGTCCTCTTCATGCCATAAGCTTGTGACCTGGATCTGAGAGCTGCTTGGTGTGTTTTTTTTCTATAGACAGAGGACTACCTGAAGCGGAAGATTCGTTCCCGGCCGGAGAGATCGGAGCTGGTCAGGATGCACATTTTGGAAGGTGTGTTAGATTGGAAATGCTTCTTCATCTAAACCCTTGTTCTCACTGTTTTCACCCCTGCACCACCCACGTTTTGTCTTCCCTCTTTTTCATCACTCCCATTTCTGTTGACAGTGTAAGCCAGAGCCTTAACGCAGTAAAACAGCAGTGCTGTGGGCACCACCACTGGTTTTTGGGAATTCCCAAAGGAGCACAATCACATTCTCTTGGGGTGGCTTTCCCTTTTTCTATGGCCATGTGGTGGCCCTGGATCTCATAAAACCTCGGTATGAAATCCTTTCCTCCAACTCTGTTTTTAAATGTGTTTACTTTCTGTTTTCATTAATTCCTTCATCCATCCATTCATTCGCTCACTCAGTATTTACAGGAGCACCTGTGAAGTACAAGCAAGGTCATCCCAGATGTACTCCACCTGCCCACACACACTTCTTTCCTCATTCTAGGGAAGGAAAGGTTTTGGCTTGAGTCTATTCATTTTTTGTTTGGTTTTGAAACCACTTTGGGGTTGGAAGAAGACTCTCCTAGACTGAACCCCACACTTCGCAGAGGAAGACACTGAGACCTAGAGCAGGGAGGTGAATTGTCCCCATAACGCAGCGAGCTTGAGGGAGAGGAGACACCACCCATTGCCTGGTGCTCCTTCAGCTCTAGCTCCAGCTCAGAGAGTCGTCTGGGCCAGCCTGTGCCTAGTGACCATTGTTGCGTGTGACCACACACTGTCCACAGCGGGGGCCCCTTCTTCTATCCTTGTGAAACTTCAAGCCGGGCCACCGTACTCTGCCTGGGATGTGATTTGCATTCTCATGGTCTCTGCTCCTTCCCCAGAGGGAAGGGGAGCTGCTCTGGAGTTCCCAGGGCAGAACCAGCTCATTCCTATATCCTTCTATACTCCATTCTCTCCCACGGGCAGAGACCTCGGCCGAGCCTTCCCTGCAGGCCAAGCAGCTGAAGCTGAAAAGAGCCAGGCTGGCCGATGACCTCAACGAGAAGATTGCGCAGAGGCCTGGCCCCATGGAGCTGGTGGAGAAGAATATCCTGCCTGTGGAGTCTAGCCTGAAGGAAGCCCTCATTGGTGAGGAGGCCCGGCCACCACGTGTGGACTTGAAGGCAGGGCGCAGAGGGAATGGGCTCTGGACCGCTTGCTCCCTGACTTCCTGCTTAGCCTTGGGGGAGCCGAGGTACAGAGTATGAGAGCCTGATAAACGGGCCCTGTGAGCCTGGGACAGTGCCAGCGGCCTCACAGATCAGCGCCGTGCCAAAATAACTACGTCAGTGACAGAGAGGCCTCTGTCCACTTCTCATCTCTGTGAGTGCAGGGGCTTGTCCCTCTTCCCCAGAGAAGGTAGGTAGATGTCCGGGGTGGTGTGTGTGAGCACGTGGAGACGCTGGGACCTTGAAACTGTACCTGCGGTTTCTTTTCATTAGTGAAATCTCTTCTTGGAGCCTGGCACTCTCCTCAGATAGTTCACTCAGTAAAGGTCAATTGATCCAAGCAGTGTGCTAGGTGCTAGGGCCACAGCCACACAAGGTAGACCAAGCCCCTCGTCCTTATGGAGCTCAAGCCCAGGAGCAGATACAGGCAAGGAAATAGGTGAGAGTGAGATGGAGGGCCACCCACCCCGGCCCCAACAGGGGGCATCGGCGTCAGAAGAGGTGAGGCCCAGATGGGGGTGCGGGTGAGTAGGAATTAAAGCGTATGCAGCGTGCAGAAGGAGCCGCCTGCACGTGGAGCTGGAAGCAGGTGTCGAGACGTGAGGGGGAGGCCACAGAGTCCAGGACGTGCAGGGCCTCGTGTGCCACAGGCAGGTGTGCAGACATGATTCCCTCAGACTTTGGTAACTGTCGGTACAGACATGTTTCTTTTGCTGCCGCGGGCCTGAGACCTGCCCCTGGGGAGCAGCTGTGCCTTCAGGAGGCTCAGATGCTCTCACCTAGAAGGGAGCTAGCTCTTTGGGCAGGGCAGGGGAGGGCACAGGAGGAGGCCCAAAGCAGGCCACGTTGGGCCCGAGCCCTGGCTCAGAGGAGACCGGTCTCTGGGGCCTCATCTGCACCCGCAGAGGAGGCACCCTGACCGCCCTCTTCCCCTTTAACTCCTTGCTTTGCCCTGGCATTCACTTCACCTTGTGTCAGTGTTTTCCTGCCCGGACCTTCACCAGATTCCACGACAGCATTTGGGCCAAGGTCAGTTCTGGACTCTCCAGCCAGCCCAAGTCTGGTAAATGTTTGCTGAGAGTCAGCCATGTGCCAGGCCTGTGTGAGTCCTCCCGTTACAGAGACGAACAGAATATGCTGCAGCTGCCCTCAGATAACTCAGTCTGATGGAGAAGGCTGCCGTGTGCACAAGTGATTTCTGAGTCTAGCTCCCAGGCACGTGTGGCGCCACGTAGTTAGAAGGACCAGGGCCCTGTGACATCGTAGCCAAGTCACCTGCCGTTCAGGCCAGTTTGCAGGCTCCCAGGTGATGATGGCTGTGAAGGGCCCGGCACAGTCCTGGGTGCCCGGGGAGACTCGGGGAAGGGCTGCTGCTGTCTGCAGTGACGTTCATTACAGACCAGCTGGCGGCTCTGTCGTGGACAATGTAGGACAGTGGCGTGCAGCAGGGGCAGCGAGATCCCGTCCGAGATGGGCTTCTCTCAGGGACGCGGACGGTGGTGGGGCTGACGGCATGTTTGGGGCCCACCTGGAGATCGAGTCCGTTTGCCAAGTAGAGAGGGTGCAGAGGGGACAGCGGGGGCAGTGTGGCCTGGAGCCCTGGCGGAATACGGCTTGTTTGAGGCCCGGGAAGTAGCTTAGTTTGGAACGAGGTCATCACTGGTGACTGGGGAGAAAGGGGCATTCTCCAGCAGTGAGCGAGCAGGAGGCAAGGCGGTGGTGACAGCAGACGTGGCCCGTCGGTTCAAGAACAGAGTGGAGAGGAGGGAGGGACATGGTGGTCAAGGAGGATGTTTAGGCTGAGAGCAACGAGCAGGTTTAGGGCTGAGAGGAAGAAGTCGGGGGAGAGGCTGAGGAGGTGGGGATGGAGGGGGAGGCAGAGCGGGGTGTGCGCCGGGATGGGAGGGGCTTCGCAGACGGCCTCCGTCTCCCAGACGGCACCGCACACCCGCGGCCATCTGCTCACACACGCGCCGCCAGCTGATCGTCGGAGTCATGGCCGGCCTCCCCTCAGCATCCACGTTTCCCGCCAGCAGAGCAGCGGCTGGGCTCCAGGGTACCTGGCCCGTGAACTCCTGCTGGGCAGGGCCCCATCCGGGCCGCCCTCGCTGCAGGAGAGAGGGGTGGGCCCCGCAGTGACCTGGCCTGACAGACCCTGGGGCCGCTGCAGCATGGCCAGCAGCTTCCTCAGGCTGGGCTGGGGCGGGGGTGGACCCGCAGCTCCTCCATCCTGAGTCCCATTGTCCTGTGGCTGCTGTGCCATGGCAGGTCCCCCCTCTGGGAGCAAGAGACCGTGGGAGGGCACCTAGACCTAGCATGACCGGCGAGAAGGGCCCACTGTCAGCGAGCTGTGTCCCCTCCGTGCTCCTTGTGGGCCCCTGGGAGGGCGGGTGGGGGGTTGGGGGACAAGCTCAGGGGCGTCCTGCTGGGTCGCAGGGGCAGAGGGCCTCCGGTCACGGCCCTGGAGTGGGGGAGGGTCTGCTGGGAGAGTTCCAGGCTTGCTCCTGTTCCTCATCTGTGGTCTTCCCGCCGTGGCTGCGTCCCTGGCATGGCCGCCGGCTCACCTCTGCACTGCTGCTGCATTCCCCCTGTGTGGACAGTGCCGGTGCAGAACTTCTCCCCTGACTGTGCTGGCGGCGGGGTTGTGACAGGAGTCTTTTGAAGTACCCTGCCTGCCCCGTCCCCTTCTTTCCTTCCCTCTGCATCTGGGATTCCCACGCCGAGTCCCTGCTTCTCCTGCTTCTCCCACCCAGCCTGGTCCCTGCCCAGGAGTGCAGGCCTGCCCCCAGGACGTGGGTCTCTGGGAGTCACTGGCTGCTGAAGGGAGGTCGCTGTCCTTCCACTGATGTGCTTCACCTGTGCAAGCAGACGGCCCTTTTCCGGGAGGCTCTTTTGTCTGTTCCTCCTGGTCTTCGGGGAGTCGGGCAGCCCAGGGGAGGAGCTGCACCTGCATAGCTGTTACCCAAACTCCTTCCGTCCCTGATCGCAGGGTCCATGAGCCTCTGGGAGAAGAGGAGAGTTTTGTGCAGCCACAGGATGGGAATAAAGTGCCTTCAACAGTAGGGAAACAGGAGGTGGAGGAGGTGGCAGGCTGTGGGGCGGGAGGGCAGACCCTGACTTGGAAGACTGAACTCAGGGTGGAGCTAAAAGCAAGGGGTTAATGATCAGGCCTTTCCCCACCAAGGGGAGTGCTCTGATGGCCTGGTGGGACTGACTCTTCCTGGCCTTTGTTTCGGGTCGTGATGACAAGCTTTCCTTGAGCTCTTTTGGACACAGGAGGCAGGTCGGCTGCTGGCCTCCTTCTCCCGCTGCTTGCTGGGGCCACAGGGCAGGCGCCTCACTGGGACAGCCTCTTCCCATTTGCTGGAGGAGTCTCACCCTGGCCTTGGCTTTCAGTGGGCCAGGTAAACTACCCGAAAGTAGCAGACAGCTCTTCCTTTGATGAGGACAGCAGCGATGCCTTATCTCCTGAGCAGCCTGCCAGCCATGAGTCCCAGGGCTCGGTGCCGTCACCCCTGGAAGCCCGAGTCAGCGAGCCACTGCCCAGTGCCACCTCTGTGTCCCCCACTCAGGTGAGCTTGTCCACTACAGGTGCTTCCCCTGCTCAGGGGCCCCAGACCTACTGGAGTGGCCCAGAATGAGGTCCCTCGCTTGGGCCAGGTGGGATGGGGAAGCCAGAAAGTGCAGCAGTGGGCCCTTGTGGAGGACGCCGGCTGGGCAGCCTTGCAGTTAGATTCAGAGGCCTCCCTGCTGCCCCATGTCTGCTCATTCAGAACAGCCACTTCTCCTGAGTGTGTTCAGTTCCGTGATATTTCACCACCCTCTGTCTTCCCCTTTTCTAGTTCCCTGTCCCCTTGCCACCCTGGAGGCTGCTCTTTTCATCCCTCTCGTCTTTGCCCGTCATTTGCCCCCTAACGGTGATGGCGTCCGAGGGGGTGACAGCCACCCACCTCCGGGCAGGGCAGGGATGCACCACCGGCTGAAGCCTGGACATGGCGCAGCTTCCGGGGCCACGAGAAGGGGTGGGCGTGTCCTCACTTCCCCTCTTCTCTCCCAGGCCGTGTCTCAACTCCCCATGGGCCCAGAGTCTGGAGAAACAGTCTTCCTGGTGGAGCAGCCTCCTCCGCCGCCCAGCCTCGCCAACGGAACCACGGTCGCCACCGCCAAGCCCCTCCCCACGCTCATTAAGGTGCAGACCTCTAGCTGACCGCCCTCTCCTCCCCGTTCCCCTCTGAGCCCTGCCGTGACTCTGTCCCAGTGTGGGGAGTGGGGCTGGCTCTCTTCTCCTCCTGGTCCGGGACCAGCCGAGGTCACCACAGTGCTCTGGGAGATCTCCTGTTCCCTCCACGCACGCTGGCCGTCACAGCCGCAGCCACCGCTCACTGAGCACAGCGGGCCGGGCTCTCACTGCCCGCCCCAGGAAGACACGCCCACACGCCCCCTCTGTCCACTCAGAGCCTCATGAGGCTGTGACAGAACCGAGAAGGGAGGCGATGGGCCTGAGGTCACCCAGCCAGCCGTGCCGGGTGTTTGTTGTCACTCTCTTCCTCCAAGGCCTAAGATACCTGAAGGCATTTACCATCAACCCCACGAGACGCCCATGGGGACCTTTGTGTGGGAACACGGTGCTGCACGCTGAGGTTAAGTTTAGCAGCACCAACAGCCGGTGTCCGGTCCTCCCCGCCCGGCCGAGCTTTCTCCCTCGGCCTCTGGGACCTTGGCCCTGACTGCCGCCTTCCAGCCTGTGCTCCACGCCTGCTGGGCAGGTGCCCTTCCTTCCCGCCCGGCTTGCTTCCCATCTAGACTGATTCTCCAGTCCCGCCACACAGGCCCTGGCCCTGGCCTGGAGCCTCTGGCCGCCCACGTTCCTCTGCTGCGGCTCACAGCCTTAGCGAAGCCTTCCTGTGCCTCCGGGCGTGCCCAGATGGTTGGCGGGGTCTCCATGGCCCTCCCGTGTGGCGTCCCCGCCCCAGGCCTGCTCCTCCCGGTCAGTGGTGCCCTGGCACCCTGCTGGCTCCCGGCCGTTCCCCTAGCAGCCGGCACCTCCCTTGCCTCTGCGGTCTATTCCTGACTGGCCGCAGATGTCTGAGGTTTTCCCCCCGAATTCCTCCCTCAGACCTGCTCCTCGTCACACGACTGGTGCCTTCCTTTGCCCACTTTCCGTTTGCGAGAACAGTGTATGTGTGTCTATCCAACTTCCTCTTTCCCGGTAGTGCCTCGGCCTCTGTCCCAGCTCCCCAGCCCCGCCACGAACTCTCCTCCAAGCTGAGCCCCCAGCTGCCTCAGACCTGCCTCAGGTCGCGCTCCTCTCTGGTGGCTTTCCCTGGGCTCCCCATCTTCTTCCCTTTCAGTGGGGTTCTCCCGGGCTGCCCTTGGCCTCTTTCTCACGCCTTCAGCCTTGCCAGGGCCTCTCAGCGGACCCCTCTCCCTCCACTCGGGTGCTCTCCAGTCCCAGCAGCCCCGCACCTTCTCCCCGACTCTCCCTACCCTGGCCAACCGGCACCTCTTCCCGACTTCTGCGAAGGGGCCACCGTTGTCACACGCTGTTGCCGAAGCTCAAAACCGTGACCTTGTAGCCGCTCGGCTGCCACATGCGCTGTTGTCCCTTCTCCCTCTAGTCGGTCACCTCCTTCCACATCCCGTCAGTGCCCGTGGCGCCCTGGTCAGACCCCAGCTGAGCCCCGCATCGAGTCTCCACCCTCCCGCTTGCTGTTCCCTGCTCAGAAGCCGCGAGGCCCTCCTCGCTCCTTCCCCCAGCGCTCAGCGCCCTGCTCACTCTTGCCCACACCGCCTCCACCCTCCTCACCGGGGAGACGGCCTTCCTGTGTGCCGGCCGCCCCGTCGGTGAACGAACGTGAGCTTCTGGAGTCCAGGGTTCGCGCAGCGAGGTCCCAGTCACTGTGTGGCCTTGAGCGCGTGGCTTCCCTGAGCCTCTTTCTTGGGGAGGCAGGGCTTTTGCAGGTCTGTGTGACGCGGCTTTTGTAAAGCGCCCAGTGTGGGCTGCACGAGCGAGCTCCGTAGAACAGCTCTTTTCACCTCGTCGTCCCCTTCACTCTGCTCAGGGTCACAGGGAGGCTGCCTGGCCTGTGCACTTGGGCTAGAACCTCTTTTAAGAGCAGAGCCAGTCACAAGCCCCGCCCCCATCAGCCCTTGCCCCCTCCCTGGACACTCCCGGGCACTGAGGAGGCCTCTGCTTTGGGAGGGGTGCCATCCGGCAGGGAGCGTGGACAGGGCAGGGTGGGCGGCGGGGCCTTTCCAGAAGCCACTCAGCTGCCCCTGACAGCGCCCTCTGTTTCCCATGCCCACAGCAAAGCCAACCCAAGTCTGCCGGTGAGAAGTCGCAGCGCAGCAAGAAGGCCAAGGAGCTGAAGCCGAAGGTGAAGAAGCTCAAGTATCACCAGTACATCCCCCCGGACCAGAAGCAGGACAAGGGGGCGCCCCCCATGGACTCCTCCTACGCCAGGATCCTGCAGCAGCAGCAGCTCTTCCTGCAGCTCCAGATCCTCAATCAGCAGCAGCAGCAGCACTACAACTACCAGACCATCCTGCCCGCCCCGCCAAAGTAGGCCCCACCCCCACCCCCTCAGCCCGCAGGCACCGGGACGGGCAGATGTGGGCGGCCCTGACATGAAGGACCCTTTGGTCCTGGTCCAGTGCTCTGTGGGTGGGGCCTGTGGGCAGGGCCCTTGCCCCTTGCTCCTCTCCACCCGGCCCGCAGAGGCCGAGGGCGAGACCTGGCGGGGCCTCATTCCTGTCCTCTCTTCCTCTCAGGCCAGCAGGGGAGGCTCTGGGAAGCGGTGGGGCCCCCCTGACGCGCAGCCTTTCCGCTACCAGCAGCAGCTCCGGCTCGGGCGCCCCTGGGCCCAGTGGGCTGGTACGTCAGAACAGCACCTCGTTGACTGGCAAGCCGGGGGCCCTGCCTGCCAACCTGGACGACATGAAGGTAAGCGGTTGCACGCTTCCCCCTGGAGGCCTTGTGCTGTTGCCAGCCTGGCCTCTCATGGGGGCGGTCAGGTGCTGGGTCTCAGGCAGGGGAGGCGGCTGGCCCAGGAGCACGGCTGCGGAGGCAGAGCAGAGCTCCAGCAGAGGCACCTGGAACCTGCTCTGAGGCCCACCTGGCCCTGGTCATCCGCGGCATTAGCCTCGTCATCGTGGTCATCGTCATTAATGACGCCAGCCAGTATCTGTCCAGGGCCGCAGGGCTTACTGAGCACTTGTGCACCTCTCGTTTTCCTCAGCCTCTACAGTGCAGTATGAGAAACGGGGAGTGTTACCCCGGCTTAAGGATGAGCAAGCAGAGGCGTCGAGGGATAGAGAGGTTTGCCTGAGGTCATGGGTCCGGCCAGCAGTAGAGCCAGGGTTCAGACTCAGGGCTCCACTACAGCACCCGCCCTTTCCATGCAGCCGGCTACTGTCCTGCTGAATCTGCTCTACAAGTGCTGCGTTGGCCTGGGAGAGAGCAGCCCCCACTTGGGCCACAGGCTGCGCTTGTGCCCTGGGCTTTGAAGGGCGGGAGACACCCCAGGCCTGGCCTGTTTTCTCTGCCCTGATCAGTAAGGGGAGTGGGTCACATTCTCCCTGGAGAGTCTATCCTCTGAACCAGTCTGCTCCCTCCTCAGTCATGAGCGGGATCCTAGCAAGATGCAGCCCTTTTGGGGGGAGCTGGACACAGGCCTCAGAGTCCCTCAGACCCGGCTCTAACCCCTGGCTCTGCCCATCACCAGCTATGTGATCCTGAAGAAGTTACTTCACTTCCATGAGCTCTGTTTTCTCATCTGTAAAATCCAGTCAGTTCAATTAAGTATTTATCGAGCACCAGGCACCATGCCCCTGGTGTGAGGACAGCGAGGAGGAGGGGGCCAGCCTGGCAGATGCACGTCTCGCCCCCCAGGGCTGTGGGAGGGTCAGGTGGTTGATACATCTGAAGCGGCCAGTGGGGTCCAGATAGACGAGGACTGCCCGGACTCTCCACCCCCTTGCAGGTGGCAGAGCTGAAGCAGGAGCTGAAGTTGCGGTCACTGCCCGTCTCGGGCACCAAAACAGACCTGATTGAGCGCCTGCGCGCCTACCAGGAGCAAGTCAGTCCCGCCGCTGGAGCACCCAAGGGCCCCACCGCTGCCTCCATCCTGCCCAAGGCTGGCGAGGTGGTGGTAGCCTTCCCCACGGCCCGGCTAAGCACGGGGCCCACCCTGGTGGCAGCGGGCCTGGCCCCGGCTGAGGTGGTGGTGGCCACGGTGACCAGCAATGGAGTGGTGAAGTTTGGCAGCACGGGCTCCACGCCCCCTGTGTCTCCCACCCCCTCAGAGCGTTCACTGCTCAGCACAGGCGATGAGAACTCCACACCCGGGGACACCTTTGGCGAGATGGTGACGTCGCCAGTGACCCAGCTCACCCTGCAGGCCTCGCCGCTGCAGATCCTTGTGAAGGAGGAGGGCCCCCGCGCTGGGTCCTGCTGTCTCAGCCCTGGGATGCGGGCAGAGCTGGAGGGGCGTGACAAGGACCAGATGCTGCAGGAAAAGGACAAGCAGATCGAGGAGCTGACCCGCATGCTCCGGCAGAAGCAGCAGCTGGTGGAGTGGCTCAGGCTGCAGCTGGAGCAGGAGAAGCGGGCCCAGCAGCCCACGCCGGCCCCGGCCCCGGCCCCGGCCCTGGTCACGCTCGGTGCCGCAGTGAAGCAGGAGAACAGCCTTGCCAGCTGCCAGCTGAGCAGGCAGCCCCCGGGCCCTGATCGCCCCTTTGGCCCCAGCCTCGCAGGCCCCGCTGCCCACCATGTAGACACTTGTACCCTGGTGCCCCCGGCCATGGTGGTGAAGCAGGAAGCCGTGCTGCCCGAGCCTGAACCAGCCCCGGCCCTGGTCACGCTCGGTGCCGCAGTGAAGCAGGAGAACAGCCTTGCCAGCTGCCAGCTGAGCAGGCAGCCCCCGGGCCCTGATCGCCCCTTCGGCCCCAGCCTCGCGGGCCCCGCTGCCCACCATGTAGACAGTTGTACCCTGGTGCCCCCAGCCGTGGTGGTGAAGCAGGAAGCCGTGCTGCCCGAGCCTGAACCAGCCCCGGCCCCGCAGCTGCTTCTGGGCCCACAGGGCCCCAGCCTCATCAAGGGGGTCACACCTCCCACGCTCCTCACTGACTCCACAGGGACCCACCTTGTCCTCACCGTGACCAATAAGAATGCAGACAGCCCTGGCCTGGCCAGCGGGAGCCCCCAGCAGGTACCTGGGTGTGGGAGGGGCAGGAGCCCCAGGAGGGCATGAAGGCACTCTTCGTGACAGTGCCCTGTTCACCAGGCTCCCCCGTGGCCGGGCGGGTTATGCTCGCTTTCTTTAATCTTCCCTTCAACCCTCCGAAACTAAGGATCGCCATCCCGATGTCACCCAGGAAGGTGCTCAGACTTGAAAAGTTTGGGGCACCTGTGTGAGGCCCCCAGCCTTGAGGGTGGGGCCACGAGGGCCTGCCCATTGCTCTGGCCGCTGGCGTCAGAACCCTTCTGTGCCCGGCTGAGGGCTCCTGAGCAGCCCCACCCAGGCCGGGCCACTCCTGCCCCTGCTCCATGGGGTGGGACAGGCCCAGGGGAGGGTCGGGGAAGCCCTTCCTGGGATAGACTGAGGGCCGCCAGGCTGGGCCTGATGCGAGCTCCACTCCTCTCCTTCCCCTCAGAGAGGCCAGCTGTCCCCCACCAAGGTGACATTGGCAGCTGGCTCCCTGCTGCTGCCACCCTTGCAGCCCAGACCCTCCACTCAGCCTGGTCCAAAGGTGAGGCTGCTTTAGGCTTTGTGTGGCCTCTCAGCCCTGCCGAGCTGGCGGTCAGGGGGGCAGTGACAGGACTCGGGTACTCAGGAAGGGATACGGGCCCCTGAGCAGCCTCAGGCAGAAACTCCAGGGAGGAGAGGGGGAATCAGCCCAGAGACCCCCTGCCTCTGCTCCGTGTGGCTTGTACCAAACCCTAGGGAGTCAGTCGCCCTCTGTAGGGTCAGAGGTCAGGGCCTCCCCCATCCCACATCCCTTCTTCCCCGGGGGCTTCCACGAAAGCTCTCCGAGAACCAGTGCAGCTGGCAGAGCTGCCCGCCTTGCCTGCCTGGAGCGTGTGAGCCCTGGGCTGTTGCCCTCGCCCCAGCCACTGGTTCCCTCCCTTTCTCCTGTCTAGCTCTTGTCCCAGCCTGGCTCTCCAGCCCCTGGCCCCCCAGCCCAGAGGGACCTGGAGCACCCGCCACAGCCCCTTTTTGGGCCCCCCACTTCTCTGCCGAAGAAGGAGCCACCTGGCTATGAGGAAGCTGTGAGCCAGCAGCCCAGACAGCAGGTAAAGAGGGTGGACCGGGGCCTGGATGGGTGGGGTGGGCTGGGCTGAGCTCGGCTCCCACAGTCCCCCGGGCCTGGCTGGAGGGTGGGGCAGGCAGGAGCCAGCCTCATAGGTCAGAGCGGCCTTGGAGAGAAGCCATTGGGCAGGAGTGAGTATGGGCTCAGGCCGCCGGGCTCTGTGGGCCTGGCTGCTGGCTCGGGGCCCTCTTGTTGTAGACTTCCATTTCGTTTTCTTATTTTTGTGCCACAGGAAAATGGTTCCTCAAGCCAGCAGATGGATGACCTGTTTGACATCCTGATTCAGAGTGGAGGTAAAGTCCAGACCCGCCGCTCTGCTCCCCGACCTCCTCCTTTCTTCGCAGGTTGTCTCCATTCCTAGGCTGGTTGGTTATTGGGTTTGCTTTCATTCTTGAACACGATGCCCGGCAGGCCTGGTGCTTTGGATGCGGTAATGTGTGAGACGTGTCCCTTCTCCAAGGCTTGGGCAGGGACTCCCTGGGGTGCTGTCCTCGACACACGTTTGCCTCACCCCGACCCGCTGCATGGCCAGTGCTGTGCCCACAGCCCAGGGCATAGCAGTGAGCAAGAGACGTTTGCCTCGGCGGGGCTTATAGCCCAGCGTGGGGAAATGAACGGTGAATGAAATAAGTAAATTATCGTATGTCAGACAGGTATTAGGAAAAGCCGGGACGGGAAGGGTCGCAGGTGCGAGGGGTGTCGGGGTCAGCCTCACCGGGCAGGTGCGGTTTAGCCACCGGCGTCCCTGGGGAGCTCCTGAGCCTACAGGGCTGACGGGCACCCGGGGGCGGCGCCAGGGGCAGATCGGGAGGTGTGGTGGGCGCCAGGCGGAGGCCCATGGGCTCTGGGTGACGCTGGGAGCCATGGCACAGCTTTGAGGGAAGGGTTGCCCCGCTGGAAGGGCAGGAGCAGGGAGGCAGGTGCGGTGGTCCAGGAGCAAGTGGGGTGTGTGGGCCGGGAGGCAGCGGCGCAGCACGGAAGGGCTGATGAAATCTGGGTGTATCTTGGAGAGAGTGCCAGTACGGTTTCCTCACGGCTTAGGTGTGTGGCAAGGGGACCCCAGGGCAGCCAAGGATGAGGCCGGGGGTGTGGGGAGTTACTGGGTGCAGCAGCATGAGCGCCGGGGGCGTGGGCCGGGGCGAGCGGGGGCCGCATCGGTCGCAGCCTCAGTCCCTAGACAGCCGAGTGGAGGGCCACATGGCCAGCCCGGGCAAGGTCTGGGCTGAGTCAGGCAGGAGTTGGGGAGTTGTTGGCATCCGGAGCAGTGAGGCAGGGCGAGCAGAGAGGGCGAGGTGGAGGCAGGGGCGCAAGCCAATGAGGCTGAGCAGCGGGTGGAGGGTGGGAGTGCGCCCTTGAGAGGGTGATGTCCTGAGGCCACGGGCTGCTGATGGGCAGTCAGGGAAGACGAGGACCAAGATCCGGTCCCGGGCTGTGTTGTGGTGGCACCTGGTGACCTCTGTCTGCCAGGGTGCTGCAGGGGGGCCATGGCCACAGCCTGCTTGAAGCAGGTTGAAGAGGCTGGGGCTGTGGGAGACAGCTGGTCAGGCGTTTATGCACTAATTCCCCATTCCTCCTTTACCCCCGGCCCCCCCCACCCCGCAACCTCTCTTCTCCTTCCTGTCTCTGTGAAGATTATTCTAGATACCTTCTCTAAGTGCAATCATACACTATTTGTCGTTTTGTTTCTGGCTGGCTTCACTTAGGATAACGTCCTCAAGGTCCTTCCGTGTTGTAGCTTGTATCAGAATTTCCTTCCTTTTTGTGGCTGAAGAGTATTCCATCGTGTGTATGTGCCACATTGTGTTCAGCCCTTCATCCATTGGACATTTGGGTTGTTGCTACCTTTTGGCTGTTGTGAGTAATGCTGTATGAACACTGGTATGTTTGAGTCAGTTTTCAATTCTTTGGGGTACATACCCAGAAGTGGAATTGCTAGATCATATGGTCATATTCTGTATTTTAATTCTTGAGGAACCACAGAACTGTTTTTCCACACAGCTGTGCTATCTTCATTCATACCAGCAACACACAAGGGTTCCAGATGCTCCACATCCTCACCAACACTTATTTTCAAGGAAGTTTTTTGAAAATAGCCAGCCTAGTAATTGTGAAGTCACATATCTCACTGTGGTTTTGACTTGCATTTCCCTAATGACTAATAACGTCGAGCATCTTTTCACGAGCTTATAGGCCACTTGAATAGCGTCTGTTGGAGAGATGTCTGAGTTGTCTGTCCATTTTTCAGTTGGATTTTGTTGAGTTCTAGGAGTTCTTTACCTATTCTGGATATCATTTATCAGATACACAGTTTGCAGATATTTTCTCCCATTCCATGGATTATCTTCTCACTTGTTTTAATTTTTTTTAAGTATAGTTGCTGTGCAGCCTTTTCAGTCTTGATAGTGACCTTTGATGTGCAAAAGTTTTAAATTGTTATGTAGTCCAGTTTTTTTTCTTCCACTGCCGGTGCTTTTGGTGTTATAACTAAGAAATCATTAACTAAATCCAGTGTCACGAAGATGTTCCCTTCTAAGAGTTTTGTAGTTTTGGCTACTAAATTTAGATCTTTGACCCATTTTGAGTTATTTTTTGTATGTGGTGTAAGGCGGGGTCCCAACTGCAGGTCATCGTCAGGCTGGTCTCTGACACCCATTCACTTTCTTGATTGGCAGAGATCTCAGCAGATTTCAAGGAGCCAGGGAAAGAGAAGTCCCCCCCAACAGCAGCGTGCGGGTCACCCCTGGCTGCACAGCCGTCACCATCCGCCGAGCTCCCTCAGGCTGTCCCGCCTCCATCCGGCTCGCCGGCCCTCCCTGGGCGCCTGGAGGACTTCCTGGAGAGCAGCACAGGGCTGCCCCTGCTGACCGGCGGGCACGAGGGGCCGGAGCCCCTCTCCCTCATCGACGACCTCCACAGCCAGATGCTGAGCAGCTCTGCCATCCTGGACCACCCCCCCTCCCCCATGGACACTTCAGAATTGCACTTTGCGCCTGAGCCCAGTAGCGTGGGCCTGGACCTGGCCGATGGCCACCTGGACGGCATGGACTGGCTGGAGCTGTCGTCGGGCGGGCCGGTGCTCAGCCTGGCCCCGCTCAGCACCACGGCCCCCAGCCTCTTCTCCACGGACTTCCTCGACGGCCACGACTTGCAGCTACACTGGGATTCCTGCTTGTAGCTCTGGGGATGCAGAGCCGGGGGCTGGGAGGGCTGGAAAGTCGGAGACCTCGGGAACTGCAGGAAGCTCAGCGCGCTCCTGCCTGATGCAGCCTCGCCACGTGGTCGTGAGTCCTGACAATCACAGGCCCTGCTTTCCCCTCCGTGGGAGGCCAGAGGAGGATGTCCCCACACCTGGCTCTCGCTCACCAAGGAGAAGAGCTTCCAAGAAGCAGCTCTGGGTCCCACCCTGGGGTTTCGGAGGCCTGGATGGGCCAGGGGCTTCTATTTGACCTCCTTTTGTGAGGTCGGGGTGCACTTGCCTGCTGCAGCTTGCTCAGGAGGCGAGGCTGAGGCAGGGCAAGGGGTGCATGTCCTTCCTTCTCTTCCCCCTCCCTGCAAGGGAAGGAACTGGCTGGGCCTCTACCTCACCACCCTCATGATGCCAACGCCACTGACCCAGGCTTCCCGGGAGGGGGGCTCCCTGCCATTTTAGTGTCTTGGTGTAGTGTAACCATTTAGTGGTTGGTGGCAAACGCTTTCTGTACAGGTGTATATACCTCTATATTATATATCGCCATACATATATACACATATATCTTGGGGCTGGGGGGAGGTGAATGCAGCCCCCCACCCCCGGTTCTACTCTGTGCACACGGAAGGGCCTGAAGCCACCACTCCTGGGGCTGAACACAGCTTACCCCGGCCCCACCCATCACTTGTATTTGACGCGTATAGATGCCTCATCACAGCCTGTGCCGCACCTGTCCTGCTTCCTGCTCCGTATCAGTGCCACGAGGGCGGAGGTGCTTCCTGGCCCCCTGCCCACATTCCCTCCCACTGCCTCACTGCAGCCACCACGGCCCTGGGACAGCAGTGGAGCCACAGGTGGCCCTCAAGCTATGGCCTCCTCCTGCCCTGGGGCCTGGCCTCCCTTCTGGCCTGTCGTTGTCATTCATAGGGGATCAGGGATAGAATCACCAGAACCAGTGCTGGGACAGAGGTGGGAAAGCTGTGTGAACTTTTTAAAATAAAAAGGAAAAACCCCGCCTGTTAGTCCATCTCGCTCAATCCATGGAAGGGAAGAGGCGGGTGGCGGTGTCCTGGGTGTCCTAGCATCTGCGTGCCGCACGGTGACCCTGACTGCACCTCCCCGTGAGGCCACCTCCCATCCCTGGCTGTGCATATGACCCACTCCGGGAAGAGCAGAACCTTGGACGTGCAGCTGGCTAGACAGAAGGTGGGAGAGGTGTGTCTCAAAGACAGTTTATTTGTAAATCAAAGAGGCCGGGGGCCTTCGGCCTCCCCACCCTCCTCCTGAGCAAAACCTGACAGAACAGAGGAGGTGCTCCACCTCCCGAGGTTTCTGTTCAGCACAGCGGGCCCGGGGCCCGGGGCCTCTGGTAAAGACCCTGGTGGGGTAGAGCCCTCCCCCGGGTGCTGAGAGTAACAGGCTGGGCCGGGCCCCCACCTTCTGCTCCTGCCACCTGCTGCCCTCCACCAGCACTCTGGCACCCAGGGCGGTGTCCCCGGACTCCCTACCACGTGCCCAGCCAGAGCTCCCGAGTGTGTCCTCCCCTCAACCTTGCAGCTTGGGGTGGGTGGCCAGCGCCGGGCTGTTCTCTTCTTGCTTGAGGAAGGGGCCTGGTAGCCAAGGGGTCTGGGGAGGCCTGGGTGTGACGGGATCCCTGGAGGAAGAGCATCACCCGTCTATGTCCCAGCTGAAAAGGTGGTGCTTCACCAGCATGTCCTGGACGCCCTCCTTCAGGGGCTGCTTCTCCTCCTGCACAGGAACAGCCTTCCTGTCACGGCCGCAGGGCACACCACAGGGCCCAAGGGGCCAGAGTGGTCCTCACAGGCGACACCGGCACTCAGGGCCCCCCCGAGGCCTGCCTCAGCACCCACGCATCTGGGGGGGACCCGCCAGCACGAACACCCACACTGCCCCATCCACCATCCCTCCCGGGGAAGGCAGGACCCGACCACCCACCTCTCTCTTTGCAGGAAGTTCCCAGTCTTGGGAGAGGCTAAAAGCGAAGCAGCAGAGGACCCTGGAGGCAGAGGGAGAGGAAGGCTGTCAGCGGCCGCAGGGGGCTCGGCCCGCCCCTCGGCCCACCCCCGGGGCCAGGCCTCCTCACCGCAGCTCGCACTTGATCTGGACCCAGCCGGGGCTGCGCAGGAAGGACCAGGGCTGGTACCACTTCTCCACGGCGGGCAGACTGGAGCAGAGCACCTCCAGCCACAGGTGCAGGACCTGCTCACTGGCCACAGGCAGGGCAGGGTCGGGGGCGGCTCCAGGCAGAGGGTCCTGAGGACCGTAGGCGGGGCTCTGCCCCCCCACACCCACCACGCTGGGCCACCCCTACTCCAGGGCCCCTCCATCTGCACCCCCAACCTCCCTCCGCTTGGTGGCCTATACAGGTGACCCTGCCTCCTTCCCTCTCAGCCACTCTGGCTCCCCTGCGTGGGGAGACGTGCCCAGGGGCCCAAGGTCCCTGCGGCCCCCACTCCCCTCGGTCCTGTGTCTGAGACTCGGCCACCGCCAACCCAGGCCCTGGGGCCTCAGTCCCGCCGGTCAGCCAGGGAGCAACACGCCCGCTCGCTGGCCGGTGGGCCCACAGCGTGTTCCGAGCAGGTCTCGGGGACCCCTGCCCCACCACTCCAGGTCAGAGCAGCCTGGAGGCCGCCCCTCTGCTGCGTGGCAAGTGCAGAAACACCGCCCTCAGCCTGGCCAAGGTCCGAGCCTCGCACAAGCCTGCAACACCCCCGGCAGGCGCCCCTCCCTTGTTTGCAGCCTTCACTGCTCACCTTGCTGAAATCTGTGCTCCCCAAAACCCGAGCGCCAGCCCCCCGCCCCAAGCACTGGCTGGTCTCACGCTGGAAGAAGGACTTCGGGAGCCACCCTGGCCGTCTTTCACCTCCGTCTGCCCAGCTCAGGCACCCACCCCGTGGCCCCCACTCAGCAGCGGTGCAGACACTCACTTGAGCCCCACGCAGATGAGGGAGCGGAGCTTGACGTCCATTTGTGCGTGTGCAGCGTCATGCGTCACGTTAACGGACTGCACAGCCTGGAGGGCACAGCTGTCACTCAGGTGTCCCCAGCTCCCAACCCTGAAGGCCTGTCCCGCCCATGGCCCTGCTTACCCGGTAGAGCAGCTCCTCTGGGGTCAGGACTTTGCCATCTTCATCCAACCTGAAAGGGGGGACCAAAGCTGCCAGCGCTGCCCTGGTGGGCTCAGGCCACTCCCTCTCCCTCCTCCACCCCCAGCCCCAGGCTGCCGGGTGACCCTGATAGGAGGATGACCCTGCCAGGAGGACACCGAGACCAGGGCAGGGTTACCTGTATGTCTTACACAGCACTAGGCGCGAATACACCGAGTCGAAGTCTCTCTCGACCTCCCGGCCCGCCGCCTGGGGGGCAGGGTGAGCGTCGGGCAACGGGGTAGGTACCAGGTCAAAGCCACAGAGTCCAACTGAGTTCAGGTCACCACCCCACCAGCTCCTGCCACCAGCTCTGCAGGGCACAGGGGCTCAGGGAAAAGGACTGACTCACCTCCTCGATGAACAGCCAGGGGTGGCAGGCGCCCCCAAGCAGGGAAGGCTTCTTCAGTCCGTGTTCAAACAGGGCCTTCAGGGCCGGGCAGAGGGTCCCTCGCACGAGGTCCGTGACCCCCTCTGTCACAGAATCGTCCCCCGCAATGGAGTACTGAGGGTGGAGGACGGGGTCTGAGACGCCCCAGCCAGCCCCTCCCTGTCCTCACAGCCACTGCCACAAGCCACACGCACTTGGGACGCAGGCCCTGCAGGGAGGGTGCAGGCCTCGCGGGGCAGAGGCAGCAGCGGCTCCGGGGACGGGCCTGCCTCGTGCGCACCCTCACCTCCTTGCTCCGCTCGTCCAGGACTTCCACGAACTTTGCTGGAAACCAGCCTGTGGGAGAAGCAGGGCCCGTGAGGAGCGGGCGGCCTGGTGTCCTGATGCTCCCTGCAACAGGGCTGAGGACACACGGGAGCGACGCACGCCGCCGTCTGAGCAAACCCAGTGCCTGCTGCAGCTTCCCAGCCAGGCCCGCCTTCCCCTCGCCCAGCAGACGGGACCAGACGGAGGCCTCACCTCTCAAGCCATTCAGCTCCCCCACCCAGCAGTGCTCGTCCTTCTGGGAGATGATCTGCAGAGGAAAAGAGCGGGAAGCACAGCTCCAGTTGCCTGGCTTCGTCCTTGGCTGGGAGCTCTGGCCATGTGAGGGCTCGGCCAACCCGCCCGTGGCCCCGGGGCTGGCGGGACGAAGGCGTCCACTCCCCGCTCACCGTAATGATGTCGTTCTTGCGGAAGCCCAGCTCGTCATCATCGTGGCGCTCGAAGTCCAGCAGGGCCTTAGCCCGGCGTGGGTGGCCGCGCGAGCATGCCACGTAGTTCTCGTGGTCCCTCTGGTGGCTCTCCATGCTGTAGTCCGGGCTCAGCTCCTGCTGGGGGAGCAGAAAAGCCCTCAGCGAGGGGCCGCTCGGAACAGGGCTAGGGCCCCTGCTTGAGCTGTGTGCACAGCCCGGGACCTGAGGCTCACCACACTGCAGTTCTTGGGGTCTGTGCACTGGAAGTGGCGTGCCACGCGCAGGATGGCTTCCCGGAGGTCGGCCACCAGCTCCGTCTGCTTGATGTTCTTGGCCTTGAGCGCCTCCAGGTCATCCTCCCCTGCGAGGCCCAGAGAGCAATGGTGGCCGTGGCCCAGCCCGGCCCTGTCCCGACTCCAGGGAAGCGCAGAGTCCACACGGGGTGTGAGGCCAGACGCCCGGCTCTCGGAGCCCAGCCCAGCGCTTGGTCACCCGCGTGGAGTTCTCACCAAAGAGCAGCGACGTGATGCCAGACTTCCTCCGCTGGGTCCTGCGGCGGACAACCTGCAGGCGGGGAAATCAGGTCGGCGGTGGCCCCAGGCACCCGGCGCCCAGCCAAGTGGATGGCGCCCCAGCACTGGGGACGGTGAGCAGAGCCCTTCTGTGCAGAGGCCCGGCCGGCATCTCACTCGTGCCGCCTCCTCTGACATGGCCTCTGAGGCCGGCTCTGAGTCTCAGAAACATATCGTCAGTTCAAATCTGGGTCTATCTAGGCGGGTCCCGGCAGAGATGCACCAATGACAAGGTGGTGGGTCCCTGCACAGCTGTGGTCTGGCCAGGCCGGGCCCTGGGTGCTGAGCTGGAGGGGACGGTGGTGAGCTGGGGCCTCCTCCCTCACGGGCCCACCTGAGAGAGGCTGGCAGTGGGGCTGGCGCCCAGGAGCTGGCCCTGGTCGGCTAGGAGGTAGGCCAGGTGCTTGCGGCGCTGGCTCTCCACGGCCACGTCAGTGAGGGAGCCCGCCAGCCGCATGGCCTCCCCCAGCAGCAGGTCCGCGTCCTCCATCTGCGACGGTATGTCCGACAGCGTGTTGAAGATGGAGGCCGAATTCTCCGACTGGATCAGCTCCTCCTCCTGGGCCATGCAAGGGGGGCGCTGTCACTGCCTGGCTGACCCCAATCAGTGGCCTCAGGCATGTGTGACTTCCCTGGATGGTCCAGCTGAGCACAAGGAGGCCCTGCCCCAAGAGAGAGACCTCCCTCCTCCCTGGGGCGTCTCCAGGGGGGCCAGGGCTCAGGCCACATGACCCTGAGGCCCGGACTGGAGCAGAGGTGGAGGGAGGACAGACCCCGAGGCGGCTGCCAGGACAGCTGCATCTGGCACCCGGGGCTCCGGCCTTCACCTTGAGGCGCAGCATGCCCAGCGTGGTCTGGAACAGCACCAGGGAGCCCTCGTAGAAAAACAGGTCCCAGAGGCGCAGCAGCAGCCTGATGTGCACCACACTGGCAAAGGCCGTGAGGAACCAGTGCAGTGTGATGAGGGACAGCTCTGTGGACACAAACCAGAGGCCCTGAAGCTGGGACCAGGGACGGCCGGTGCGGAACCGCCAGAGAGGAGGGCCATCCCCCAGGCTCGCAAGCCGTGGAGGAGGTGGAGCGAATCTCCCAAAGCAGCAAGAGGCCATGCCTGCTCCACGGCAGAGAGGAGGCGGGGTGTCAGGGACCGTCAGAGAACAAGAGAGCAACGAAGGAAGCGTGAGTGGCTGTCGTCAGACGAGCTCCTTTCCTTCTCCTGAGCTGCCAGCGCTGCCCGGTCCTCAGCTGGGTCCTGAGGCCTCAGATCTGCAGCACCTGAGCCAGAGCTCGGGACCCCTTGACCTCAGAACAGCAGTGAGCTCGGGCCCTTACCGATGTCATGCTCCTGGAGCAGCCTGTCCAGCCGAGGCAGGTACTGGACGATGAGGTGGCGCAGGAGCCGCTGGTCGGTCTGGACGCCCAGCAGGGTGGTGCTGAAGTAGGAGGCGGGGAGCAGGTCCTCGATGATGGCGCACATCATCCAGAAGGCGTCCTCCTCCTCCAGGAACAGCAGGAGGCAGGCAGCCACCTGGCCGGGGCAGGGGGGTAAGGGGCCTCTGCCCAGGTGTCCGTGCAAATTAGAAGAGGCACCCCCTCGGGGGTGACCAGTTAGAACAAGCAGCCTCTGGGCGGGGGGTCACACCACAGACCGCATGCCGGCCTCGGGCTCGGAACCCCTCCCTGCTTGGGAAAACTCCCTCCACCCCCTCCTCCAGGCCTACTGCCCCCGTCCCAGGCTGTGCTCACCATGCCCGTGCCCTGGCAGTAGCCGATCTCCGGGTAGAGCCAGGCCAGCGCTCGGAGCACCCTGCGCAGGCGGGGGACACCCACGCTGCTCCCGTGGGCGAAGCAAGCGTTGCTGGGCATGGTGCGCAGCAGGTCCTTCTCGATCTGCTGGCAGCCCCGCCCACAAGAGCCTGTGAGGTGCAGAGCAGGCGCACAGCCTCCAAACCCCTGACACCGGGACCCCCGGGAAGGAGGCCGGGGGCCCCTGTGTGGGGCAAACCTCAGGTTGGCTTCTCTCCCAGGAATGGGGATTCCTCAGGCTCCGGGTCAAAGTCACCCTCCTCCCTTCAGGATTAGAGCCCAGCTGGTGTGCAGCTGGTGCCACGTGATCCAAGGGGGAGCCTCTAAACATAAAATTACAGATTCCCGGGCCTCAAGCCACAGCTGTGGAATGAGAATCTCTGGAATGAAGCCTGGAAACCTGTATTTAAAATCTCCAGGGGAGGGACTTCCCTGGTGGTCCAGTGGTTAAGAATCCGCCTTCCAATTCAGGGGACGTGGGTTTGATCCCTGTTCGGGGAACTAAGATCCTACATGCCGCACGCCACAACTAGAGAAAAGCCCGCGTGCTGCAACGAAAGATCCCATGTGCTGTAACAAAGTCCCGACACAGCCAAAATAAATAAATGAATAAATAAAACATAAAAAAAATCTCCAGGGGATCCTAATGGGCACCGGTCCGGTGGCCTTTTTGACAATCCCTCCCCCCCCGCCCCACCCCGCCCGGGCCCCCCCGCCACAGAGGGACCAGGAGGAAGCTGGCTGGCTCCAGGCACACGTCTGTAGGTGCAAGGACTGCCCAGGGCTGCCTCACGGCTGCCGAGCTCTCCCGGGCCCCCCCGAAGGGCCTCCCCCTGCCCCCCCGCCCCCCCAAACAGGGCCCCACCTGCTTGGCAGCAACGGTCTCATCGTTGGCGCTGTCCTTCACGATCTCTCGGTAGGACAGCTCGGAGTTCCTCTTCTTCTGCAGGGCCCCGGAGAGCCGCATCCACAGCTGATGGGGGGAGCACGGCACTCAGTCCCCAGGGGGCCCCTGAAACCCGCAGCCCCCGCGGGCCCCGCCTCACCTGCGGCCTCATGCTGTGGGGCACCCCAGCCAGCACCAGGGAACGGAGCTTCTCCGAGCGGGGCAGGGAGATGGCAATCTTGTCCCAGGTGAGGTCCCCCACGTCGTGGTTGTGGGTGAACTCCAGGTGGGCCTGCCAGCGCAGCCTCTGGGGGGGGTCCTCCAGCAGCTGGCCTGGGCGGGGGGCGCCGTCTGCGCCTGTGAGGGAGGAGGGAGAGCGACCCCTGCCGCCTGTGCCCCGAGAGCAGAGGACTGGGCTCTGGGTCTGCCGCCCAGATCTCACCGCCGAAAGCCAGGGCCACCTTTCCAAACATCTCCCGTGGCACCCCAAACAGCCAGCGCGAACTCTTCGCTTTCACCCCCAAACCAGATCGGCGAGGCCGCCCCCCACCAGGTGCTCAGGCCCCTCCTCTTCAGAGCACAGGCAGAACCTCAGCCCTCTCGCCCCTCCCACTACGGCCCTAGTCCAAGCCACCATCTCTCGTCTGGGTTAGAGCGACAGCCTCCTCACCGGCCGCCTAGTCCTGCCCTGCCTCCCTAGAGGCTGCTCACAGCCCTGTCACAGCTCAGAGCCTGTCACCAGACACAGCGCCCGACTCGCACCCTGGTCCCTCCACCCCAGCTCTTTCCCACAGATCCACTCGCCTCAGGGCCTCTGCACCTGTTATTCCCCTTCCTGGTCACACTCACTGCCTCACTTCCTCCCAGTCTCTGTTCAAACGTCTCCCACCTCCCCTCCTCTCCCAGCCTCTTCTTGCCCCCAGCATACATTTGTTTGTTTGTTTACTGCCTGGGAACTCACGAGGCCAAGACCACCTCTGGTTCTGTTCGAGGCACTGGGGATGCACAGTGGGGCGGGGCCACCCCACAGAGCCTCATCCTTACTCATCCTAAAGCCATGCCCTTGGCCTCCACTTTCTGAAACTTCACCTTCAGTGAATTCACATAAAGTGCACAAACTTTAAGTGTACACTTTGTTGAGTATCAATAAACAAATGTCTAAACACTGAACGCTGTCCCCATCAAGATACAGAATACTTCCATCATCCTAGAAAGTTCCCTGTGCTCCTCTCAGGCCCAGCTTTTACCTTCTGAATGTCTGCCTGCAAACTAGAGAACAAGGAAGACTCATCAGAACTGGGGATATGAGTGACCTGAAGATGAATGGTGTCAGTCAGTCAGTTAACGTCTGGTTGGTGAAAGGCTACCCTGGGTTCTGGCAGACAGCGTTCCAGCAGCCCACTCGGCAACAGCAGGTGTCTTTACAGTAGAAAATAATGGAAATGGCCTAGGGGCCTACTTACAGAAGAATGGTTATAAAAATATAATGACAGGGACTTCCCTGGTGGCACAGTGGTTAAGAATCCGCCTACCAATGCAGGGGACATGGGGTTCAAACCCTGGTCTAGGAAAGATCACACATGCCACGGAGTAACTAAGCCCATGCGCCACAACTACTGAAGCCTGCGCGCCACAACTACTGAAGCCTGTGCGCCTAGAGCCCGTGCTCTGCAACAAGAGAAGCCACCGCAATGAGAAGCCCTCGTACAGCAACGAAGACCCAATGCAGCCAAAAATAAATTTTTTTTTAAATTTAAAAAAAATGACAAATCCATTATAATTACAAGGATAGAACACAGCTACTGAAAAACATGCTTTAAAGAGGTCTTAACTGACAGAAAAAATGCTCATGGAATAATGTTGAGATATAAGAGCAATATAAAAACATGTATATGATATCATCTTAGTTAAGAAAAGTTACATATGGATACACACAAAGCCAGGAAAAAAATACATTGAAATGTCAGCAGTTATCTTCAGGTTGTAGGATAATGGGTTAATTTGTTTTAATCTTTATATCTTGATGTACTTTTAAAATTCTCTATAATGAACATTATTGCTTTTATTATCATATGAAGATCAATAAAATTAATCTTAAAAAAAAACCCAGGGAATTTCCTGGTGGTCCAGCAGTTAGGAGTCGGTGCTTTCACTGCCAAGGGCGTGGGTTCAATCCCTGGTTGGAGAACTAAGATCCCGCAAGCTGCACAACGAGGCAAAAAAAAAAAACCCCAAAGGATTCCAGATGCTTATAACAGCATCACCGTCAGATGTGGCTCTGTCCCTAATTCTGGAACATCTGAGTAAAACATCTAGAGCCCGAGGCCACAGCAGTGTAATCAGTCACTGGAGCTGGTCCTCCCCAAGGACAGTGGAGAGATTACACCCGAGGGGCTGTCTCACCTTCCTTGTCCACGCGGAAGCCGAACTCATCATAGCAGAACTCTGGTTGCTCCACTGCCTCTTCCTTCTAGACCCAGGAGTAGGAAGAGTCAGCCTGGGGCTGCGGGCGCTGCTGCCATGCCTCCTAGCCTCCCTGACTCAGACCAAAGGCCACCCTTCCCTGAAGCTTCTGTGGTCATCACTCAGCTCCGGGGGCCACGACCCTCTTGAATTCTCCCAGAGTTTTCCTTGTTTTCCTCAGAGGTCAAAGATAAAATCAAGGCAAGAAACATGTTTTATGCATTTCTGTGTCCCCATAATACTGAGAGCAGAGTGTCATACTTGTTCCCCAACCTAATGCCCGATTCACAGGGAACGTGGAGCTAAGATGCTGTCTCTGATGGAGGCTTCTGACCCTGTGTGAATACGGGGGAGTGGCCCCCCTCCCAGGATGCCTGCAGCGGGCGGTGGGTCCCCTAGCGTGCCCCAGCGTGGGAGCAGAGCCACTGGCGCCCACTGGCTGACTGCTGTACCTGTGTGTACTTGGCCAGGATCTCCTGGGGCCACATGCTAGGAGTCAGGGCTGAGAAGGGGCCACTGGCAGAAGGTATGTGGCTTCCTAAAACCAAGGAGGACCAGGAATAGGAGATGAAGAAAATGCAGAGCATTCGGGGGGAAAATTCAAGTTGAGACACCCCCTCTCCTTTCCTCTCCCCGCCGTCCCACCCCCCAGAGCGCCAGCATTAAAGGACTGGACCATCTAGAGTGGGATGGATGGGGGAGGGGAGAAACCCAGCAAAGTGCAACTTTCTGGAGGAAGGAAAAGGAAGCCAGCAGTGTGTTACAAGACATAACCAGACTTCATCTCCTTGCCTCTCCCTCCACCTGTGAGAGAGGATTTTCACACTGGAAGGAGAGGACAGGGATTCAGGGAAACTGAGAAGAGAGTTGCAGTAACTCTCCCAGATGCCCATCAGAAGCCTTCCTCCTTCTTCGACCTCTTACCTGGACGGTCCACGTGACCCTCGAAGGTCCGTGGAAAACAAGCCTGCTTCCCTCCCACCGGGGTGTCCTCCTGGATAAGACCCCCTTCCCCCTGGAGAGCCTGTCGCCCCATGTCCAAGCCAGGCCCCTGCCTCCCACCTGACATTGTGTGGAGAGAACAGGCAAGTCTTCTGTAGATCCAGACTCGGGAGTTTCCTATCCTAATATCTTACAGCTGGAAGGCTCCTCAAGCTTCATCTGGTCCAGAAACATTTGCCCTGGTAGGAGTGCAAAGAGGAAAGTCATTTAATGCAGCCCCTCTCCTGGGAGTCCTTTCTACCCGACTCTGATTTGCTGGCCCAGAGGTGGTGGGGAGGTAAATCCTGGCCACTGTTTGACAGGGAAGGAAAAGTCACACTTGAAAGAAAAAGCCTCCTATTCTGAACATTTCATCCGAGAGCATACACTCTGAAGAAGCTACAAAACTATTGTTCTCCAACAGCTCTGTGAGCCAAGAGGAGGGTCTGCTCTGTTCCCATACTACTAAGGAAGGAGAGGATCACACAGACAGGCTTCCTGATGCTCTGTACTCAGGCAAATGTTTCTTAAAAGAGAAAACAAAAACCAGCCACCACCAAAACTTCCATGAATAGGTTCCTGAGCCAGAATTTTTGAGGAATCACTTAGGTACAACACTTCTGAGTCAGTACCTCCACTCACCCGACACCGACGTTTCCACTTCATCCACCAGTCTGCTCGACCACACCTTCCAGCACCTCACAGCTGGGAAACTAGGAAATTGCCATCTAAGTCTCTCACGTCACTCTTTAACCCCTGCCTCCCTCCTTTTTTTGTCCTCTTAAAAAATGACTCAACAATTAAAAAAAGACAAACAGCCCAATTTAAAAATCGGCATAAGGGAACTTCCCTGGTGGTCCAGTGGTTAAGACCCCACACTCCCAATGCACGGGGCCTGGGTTTGATCCCTGGTCAGGGAACTAGACCCCGCATGCCACAACTAAGAAGTCCTCATGCCACAGCTAAAAGATCCCATGTGCCACAACTAAGATCCAGAGCAGCCAAAATAAATAAATAAATACTAAAAATAAATAAATAAAAATGGGCATAAGATTTAAATAGACTTTTCTCCAAAGAAGAGACGTAAATGGCCAATGAGCAGGTAAAAAGATGCTCGACATCATTAGTCATCAGGGAATGCACAGCAAAACCACAATGAGATTCCACTTCACACCCAAGAGGATGGCATACTGGAGACAAAAGTCTTTTTTTAAAAAATATTTTATTTTATTTATTTATTTTTGGCTGCGTTGTGTCTTCGTTGCTGCCCGCAGGCTTTTCTCTAGTTGTGGTGAGCAGGGGCTACTCTTTGTTGTGGTACGCGGGCTTCTCATTGCAGTGGCTTCTCTTGTTGCAGAGTACGGGTTCTAGGCATGTGGGCTTCAGTAGTTGTGGCACATGGGCTCAGTAGTTGTGGCTCGCGGGCTCTACAGCACAGGCTCAGTAGTTGTGGTGCACAGGCTTAGGTGCTCCATGGCATGTGGAATCTTCCCGGACCAGGGCTCGAACCCATGTCCCCCGCATTGGTAGGCAGAGTCTTAACCACCGCGCCACCAGGGAAGTCCCTGGAGACAAAAGTCTTAAGAGCAGTGTTTGGCCATATGGGATGAATACACTTAGGCACATAGCTCCTGTTTGTCCTACAGCAGTAGGCACCTGCCGTTAAAACTTATCTTCAAAATCAAAAAAAAAAAGACAACAGTTAGTGCTGGTGAGGATGTGGTGAAATTGGAAGCCTCCTACTCTACTAGTGGGAATGTAAAGTGGTGGCTGCTGTGGAAAGTACTCTGACAACTCCTCAAAAGGTGAAACACAGGGCTTCCCTGGTGGCGCAGTGGTTGAGAGTCGGCCTGCCGATGCAGGGGACGCGGGTTCGTGCCCCGGTCCGGGAAGATCCCACATGCCACGGAGCAGCTGGGCCCGTGAGCCATGGCCGCTGAGCCTGCACGTCTGGAGCCTGTGCTCCGCAACGG
This sequence comes from Hyperoodon ampullatus, assembly GCF_949752795.1. Classification (NCBI taxonomy): domain Eukaryota; kingdom Metazoa; phylum Chordata; class Mammalia; order Artiodactyla; family Ziphiidae; genus Hyperoodon; species Hyperoodon ampullatus. Next base: position 36,947,923 of record NC_136924.1, on the reverse strand, counting down.
GAGAGGCCACAACAGTGAGAGGCCCGCGTACCGCAAAAAAAAAAAAAAAAAAAAAAAAGGTGCAACACAGAGTTACCACATGACCCGGGAATTCTGCTCCTAGTTATTTACCCACAAGAAATGAAAGCAAGTGTCCACACAGAAACTTGTACTTGGATGTTCACAGCAGAATTACTCATCATAACCAAAAAAGCAGAAACAACGCATATGTCCAAGAACCGATGAAGGGATATATGAAATGCATAGAATATCCATACAATGGAATATTATTCAGCTATAAAAAGGAATGAAGTGCTAATAACACAGGTGAACCTTAAGAATATTATGATTAGTTAAAGATGCCAGTCACAAGAGGATGAATATTGTATGATTCTATTTAAATGAAATGTCCAGAAGAGGCAAATCCCTAGACACAGAAAGTAGATTAGTGACTGCCAAGGTCTGGAGGAGAGGGGAAGGCACAGTGCCTGCTAATGGGTACAGGGTTTCTATTTGCAGAGATGAAAAGTGTTCTGGAATTGGAGAGTGGTGATAGTTACACAACAGTATGAAATACTCAAACCACTGAATTATACACTTTAAAAATAGCGAACTTTGTAGCATGTGAATTATATCTCAATTTAAAAAAATTAAATAAGCCATCAACTGAGGCGTCAGCACTTGGGCTCCCTCTGACTTCCTATTTCTAGCCTGTTCCTATTAGAACAGGCAAGAGCCGATTATCACCCACTCGAGCTTCAACAGAAATGCAGTTTGAGGGGTGGCTTTCTCAGCCTTTTTCTGAACATGAAGGCTTTTACTTCTAACTGTGAAATCAAAGGAAGGTAACATAAATGGAAGGTAACAACGGAGATGTGGGCGAAATATTTTAGGGCAAGTTGTCTTCTAGGTTTTGGAATCATATTCACCTAGGCCTAGACCTCCTTTTGCCATTTTTCAGGTGATGGGAGCTCAGAGTTGACAGCTGTTGGCCTCGTCTCCTGTGTGCTGTCTGCTGTTGGGAATTCGGGGTAAATGAGAAGGGTCAGGTGAGTGAGAAAGAAACAAAAAAGGAAAATCAAAGAGCCACTCCGAGGGCACCGTGAGAAAACATTACCCTATGGACCCTTGACTCCAGCGAATGTTGAAAAATGGGCGCGTGAAAAAAATCCCAGTTCTCTTTAAAGACACACTTGCAAATCTGGGGCCAAACAGCTTGTCCCAAGGGCAGCTCAGCTGGGTCACCAACCTCTACTCCTGCCCCCAGACACACCCTGACTGGGCCACATTTGGGCTAAATGCCCATTGTAGAGGCTTTGATGCCCAGCTGGGAGGGAGCCCTCTTGCTTCCAGACAAGCCTTGCTGAGAAACAGATGGCAGAACCCGCTTCCCTAATGGGCCAGCCATCCTAGACTTCTCTGTCTGTTCTGCGTGAGGAAAACGTAATGTCTTCCTTCAGTATAACAGGTATGCAGGGCCTGGTTTGAATCAGAATTCTGTGCTGGATGGAGTATTTTAACATTAAAGGGACTGAGCCAGAAGTTCTTAAAATCATGTCATCGTTCAGTCCTCACAGCATAATCTGAAGCAGACTATCTCTGGTCCTCACACATGAGAAAACAAGCCTAGAAGAGATGCACGTACAGTCTCCCAAATGGACCCTGATAACTGTGCCCCCTGCACCACCATGCTCCCCCCACCTCCAACTGGGGAGATGATGTCACTCGGCCACCAGCTTGACAGTGCCAGGAAATAACCCCGTGCTCGGTCAGGCCACCGCCGGCCTGGAGCCCTGGGCAGGCACACTGCTGTGGCACCAGCGTTAGGAGGGCAAGGCTTCCGAGCTCATCCTCTGCCACCTTTGTGCAGAGGCCGGACGGCGAAGTGAAGACCTCTCCAGTCAGACAGATGTGGATTCAAATCCCGGCTCTGCGGCTCCCCCCTTCTCATAACCTTGGGCACGTTCACGTCACCTCTTTGAGGCTCAGTTTTCTTCTCCATAGACTGGAGTAACGGTACCTACGTCTCACAGTGGTTATGAGGATGACGCAAAGAGCCCAGCACACTGACACACAGCAAGTGCTCAGGAAGCATCAGGCAATTAGCAGGAGTCCTCATAATTTCCAGAAAGTTGCTGTGAATATCTGGGCCCTCTACACTGAGGTTTACTCAAGGCCATATGATACTGCTGATATCCAGCCATTACAACCTGTAAAAACGACAACTTCGCACGGTTCAATGTAACACGTGCCAGCTGGGATTGACGCCTCAGAGGTAGTGATTTGGCTGTTTCTTCCAGAAGGGCAGAGAAAGCGTGGAGGAAGCAGGCGTTGTCTGTAAGTGGAAGAAAGGAGCTGTCCCTGGCTGTGGAGGACTGAGGGGGCTGGGAAGACAGTTCTCAGTCCGCAGCTCCCCTTCCCAGCCTTGGCCTGCCCCCCGCACTCATTCTCTCCACGGTTCCTGAGCACCGCCATCAACACACATAGTTCCAAGGGTTGAGACACAACAGTGAAAAACCAAAGTCCCAGCCATTACATCACAGCAGAGAATCAGACAACAAACATAAAAACAGCTGTGTTAGATGGTGCTAACTACAGTGCTCTGAGGAAAATAAAGCCGTATGAAGGTATAGGAGAGTCAGGAGAGAGGAGCCATGTAGCTAACGTGGTCAGGAAAAGCTCTTTGAGGAAAAGGTGACATCCAAGCAAAGACCCAAACCAAAGGAAGTGGGAGACCAAGTCCTGTGGCTCCTGAGGGAAGGAAGATCCAGGTAGCAGGAGCAGCAGCTGGGGAGGAGGAGGAAGCACAGTGGGAGGCGCAGCCGGCTCAGGAGGGCCTTGCAGTGCAGTACAGAACTGGAACTTATTCTCCTTACAGGAGGGTTCTGAGCAGAGGCAAACCTGAATCTGATTTAGGATTTCAAAGCTCTCTCTGGCTGCTGTACAGAGAAGACTGCAGGGCAGGAGGGGGTGACGCAGTAGGAATGCTGTTGGCTTTGCTACCATGGGGACAGTGAGAAACGGTCAGATCTGGATATAGTTTAGTGAGTCTCTGCAATAATACGTATATGCCATTTCTCTTACCAACTACCCCCTAGTCCCCAAGTTCCCAACAGGAGCCAGAAATGATATTGCTAATCTGGGCAGGCAGGTTTTTCCAGCCTCCGGTCGCTATGGAAACCTTCCTGAAAGCAGCCATCTGGGAGCTGGCTAAAGCAGCCACGTCACTGGCGGCCCTACTGTTGTCACAGGGGTACTGAGAGGCAGAAACTTTTGAAAAACAAGAAATATACTGGAGGCAGATTAAACGACTGTCATCTTTAAGCATGTAAATTTTTAAAATGCCTTTTGATCCAGTAACTATTCTCCTGGAAACTTATCTTAAGGAAATAGTTCAATAGACGCGAAAAGGTATGTACATGAACAGGTCTACTTCAGCATCATCTATACAACAAAAACATGAGGACAATTTACATGTCAAACATTAGGGGAATTAATCAAATCTGGGTATACTGACACAATAAAATGTGATTTAATCATTTCATATTCCAGTTATGGACTTCCGCCTTTGGCCAAGATGGAGTTACACGGACTGGATTTACTTTCCCAACCTGAACAACTAAAAAGCCAGAAAGATACACGAAACGATGGTTTTCAAACACTGGATGAAGATGACAGGCAGCACAGGACAGTGAAGCCTGAGAAAGAGAAAACAATTGAGCTGAGCCCTGTGATGGCCCGCTCCCGCCTGGAGAGAGTCTGCAGCCAGGACTGGGCAGCCAGGACTGGGCACCCAGGAGGGCAGAGGAGCTGAGTTGAGAGCTAGATGTGGCCAAAGCAGCCTGAAGTTGTGGAGCAGAGACTTGCACAGAGAGCTCCAGAAATCTGCAGAGAGCACCCCCAAATCTTCATGTGAATACTGGTCAGAGCACGTGTGTGAGGAAGCTACCCAAGGTTGGGAAGAGAGCACCTGCAAGCAACACAAGGAATAATACCTGAAGCTCACCCTACCGAGTCATTGTGATGTATTTTCCTTTTCAGAAACTGTGGAATGCAATTTGCCCAAACTCTGTTAAGAATTTTTTCATCTATGTTCATGAAGGATGTTTGGTTGTAGTTTTCTTTCCTAATAACACCTTTTTCAGGTTTGGTATCAGGATGATATCTGCTTTATAGAATGATTTGGGAAGTAGTCCCCCCTCTTCCATTTTCAGGAAGAGTCTGTGTAGAAACTGGTATTATTTCTTCCTTAAATGTTGAAAGGAAATCACCAATGAAGTCTCCTGTGCCTGGAGTTTCCTTCATGGAAAGATTTTCAACTATAATTTCTTTCATAGAGATAAGGGTATTCAGATTATCTTTATTCCTCCTGAGTGAGCTTTTTCTTTAAAATAAATTTATTTATTTATTTTTGGCTGCATTGGGTCTTTGTTGCTGCGTGCAGGCTTTCTCTAGTTGCAGCGAGCGGGGTCTACTCTTCGTTGAGGTGGGCAGGCTTCTCACTGTGGTGGCTTCTCTATTTGCAGAGCACGGGCTCTAGGTGCATGGGCTTCAGTAGCTGTGGCTCGTGGGCTCTAGAGCACAGACTCAGTAGTTGTGGCGCACGGGCTTAGTAGCTCCGCGGCATGTGGGATCTTCCCGGACTGGGGCTCGAACCCATGTCCCCTGCATTGGCAGGCGGATTCTGAACCACTGCGCCACCAGGGAAGTCCCCTGAGTGAGCTTTGATAGTTTGTGTACTTTCAAGGAATCTGTCCACTATCCAAGTTGTTGAATTTATTGGTAAATTTAGTCCAAAGTATGCAGAAGAAAAAAAAGCAATAAACAACAAAGATAACAGAAATCAATAAAATGGAAAACAAAAAAAAGAGAGAAAAATCAATGAAACCAAAATCTGTTCCTTTAGATATCAATAAAATCAAACATCTGATCAGACTGAACAGGAAAAACGAGAGGACACAGATTACCAATATTATCAGGAATGGAAAAGGATACATTACTACAGATCCTGGAGGCATTAAACGTATAATAAGAGAATATTATGAACAACTTTTGCCAATAAATTCTACAATACATAAAAACAATACCATCATGACCAAGTGGGATTTATCTTGGGAATGCAAGACTTGTTCAATATTTAAAAAATCAATCAATGTAATTCAGTATATCAACAGACTGAAGAAGAAAAACTATATGATTATCTCAATAGATGCAAAAGAAGCATTTGGCAAAAGTCAACATCCATTCCTGATAAAAACTCTCAGCGATCTAGAAATAGAGGAAGCTTCCTTAACCTAATAAAAGGCATCTACAAAAATCCTACAGTTGGGGCTTCCCTGGTGGTGCAGTGGTTGAGAGTTCGCCTGCCGATGCAGGGGACGCGGTTCGTGCCCCGGTCCGGGAAGATCCCACGTGCCGCGGAGTGGCTGGGCCCGTGAGCCATGGCCGCTGAGCCTGCGCGTCCGGAGCCTGTGCTCCGCAACGGGAGAGGCCGCAACAGTGAGAGGCCCGCATATCGCAAAAAAAAAAAAAAAAAAAAATCCTACAGTTAACATCATACTTAATGATAAATGACTGAATGCTTTCCCCCTAAGATTGGGAACAAGGAAAGGATTCAACATAATTCCAATCAAAATCCCAGTAGGAGTCATACAGAGAGAAGTTAAGTCAGAAAGAGAAAAACAAATATGGTATATTAACGCATATATGTGGTATCTAGAAAAATGGTACAGATGATCTTATTTGCAAAGCAGAAATAGAGACACAGACATAGACAACAAATTTATTGATACCAAAGGGGAAAGGGGAGCATGGGATGAATTGGGAGATTGGGGCTGACATATACACACCACTATCTATAAAAGAGATAACTAATGAGAACCTGCTGTACAGCACAGGGAACTCTACTTAGTGCTCTGTGGTGAGCTAAATGGGAAGGAAGTCCAAAAAAGAGGGGATATATGTACACGTATGGCTGATTCACTATGCTGTACAGCAGGAACTGACACAGCAGTGTAAAGCAGCTATACTCAAAACAAAACAAAACAAAACAAATCCCAGTAGGATATCTTGCAGAAACTGACAAGCTGATTCTAAAATTTAAATGGATAGGCAAAGAAATCAAAATACTCAAAATAATTCTGAAAGCAGAAAGTTGGAGAATTCACACTTCCTGATTTCAATACTTACTATAAAGCTACATGTAGTACAGGTGACACCGGCAAAAGGAAAGACATATAGATCAATGGAACAGAATAGGTAATCCAGAAATAGACCCATACGTATGGTCAATTAATGTTATGAATTGTGTCCCCCAAAAAAGATATGTTGAAGTCCCAACCCTCAGTACCTCAGAATGTGACCTTATTTGGAGAATGGGTCTTTGCTGATTTAATCAACTTAAGACGACCTCATTAAGGTAAGCCCTAATCCATTATGACTCGTGTCCTTATAAAAAGGGGAAATTTGGACACAGATATATATAGAGAGAAAATATGAAGAGACAGGGAGAACATCATGTGAAGCACAGACTGGAATTATGGTGTAATAAGCCAAGGAACGCCTGGGGCTACTAGAAGCTGGAAGAAGCAAGGAAGGATCCTCCCCTACAGGTTTCAGAGTGAGCATGGCCTTGCCGACACCTTGATTTCAGATTTCTGGCCTCCAAAACTGTGAGACAATATTACTGTTGTTCTAAGTCACCCACTTTGTGATACTTTATTATGGCAGCCCTAGGAAAGTAAATAATTAATTTTCAACAAATATATAAATGCAATTCAATGGAGAAAGGATAGAAGAATCACTACAAAACTTCTAGAAGAAAACATAGGAAAAAATGTTTGTGACCTTGGTTAGGCAAAGATTTCTTAGATATTGTACTAAAAGTATGATCTATAAAAGAAAAAACTTGATTAAATTCGACTTTATCAGAAGCCATTGGTGGTAGAAAATATGTTCAAATCACACATTTAATAAAGAACATGTATCCAGAATATAAGGAATTCTCTAAACCCAGTGAGCTGGAAACAAACAATCCAATTAAAAAAATAAAATGGGCGGGACTTCCCTGGTGGTCCAGTGGTTAAGAATCCACCTTCCTATGCACAGGACACGGGTTCGATCCCTGGTAGGGGAACAAAGATCCCACATACCACAGAGGCCACAACTACAGAGCCCATGTGCTCTGGAGCCTGCATGCCACAGAGAGAAGCCCGTGCACCGCAACTTGAGAGAAGCCTGTGCGCCACAACGAAGAGCCCGCATGCCACAACTAAGACCCAACACATCCAAAAATTAATAAATATTTTAAAAAAATAAAATGGGCAAAAGATTTGAACAGAAACATTAACAAAGAAGATATACAGATGACAAGCATACAGAAAGATACTTAACGTCATTAGTTATTAAGGAATGCAAATTAAAACCACAATGAGATATTACCATACACATATCAAATGGCTTAAATTAAAAAACAAACCACCTGACAATATTAAGTGCTGACGAGGATTCAGAGCAACTAGAACTCTCATACACTGCTGGTAGAAATGAAAAATGGTACCACAATTTTGGAAGACGGTTTGGCAGTTTCTTGTAAAGTTAGACATGTACTTACCGTACAACCCAACAAACCCACTCTTAGGTATGTTTATCTAAGGAAAATGAAACTTTTGTTTACACAAAAACCTGTATGTAAACGTTTGTGGCAACTTTATCTGTGACTGCCAAAATCTGAAATCTGAAAACGACTCAAATGTCCTTTAACTGGTAAATGGATAAAGAACTGTGGTACGGGCTTCCCTGGTGGTGCAGTGGTTAAGAATCTGCCTGCCAATGCAGGGGACACGGGTTCGAGCCCTGGTCCGGGAAGATCCCACATGCTGCGGAGCAACTAAGCCTGTGCACCACAACTACTGAGCCTGCGCTCTAGAGCCCGTGAGCCACAATTGCTGAAGCCCACGCACCTAGAGCCTGTGCTCCACAAGAGAAGCCACTGCAATGAGAAGCGCACACGCCACAACTAGAGAAAGCCTGCGCGCAGCAAAAAAGACCCAATGCAGCCAAAAATAAATAAATTTATTAAAAATAAAGAATACCAATTATAGGAACTAAAGAAATATGGATACTATTTATGATATAATATTAAGGGAAAATGTATGTAGCATGTGCACTCAGAAATGTGTATATCTGTCATTTACTCCCCAAATATTTCCCCAAAACATATCATGTGCTAGGGCAACAATGATTTACAATCTAGAGGGGGAAAATCAAACAGAAAACAAATAGATGGATAAATAAATAAGAATTTCAGAGTATGGCAAGTGATCTGAATAAAACAAAAGGGTGATGTGATATAGAATCCAGGGAAGGTTTGCCTGGCAAAGCAATAAAGCTATTTTTTTCTACTGCACCCCCCCCCCCCCAAATACCAAAAACCAAACCAAAGCAAAAAGAATCCAGGGAAAGAATCACTGACGCACTACTTGACTTGAAATCGCAAGGACAAGAAGCCAGCCTTGCAAAGATGGGGGTAGAGTCATGGGCAGAAAGAAAGGCAAGTCCACAGGCTCTCAGGTGGGGAAAGGCCTTGGAAGAAGAGAAAGCCCAGTAACTGAAACACAATGGACAAGGGGGACAATGGTAAGAGGAAACTGGAGAGGTAGAGGCGCCCAGATTGTCAAGGGACTGTAGGTCACAGTGAAGGATTTAGATTTTAAGGACAATGGGAAGCTACAAAAGGATCCTAAACATGGCGGTGGCGTGAACTAACACGTTTTAAAAAAAATCACTTTGGCTGCTGTTTGGCAAATGGCTTGTGGAGAGACAAGAGTGGATGCAGTGAGACCGGTTTGGAAGTACAAGCTCCAGGAAAGATGACAGGGAGTGAGACTAAAGTGGTGACAGTGGATGTGGGGAGAAGTAAATGGATTCAAGATATAACCAGAGGCAGAATCAATAGGCCTTGCTTCTGGGTTGGATGTGGGGAGTGAAGAAAGGGAGCATCCCAAAGTGAGGCCTAGGTTTCTGGTCTGAACTCCTGGGTTTACGATGATGACATTTACTAATATGGTGGTGAGTGGGAAAGAAGCAGGTTTGGGGGAAGAGGGAATGAAGAGTTGTAGGATAATTTAAATGTTTCTTAGAAATCCAAGCGGAGCTGTTAAGCAGGTGACTGGATACACAAGTTTACATCTTCAAGGAGATGTAAAAACTAGAGATATAAATCTAGGAGTCTTTTGTTCATCTATCCAACCAACAAATATTTTTTGAGCCACTACTATGCCCCAGACTGTTCCACATGCAAGGGATATAGCAGTAAAACAAGACAGACAAAGTTCTCGCTTTTATGAACCTGCAGTTTCCTCATCTGTAAAATGATGACAAATGAGAAAATGTAAATATTTATCACAATACACAGCACATAGTGTGTGCTTAATAAAGCCAGCTATTAATATTAGTGACAGAAAACAGACAATAAATAAGTAAATGAAAGAATAATTTCAGAGGCAGGTAGGGGCAGGACTATTTTTGATAGGTGGTCAGGGAAGGCCTCTCTGAGGAGATGACATTTCAGCTGACACCAGAATGATAAGGAGTCAGCTCTGCAAAGACTAAGAAGCTCAAACAGAGGAAACGGCTTGTGCAAGGACCTTAAGGAACAAAAGATTTATTACACTGGAGAAATAAAAGACAAGTGTGTCTGAGATGGAGCAATGAGGGGGAAAGTAGCAGATATCACTGGAAAGGCAGGACCAACTGGATTATGTAGGGCCTACTGCTCATAGCAAAGACTCTGGACTTTATTTTAATGGGAAGCCATTGAAGAGCTTTGAGCATGGGCATGACATGGTCTGACTTAGGTTTTTAAAGAAATCACATTGGCTACTTTGTGAAGAATGAACTACAGAGGGGTTTAGAGTGGAAACTATTACAGTTGTCCAGGTGACAGATGGTATCTTGGACCAAAACAGTTGAGATGATGAGAAGTAACTAGATTCTGGATATAATTTGGAGATACAGAGGTAGATAATGGAAAGAATCAATGATGTCTCCTAGGCTTTTGACCTGAGCAACTGTGCAGATCCCATTAACCAAGATGAAGGGAGACTGGCGGAGAGCAGGTTTCATGGTTAGCAAGCAATCTGCTTTGGCCATGTTCAGTGGGGATGTCTGTTAGACCTCTAAGTGGAGAGGTCAGCTGGGCAATTGTATATATGAGTACAGAGTTCGCACAGAGCTCTGACCGGTGTGAGGTGATACCTCATTGTAGTTTTTTTTTTTTTTTTTTTTGGCTGGAGACGTGAATTTGAGAATCACCAGGACTAGATGTCGTGGCTAAGGAGAGAATGCAGAATAGGGGGCCGAGGACCAGATCCTGGAACATTCCAACATTTAGAGGTTAGGCAGAAAAATATACAAAAAATAAAGTTCGAGGAGTGACCAGTGAAGTAGAAGGAACACTAGCAGTGTGTGGCGCTGTGGAAACCAAAAGAAAGTGTTTCTACGAGAAGGAGGTGATCATCAGTGTCAGGTGCTACTTAGAGGTCAAGGGGTATGGAGGACAGAGAATTGGGCATTGGTTTGGCAAAGCTGAGGTTGGTGGTGACACTGTCAAGAGCTTTAATTTTGTTATTTTTCTTGAACTTTTGATTTTAATTAATTAATTAATTAAAATAGAAGTATAGTTGATTTACAATGTTGTGCTAGTTTCTGGTGTACAGTAAACTGATTCAGTTATACATATATATATATATATATATATATATATATATATACATCTTTTTCATTTTTGTTTCCATTATACGTTATTACAAGATACGGAATATAGTTCCCTGTGCTATACAGAAGGACCTTGTTGTTTATCTATTTTATATATAGTAGTTTGTATCTGCTGATCCCAAACTCCTAATTTATCCCGCTCCCCCACTTCCCCTTTGGTAACCATAAATTTGTTTTCTGTATCTGTGAGTCTGTTTGTTTTATAAATAAGTTCATTGGTATCATATTTTAGATTCCACATATAAATGATACCATATATTTGTCTTTCTCTGTTTTACTTACTTCACTTAGTATGATAATCTCTAGGTCCATTCATGTTGCTGCAAATGGCATTATTTCATTCTTTTTCAAGGCCGAGTGGTATTCCATTGTATATATGTACCACATCTTCTTTATCCATTCATTTTTCAATGAGCATTTAGTTGCTTCCATGTCTTGGCAATTGTAAATAGTGCTGTTGTGAACACTGGGGTGCATGTATCTTTTCGAATTAGAGTTTTCCCCAGATGTATGCCCAGGAGTGGGATGCTAGATCATATGGTAACTCTATTTTTAGTTTTTTAAGGAATCTCCATACTGTTTTCCAGAGTGGCTGCACCAATTTACATTCCCACCAACAGTGTAGGAGGGCTCCATTTTCTCCACACCTTCTCCAGCATTTATTATTTGTAGCCTTTTTAATGATGGCCATTCTGACTGGTGTGAGGTGATACCTCATTGTAGTTTTTTTTTGTTTTTTTTTTTTTTTTTTTGGCTGTGTTGGGTCTTCGTTGCTGCATGCAGGCTTTCTCTAGTTGTGGTGAGTGGGGGCTACTCTTCATTGTGGTGTGTAGGCTTCTCATTGTGGTGGCTTCTCTTGTTGCAGAGCACGGGCTCTAGGCATGCGGGCTTCAGTAGCTGTGGCATGTGGGCTTCAGTAGTTGTGGCACGCGGGCTCAGTAGTTGTGGCACATGGGCTTAGTTGCTCCGCGGCATGTGGGATCTTCCCGGACCAGGGCTTGAACCCGTGTCCCCTGCATTGGCAGGTGGATTCTTAACCACTGCGCCACCAGGAAAATCCCCTCATTGTAGTTTTGATTTGCACTTCTCTGATAATTAGTGATGTTGAGCATCTTTTCACGTGCCTATTGGCCATCTATATGTCTTCCTTGGAGAAATGTCTATTTAGGTCTTCTGTCCATTTTTGATTGGGTTTTTTTTGTTATCGAGTTGTGTGAGCTGTTTGTGCATTTCTGAAATTAAGCCCTTGTTGGTCACATCATTTGCAAATATTTTCTCCCATTCCGTAGGTTGTCTTTTCGTTTTGTTTATGGCTTCCTTTGCTGTGCGAAAGCTTGTAAGTTTGATTAGGTCCCATTTTTTAATTTCTATTGCCTTGGGAGACTGACCTAAGAAAACATTGCTACAGGGCTTCCCTGGTGGCGCAGTGATTGAGAGTCCGCCTGCCGATGCAGGGGACATGGGTTCGTGCCCCGGTCCGGGAAGATCCCACATGCCGCGGAGCGGCTGGGCCCGTGAGCCATGGCCGCTAAGCCTGTGTGTCCAGAGCCTGTGCTCCGCAACGGGAGAGGCCACAACAGTGAGAGGCCCGCGTACCGCAAGAAAAAAAGAAAACATTGCTACGATTTATGAGAGAGGTTTAATTTTTAATGGTGAGGGTGGAAGTCCAGTTGGAGTGAGTTGAAGAGGGAAAAGAAGAAAAGTAGAGTCATCAGCATGAAGATAGTATGTGATTTCAGCCATTTAAAAAATATATAATATATACATGTTGAAGGTAATATAAAAAGGGATATGGCTGATTTAAGTGGTAGGAGTATGGGGCTCATTAGTTTTGATTTTAAATGTTTTCTTTTTTGAAAAAGTACAGAGGTATTGTGTTTAAAAATAATTATACCACATCAAAAATTGTACATGAATGTTCACAACAGCATTATTTATAATGTCCAAAAGTGGAAACAAAACAAAAACAAACAAAAAACCAAAAGTGGAAACAATCCAAATGTCCATCAAGTGATGAATGGAAAAACAAAATGTGTATATCCATACAATGGAATATTATTCATCCATAAAAAGGAATGAAGTACTGACACATGTACCAACATGGATGAACCTTGAAAACATTATGCTCAGTGAAGGAAGCCAGTCACAAAAGACCACACAATGTATAATTCTATTTACATAAAATGCTCAGAATAGGCAAATCCATAGAGAAGGAAGGTAGATTAGTGGTTGCCAGGGGCTGGAGGGAGGGGGAAATAGGGAATTACTACTAGTGGGTATGTGGTTTCTATTGGGGGTGATGTAAATATTCTGGAATTAGTGGTGATGGTTGCACAACAGTGAATATACTGAAAACCTCTGAATTGTATGCTTTAAAAGGGTGATTTTTATGGTACATGAATTATATCTCAATTTTAAAAATTACAGTTTAAGTACAGAACACTGAGGGAATAAGAATGTGTCCTTCTTGAGTTTTCTGAGGTCCACAAATGAAGCCTGAACTTACAACAACTATGCAGTTTCTCTGTATCCTGCCTTCCTCTTCCTCTCACAGGGCTACTACTTATCACCTCAAATATCCATCTCCACAGGGATTTATACGAAACCAAAGAAAGCAAAAGTGAAAAAAAAGGTGCAAACTATTAGAGATAGCTTACATATATAACTGTGAAAAGGATCCCTTTCTCTCTCATTTGTAACTAACACTTCACTAACACTGCTCAGCATGAATCTGACATCTTTTTTTTTTTTTTTTTTTTTTTTTTTTTTTTTGCGGTATGCGGGCCTCTCACTGTTGTGGCCTCTCCCGTTGCAGAGCACAGGCTCCGGACGCGCAGGCTCAGCGGCCATGGCTCACGGGCCCAGCTGCTCCGCGGCATGTGGGATCTTCCCGGACCGGGGCACGAACCCGTGTCCCCTGCATCGGCAGGCGGACTCTCAACCACTGCACCACCAGGGAAGCCCTGAATCTGACATCTTAACAGCAACTGTGAAGTCAGGAACTCCCTAAGCTGCTGAAACCAGGTTTCCACGCCAATTTTTTGTTTTGTTTTGTTTAAGGCTAAACAAGATCCCCAGGTGTTTGACTTCACATGGAGTTGCAGTTTCTTTCCAGTACACTGAAGTGAAATACTCTGCCCAAAGCAAAAGTCACTAAAAGCAGTTTAAAGGAAAAAGATGCTTATAAACCAGGAGACCAGAAAAGTACATCAATTTGCAAGACAGACTCTAAGGGGGAAAAAGTGCTATTTCCGAATCTACTTATACAGATATGCCTCCCTGTCCCGAGTTTTCTCCACAGCTCGGGCGCTTACTTGGTCCCCAGCCACACCCGAGCTGGGGTCAGGTAGGCCACTGGCTGTCAGAGCCCGAGGCTCAGGGGGGCTTCTTCCGAGCACTTCTGGGCACTTTGCACAGGTCCATTCTTTTCTACTGAGAACACAGATGACAGACTTAAGTGGTAGCAGGATATATGTAAGCTATAGGTCAGAAGAAAATCTCTGCAGCATATACAGTCACTGGGTTTATCATGGGAAGGAAGTGCGGGACTCTCCTCTGAGTTCTGTAATTATACTAACACAATGACATTAACAGAAATCAAAATTTTTAAAAATTCTGCCACAAGTTTGCCATCTCAATAAATCACATTTTCTTCTTTCCTATGCTCTCTTTTGGTTTTTCTCTACACACATACACAGTTCTTATATTTCAGATTTTAAAATATTTTTCTCTACTGCACATCAAATTATTAGCATTTCCCCAGTAATCAGGCAGTATTTATAACCAAATGTTCTATAATTTACTAATGTAGTCATCTGTAGATACAACATTTAAGCACCTAACAGCAATTTTTGCAATAAAAACAGTGCTGTGAGGAACTTGCCCTTTGAAGATTTTTTAAAATGAAGTACATTTGTCTAGTTTGGGAGAGGATTTGGATTTTTTAAAAATGTGCCTTTTCTACTTTATAGTGTCAGCTTTGCAAACAGAAATCAAAGAATAGATTAGTAACAAATTACTGCTATTAGAGTTTAATATGATGTCACTTGAAGCAAGGTAATTAGCCTAGTGACCCCTAAAATGAACCTAAAACTTTATAATATTATAATAATAGGACAGTGGAAAATTACTATTTTAATAGTTGGCTCTTGGGACTTCCCTGATGGCACAGTGGTTAAGAATCCGCCTGCAAGGACTTCCCTGGTGGCGAAGTGCTTGAGAATCCACTTGCCAATGCAGGGGACACGGGTTCAATCCCTGGTCCGGGAAGATCCCATGTGCCGCAGATCAGCTAAGCCCATGTGCCACAACTACTGAGCCTGCACTCTGGAGCCAGAGACACACAACTACTGAGCCCGAGCACCTAGAGCCCGTGCTCTGCTACAAGAGAAGCCACCATTGTGAGAAGCCCACGCACCGCAACAAAGAGTAGCCCCCACTTGCCGCAACTAGAGAAAGCCCATGCACAGCACCGAAGACCCAATGAAGAAAGAAAGAAGGAAGGAAGGAAGGGAGGGAGGAAGGAAGGAAGGAAAGGAATCTGCCTGTGTCCGGGAAGAGCCCACATGAAGCCCACGTGCCACAACTACTGAAGCCCGCGTGCCTAGAGCCCGTGCTCTGCAACGAGAAGCCACCACAATGAGAAGCCCGCACACCACAACGAAGAGTAGCCTCCGCTCGCCGCAACTCGAGACAGCCCGCGTGCAGCAACGAAGACCCAACGCAGCCAAAAATAAATAAATAAATTTATTTATTTTTTTAAAAGTTGGCTCCAGAATGCTTCCCAGAGAGGAGGTTTATCTTTGGGAAAATATTTTGATAAGCTCCTTAAAGGTAGAAGGTAAACCTTGAAGCCATAGATTAGAAAAGGAGAGATCTATCGATTGTCTAGCAAAGGAAATTAATGGAAATTTGGAGGTAGGGGTGGCCTCGACTACAGAGGGGAAGGGAACAGCAGTCCAGAGATGGGTAAGGAGCTGCATCCTTCAGGACAGAGCGACCCATGAGACAGTGACATGCTGCGTGCCTGGGAGTGGGGAGGCCTTAGGGGTGGACCAAATGCCTCTTAAGCAAAGAACAATCCAAACCCCAATTTAAGTTAGTGTGCTGTTGCAAGGTAATACCCCTTTGGCATCCATACCTTCAAGAAAGCCTGCTGGACTCATAATAGCCTTGACTGTGGTTTGAGGGGAAAATCAAAGAAAGGTCTGAAAATAGGGATAATAATTCCTACCTTACAGGTTGTTATGAGAATTAAATAAGTTAAATTTGAAAAACCTGGGGGAGGGTGTTGGCCTTCTCACATAATGTGGGATATAGGGCTTATGTCCATTTTATTGACATTCCAAGGTAAGTGATTTAGACTGATTATGTAATGTACGTTTTATTAGCTTATCTTATTTCTTTATTTAGGCATATAAAATAATTACTTTTAAAAAATACAAGCTACACTTCAGCAATACCATGGAGTTTAGTTTCCTGACTTTACAATATTGTTCCCTCTCTCTTAAATGAACTCCATCAGTGGTCCTCAAACTGCAGAGTGTATCAGAATCACCTGGAGGGCCTCTTAAAACCCAGACAGGGCTTCCCTGGTGGCGCAGTGGTTAAGAATCCTCCTGCCAATGCAGGGGACATGGGTTCGAGCCCTGGTCTGGGAAGATCCCACATGCCGCGGAGCAACTAAGCCTGTGTGCCACAACTACTGAGCCTGTGCTCTAGAGCCCGCGTGCCACAACTACTGAAGCCTGCGTGCCTAGAGCCCATGCTCCGCAGCAAGAGAAGCCACTGCAATGAGAAGCCCACGCACTGCAACAAAGAGTAGCCCCCTCTCACAACTAGAGAAAGCCCGCGCACAGCAACAAAGACCCAATGCAGCCAAAAATAAATAAATAAATTAAAAAAAACAAAAACAGACAGCTCTTAAAACCCAGACAGCTGGGGCCCACCCCCCAGAATTTCTGATTCTGCAGATTCTACTCTCTACCCAGCACAGAAATCCTTTTTAAATGCAACTGATTATTTCCTTCTCCTCTTTAAAGCCACTTTTCTTCCCTCTGACTTTTGGAAAAAAGTCCAAATTTGTTAACTTGACTTATAAGACTGCATGAGCTAGCAGTCCCTGCTGACCATTCCAGCCTCACCTCTCAGCCTTCGACACTCGCTCGATGCTCCAGCCGTAGCACCCTTCTTTCAGACCTTAGGACCCAGCACTTTCTCTTAGAGCATGCTGCTAAATGAAGCAACTACCACAGCATGGAAAGAAAGTCTCAAAGCTTGAGCCCCACCAAACACCATGATAAAGCAGCTAGTGGCACTAATCTTCTAGAACTGGCTCCCCCCTCCAGTCACCCCAATCATTCTTGTTGAAAACATGTTTATTATTCACTTTATTCTCAATCTCCCCAGTGAAAAAGGCATCCAAATTTCTCAAACTGCCTCCTTCCAAACAGGCATCAGCTAAAGAGCAAAACGACCCAGGAATCAACTCCACTGTGCGCTCCACTCCCTCCACTCCCGCTCCCACAGGCTTGCAGCTGGGGCTGTTTTCCCGTCCCTGAGTCAATATTTTCTTTGTGACCAGAGATAGTGTTCCTTTAGGCAAGATTTAGGCATGACTGTGCAAGGTAGAGCACGGACTGGAAACACAGACGAGGGAAACAGGACTCTCCCCGCCAGAACTCCACAAGCCCAGATACGGCTCTCCCTCTCCTGCACGGCAGCACCAGGTAAACGAGGCTCTCCTGTGCAGGCTTCTGCACCAGGCCCATCCACTCTACGGGCCCATCCTGTAAAATAATCACCCAAGGTAATCTGATCACTTCCCTGAGTACCTCCCAGGATCACTCCCCTAAGATTTACAGCCTGGAAGCACCTGGACTGTGGTAAGGAAAGCAGAAGCAGGTACTGCGTGGACCTTCTGTCATTCCCACCACCAGGGCTGGGGAGCAACACCCACCTTAGAAGGAAAAGTGAAACAAACAATGGGTACCTAACCTCAACTCAACATTCAGGTAGCTCTGAAAAATGCAGACAAGAGTTTTTGAGGAAAATAAAGCTCCTTGAGGGTTGACTGGCAAAAAAGGGCACTGAAATATTTATATTTAAAGCTTTATATTAACATAGGAGCTTAGGGCACTTAAAAGGAACGGATCATAAATATAGTTAACAAAGTCTCTATTCCTCATATAATTAAACCATAGAGGTCAAAAACTACCTTTAAGTCACTCATTTGGCCATACCATCTATATAATTACTGGGAATTTTTCATTTGCAGATATGAAAACACCTACCTAATAACCCTAGAGTATGGTAATCCAATCCTATGTACTTTGTGGCAGTGGTTAGATAGAGGTATTAGAAGGGAGATACAATGAAAGAAGGAAAAGTGTTTACTGAGCATTTACCATACTTGCTAAGCACTCCCCGTTTTACACTTGAGAAAACCAGGGCTCAGAGAGGTTAAGCAGCTTGCCCATATCAGTCAGTCAGTCAGAAGTGACTCCTCAGTGGTCCCTCTCTACCACACTGACTAGTACAACTGAGTTGTCAATTCTCCAGCACAGTGCTCTGGGAAGACACAGAAGCCACTTGTGAGTGTGTAAGAACAATGTACCTTGACTTGGGAATGGAGCCCAGTGGGAGCCAGGCAGAGTTAAAACATGATACAAGCAACTGTATTAAGAAACATAAATTTTTGTGAAAATTCCAAATTAAATATAAATTAGGAGAGAATCCCCATAGTACAAGAGCAAATGAATTTCTCTAACAGATCTGCACCTGTGTTTAGAGATCATTAGCTTCCTCAGTGCTGGGCGCAGGGCAAAGGCTCTTAGAACAGTCACGAATGATGGAGTTAGAAGGATCTTTTGAGTTCATCTCCCTCTTACTTTTTTCAAAAGAAAGAAACTGAGGCTAAAGAGGTCAAAAGACTCATTTAAAGCCGTAAAGAGAGTAGGTGACACAGCCTGACCAGAAGCTAAGTCTCCTATTTCCACTATCCCAACCTCAAACTGAATCAAAAACTTGGGAACGACATGGTAACAGGCAAACTGCATTACACTCAGACCAGCATCATTATCACCAAAAATTCCAGGAAACATGTCAGAGGAGGTTGTCCTCCTGCTGTTATAAACCTTAAGGTTAGACAATAACTTTTTTTTTTTTTTGGCTGTGCTGCATGAGGGATCTTAGTTCCCCAACCAGGGATCGAACCCACGCTCCCTGCATTGGAAGTGCAGAGTCTTAACCACTGGATCGCCAGGGAAGTCCCAGGAAGTTGCTATTTTAAATTAGGTGTTCAGGGAAGGTTCAATGAGAAGGTGATGTGAAGAATGTAAGGGGCAGTACTTCCCTGGTGGTCCAGGGAAGTGGTTAAGAATCCACCTGCCAGTGCAGGGGACACGGGTTCAATCCCTGGTCCGGGAAGATCCCACATGCCGCGGAGCAACTAAGCCCATGCACCACAGCTACTGAGCCTGCGCTCTAGAGCCCGCGAGCCACAACTACTGAAGCCCGTGAGCCTAGAGCCCGTGCTCCGCAACAAGAGGAGCCACCGCAATGAGAAGCCCGTGCACTGCAATGAAGAGTAGCCCCCACTCTCTGCAACTAGAGAAAGCCCGTGTGCAGCAACGAAGACCCAGCATGACCAAAAATAAATAAATTATTTTTTTTAAAAACTGTTAAAAAAAAAAAAAAGAATGTAGGGGCTGGGTGAAGCAGGGGTGTGGGGCAGAGACAACAGGAAACCAGGCTGGCCATACAGGGAAAGGCAGGAACAGTCTGTTCTAGAACAATCTCTAGGGCTCAGAGTCTGGAGACTTAGATTTCAATCAGAGAATCATAATTGAGGAGAACTTTACAGGTCATTTAGTACAACTACCCATCACATTATTAAACACCTTTATTACAACTCTCAGGTGACCATCTTGTCACTGTTCCTCACTCTAAGTGGGCATACTACTACTATACAGGGTGGTTGTGAAGACTGAGTTAATAGAAGTAAAATTCTTAGAACTGTGCCAAGTCTATAGTAATAAATAAGAGCTATTATTGAGTGGTGACAGTACTAGTAATTATCCCAATTTACAGATAAGCAAAATGAGGCACTGGGAAGCTATATCACTGTGTTAAGTTTTCAAAGTTTAAAGCGGTAGAGCCAGAATTTGAACTTTATTGTAGGTGCTAATTACTATATCCCACTGACTTCAAAAGCAAAAACAAAACAAAAAAAGTGGTACTTGGACTTTAATCCTATAACCTCAAGTCACACAAATTAATGATATTTACAAATGAAACTCAAACACAAGAAGAGGGAAATGATCTGTTGTTTCACGTCTTTAGAATGTTAGCTAGAAGGCTAACTAGGTATCTAGGAAGGCCAGGAATAGTTGTATGGTTTTGTTGAGGAAAAAGAAAAATCTATTAGCCCTAATTGGAAATCAGGCCCTTCCCGAGAATAAGCCTTCTTTCTGATAACTGGACTGGTGCTTTCAATCTCATTTCTCACGTTACTCTTACTGATAAAGGTATTTAATGATTCCAAAGAAAGTAACTTTGCCAAACGATCCAGAACATTAGCAGAGAAAAAAAATACATACAAAACCTACATCACAAACACTTAGAAAAAGCAGAGATGTGTTTATAACTGAAAAAGAGGCATAATATTGGAAGTGAAAACACAGTTAGCAGTTAACTGTGCCTACAGAAAAGAGGTGAATGTCTCTCTCCTCATTTATGAATTGTGAGCATAAATTAACAAGCCTAAATGTTCAAAAAGGGGAGGTGATGATATGTATACTTTTCCAAACAGTGGTGTCTTCAAAATCAGTTCATAAACCACACAGAACGTCAGCCTCATTACTTCAGTCACATGGTGCTGCTGGGAGTCTGGCACCTCCCGCGAGCTGAACAACACCCTATGAGGTACTGACTCCACAAACATCTATTGACCAGTGTTCTAGGAGAGAGGAGTGGGGTGGTGAAAAAGACAAAGGCCCTACTTTCACAGAGCTGACACTGTAGGCGGGTATTATGAAGAAGAAATTAAGGCTCAGGTCCCAGGTCTGGCAGACTCTAAAACCTACACTGTATATTTCAACTGTATCATCTCTCACTGGCGAGATACAACTTCTAACAACTTCTAAAAGTCCACACCTAAGCATGCAGTCCTGACACACTGTCTGGAACAACTTAGGGTTTCTCTCTGTTGGCCGTCCACTATCACCTTCTCAGTGAAGTGTTCCTCTCCCACTCCCAAGAGCAAAGATTGCTCAGTCAGGAATTTAACATACAGTGACATGGATGAAATTCTTTTTCTCCCTCATTAGCTCCTAAACTCCCTCAGGGCAAGAACCATATTTCAGCCTCTTTGTAAGTCTAGAAGATGGTACCTAAGGTAGGTATTCAATCAATGGCTGAGTGGAGTTCATAAGAGCAATTTCAATAGAGTCGAGGGGTGGGGGCCAGACTGCAATGAAATAAGGAGTAAACAGAAGAGAAGGGCATAGAGTTTGCTTTTTAAGGACAAATCCAGAAAGGAAACAGATGGGAAGTGACAGTAGTTTGAAGAAGAAATGTGGCCACAGGAAAGGTGAGTTTTTTTGTTTGTTTCTTTAAGAATGAGAAAGACTTGAACATATATGTTGGTATCGTAGTACAGTGCAGTAGAAAGAGCGCAGACGTCAGAATCAGAGACCCGAATTTGCATTCTGGCCCTGTCACTATGTCTGTGGACAAATCACTTAACCTCTGTACTTCAACTTACACACATATAAAATGACAATGATAAACCTGCACTTCACTGTGACGATTACAGCTCTTGGCAAAGAGAAGAGATTCAGTAAGTGGTACCAATGATTATTACCGTATGTGGAAGCCTGGACTCTGGTGTGCTAACCCCTCCCGCATAGTTTGTGCTTCAGTCCAGATTTCCTGTCTCACTCCTTGTGTAATATGTGACGGCAAAGAAACAAGATCCTTATTTCTCCTGTATGTGCCACCCTCTGTGCTATTTCACTTCCTTGTGACACTCTGCATGAGCTCATGAATGGCTGCTGTGGAAAATTACTGATGTCACCAGCTGAGGAAGAGAGACAATCTGGAGAATAAGCAGATGAAACTGATGTTAAATTATCAAATGTACCAGATTTTGAGCTCCTGCCAAAGCGTTCATTGAGAACTAGGAAGACAGAAACCAAAAACACAAACACACAGAACCCTGTTTAAGTTTCTAAGCCAACAAGGTGTCCCCAGCATCCACTCTGGGCACTGAAAGATGGCGGTATGATAAAAGAGATGATTCCTGAGGTCCTTTCTCAATATTTTACCCTGATGTCAGGTTCATTTCTGTGAGGTACCTCACCGACTCTTCTGTCAACCTGACAAGTTCCCAAATTCACAAGATTAATATTTAAACAATTTTTGTTCACAGCCTTCTAAAGTTGATGCCATGGGTCGTGTTCACCTGTTACCTATATCTGGTCAAGAGAAACACCTCACCCCAGCCCTCTCTCCCAGATCACACCCCCGCCCCATGCTTAAAAAGGGATAGAAGAAGGCTAAAGCCCAGGCTAATTAACAATTAGTGATGAAAAGGCTACAGGCACCTGGGATTATTAAAAGACAGGAAAGGTGTTGACTATTATTTAGAATCAATTACCAGCTAATCATAGAGAACAGAAATAAATATGTAAAACAAAGAAGATATAACTCCATCGTTTAGAGTTCAGAGAGAACTGGAAGATACGGAAAAGAGATGAGGAGGAAAAGGAGAAGGAAATATATGTGTACCTACAAACTTAATCATAAACAATCACAAAAGCTACAAATAAACAAGTCGAAGTTGAAAATTCACTTTTTGTGAAACACAGTCTGATTAGGAACTTGAATTTACCAAGAAAGAAAAAGAAAGAAGAGTAAAGAATATTCCAGACACCTCTAAATATCCCACCAAAGAGCAAGCAAAAAAGGGCCACCAACCCACCACAAATCGCATATGCAGCACAAGACTGGAAAATATGATAGTCATTCGTCACCAAAAAGAGACTTTAAATCACCTCTCCCCGCCGCCCCATATAAAAAGCATCTTGGATCGATCATTAAACCATGTATGAGAATAATTTTCAAAATTCCAATCCTAACCACACTGGCTGAGTGCTGGCTAGTACATGCCTCAATTTCTCCAGCGTTAAAAACCCTATTACAGTGTGTTCAGAGTCTGGCCAGAATCTGAGTCTGTGTTCTGACCCCAGACTTGAATCTTTAACGTAAAGTTACAAGTCACACCTGAAGAGGACTTTGCTGCTGTAAACGTATTCGAGGCAGCCGTTTTATCAAAAAACCCAAAAAACAAAAAAGGTCGCCGGCCTGAGGTGCGGCTTCTGTAAATTGCTCCCAGCCGCAGGAGGGGGCCGTATTCGGGCTCGAGCCCCCAGGGCACTACAGCTCAGGCGCCGGGAGCCCCCCTTTCCCGCTGGGCCGGCTGGGGGTCCCGCCCCGGGAGGCCGCCCCCCGCCCCGAGCACCGCCCGCGCCTCTCAGGCCTCGCGCCCGACCTCGAGAGCCCGGGCCTAGCCGGGACCCCAGCCCCGCGCGCCGCACGAGCGAGGGCCGGGCCGGCCGGCGACGGCGCCGCCTTGCCCCTCGGCCCGTCAGTCCGTGGGTCAGTCGGTCGGTCCACAGCCCCTCGCGTCCCCACCGGAGGGGCATGGGTGGACGCCGGGCCCCGCAGACCCAGCGAGTCTCGGCCAACCTCTCGCTCCGCACTCACCTGCCCCGCGGGGTATGTCCAGCTGCCCCGCAGCCGCAAGCCTCCGCCACCACTGTGCCAACGCTTGTCGGGCTCCAGGCTCGGCCCCTGCCGGCGCTCGGTGGCGCCACCGCGCACGCGCGCCGGGCCGAGCGGGCGGCCGCGGGGCATGCTGGGGGCTGTAGTCTTTCGGGTCCGTTGGCCGGAGCTGCGGTGGGGTCTGCGCGCTTCTGGACCCCGCACACCAGCCTCCTTTCGGAGACTAGGCCGCGTCCTCCGGCGCGGGGGGGGATGGGAGGGTACTCGGGGTGGAGGTGGAGAGGAGACCTTCGAAGCCCAATTTTGGCCTAGCGATGCCCACCTGGCCTCCCGTCTGCGCTGCAGCCCTAGGAGTTAGGGGAATATGGGGTGGACCAGTGGTCAGGATGGGGGATAGACGCGGCAGGGCTCTGGGAAGGAGTGGCTTACCTGATATTCATTTTCTAAACATTTAAGTGCCTTCTTTACGGGTGTACAAACCAGTCCCAGACCAGCCTGATCCACTCTTACACAATTCACAAGCCTTGGAAGGAGCCGCAACTAGTAACAAATTGGTTGAGGTCCTACCCAAGAAATTCAATCTTCGGGCATAATGCAATGAGAGGGTGTAGTCAGAGGCCTGCATTTGAGTCTATCAACCACGCTAACATTTGGCTCACCCATAAAATGAGAATGTGAACTTGTGGTGGTTGTGAGAACTGGATGCTGTCTGAGAAAATGTTAAAGTGCAGTACAAATGAACAGTCCATGACGGCAGCAGCGCCCATCTCCATTTGATATCCAGGTCCCAGTGGACATCAGGCTCTAGTTTAAAAAAAAAAAAAAAAAAAGCACTTGCCATGTTTTAGAAAGGTCACCAAAAGCTATAACAGGATTACAGGAATATTTTTCTAGAAACTTCATCCTACTCTGAAGAGATACACCACAATTTCATTTTAGAGCTGCTTATTAACCTGAGCTCAGGTTCCTAAGGGTATTCCAAGGTGGGGATGATGCAGTGAATTAATGGGAACCACAGGTGAAGCCTACAAGACACACTAAGGCATTCTCAATCATGACCTCATTGTATTATGCTCACTTTACAAAGCACTTTCATGTTATTCACAAACACTCCTGTGGCAAAAGCAGGGCAAATTTTATCATTAGAATTTTGCAGAGAACTTGGCCAAAATATCAGTAATGGGAACTAATAGTGGTTGAAGAACTGCAGATACAGAGGGTCAACTCTAAAGTTATAAGTGGATTTTCAAACACACAGAAGTCAGTGCCTCTAACCCCCACGTTGTTCCAGGGTCAACTGTCCTTGGCCTGTACTCCCACAACTAGCACTATCCTAGTTACAACTTTATAAAGCCATGGCAGAGGTGTAACACTGTCCCATAGTTTTAAATTTCTCAGTGCCCTAGAGCCATATCAGTGGAAGGCTCCTTCATTTGTGGATGGAAACTTGACCCGAAGCATTCATGGCTCCAGTCTCCCTCTCAACCTCATCTGTGGCCACTTGACATCAGTATTTGATAGGAGCTTGTTATTTCCTAGGAAACTCCTGTGGGGACTGAGGACAAGGGGGTTGGTCTGCAGTAGCTCCCAAGTATCCCTTGGAGCCCCTCCTTCCACTCCAGCTTGGGCTGGGATGTTACCTAGCCACAGTTTCTGGCCCACTCTAGATAAGGAAGGCCTAATACCACCACAAATATGAACTTTCAGTACAAAATAAAGCATCAGAATCTGAAAGGGCAGATCTAACATGGCTTTTCTAAGGCCAGATGATCTTGTTATATGAGAAGAGGGCCTCCTGGTTTTTTTTTGTTTTTTTTTTTTTTGCGGTACGCGGGCCTCTCACTGTTGTGGCCTCTCCCGTTGCGGAGCACAGGCTCCGGACGCGCAGGCTCAGCGGCCATGGCTCACGGGCCCAGCCGGTCCACGGCATGTGGGATCCTCCCAGACCCCACGAGCCTGTGTCCCCTGCATCGGCAGGTGGACTCTCAACCACTGCGCCACTAGGGAAGCCCAGGGCCTCCTGTTTTGTGCCACCCAAAAACTCATTTCTCTTTCATTTGACCTTTTGTCCAAGTGGTCACCTACAGATCACCTCATCCTCTGAAGTGCTCAAGTTGCTCAAGTTGAAATCTGGGTCAGAAACCCAAATCAGTTTCTTCTTGAGTTTGGACTTTTCGTGAAGGCAAATTAACACCCATACTCACCTCTTAAACTATTTCCCCCAGCAGAAATTTGGCCTTTAAGAATCTGTCTGTACAGTACACAGCACTTAATGAGGTAAAGATAAGGTCACACAAGATCCAGAATTGAAAAGCCAAATTCTGCTTTTGCTTTTAGTTACGTTCAGAATTAGCTAAATTCATGAGCTAACGTTTGTGTCCATCAGACCACACCTCTAATAAAGAACATACCTTATAAGTAATATATGTGAATTCCAGTATGTTTCATCTTTTTTGTGTGTGTGTGTGTGTCCGCGTTGCACGGCTTGTGGGATTTTAGTTCCCCAACCAGGGATTGAACCTGGACCCTTGGCAGTGAAAGCACGAAGTCCTAACCACTGGACCGCCAGGGAATTATGAATTCCAGTATTTTAAAAATGTTATCATGACTAAATATAACGTCTGGGCTTCCCTGGTGGCACAGTGGTTAAGAACCTGCCTGCCAACGCAGGGGACATATGTTCGAGCCCTGGTCCGGGAAGATCCCACATGCCGCGGAGCAACTAAGCCCGTGCACCACAACTACTGAGCCTGCGCTCTAGAGCCCGTGAGCCACAACTACTGAGCCCACGCGCCATAACTACTGAAGTCCACACGCCTAGAGCCCATGCTCTGCGACAAGAGAAGCCACCACAACAAGAAGCCCACACACTGCCACCAAGAGTACCACTGCTCGCCACAACTAGAGAAAGCCCATGCACAGCAACGAAGACCCAATGCAGCCAAAAATAAATAAATAAAATAAATAAATTTATTAATACATAAATAAAACGTCTGTTCCAGGTGGAATCCTGGAACAGAAAAAGGTCATTAGCTAAAAACTAAGGACTCAATTTAATAATGTATCAAATTGGTTCATTAACTGTGAAGTGGTACATCAGATATTAATAATAAGGGCAACCAAGTATGGTGTATATGGAAACTCTCTGTACTATATATGCAATTTTCCTATAAATCTAAAACTTTTCTAAAATTTAAATAAAAATTGCATTCAAAACTTTAAAAAATGCCCAGAAGCAAAAAGAAAATATAAAACACCTAGGAATAAATCTAATTAAGGAGGTAAAAGACCTGTACTCACAAAACTATGACTCTGATGAAAGAAACTGAAGACGACACAAACAGATGGAACAATAAACTGTGTTCATGGATTAGAAAAATTAATATTGTTAAAATGACCAAACTACCCAAGGGAATTAACACATTCAATGCAATCCCTATCAAAATATCAATGACATTTTTCACAGAACTAGAACAAATAATTCTAAAATTTGTATGGAAACACAAAAGGTCCCAAATAACCAAAACAATCTTCAGAAAGGACTAAGCTGGAGGTGTACTCCCTGATTTCAAACTATACTACAAAGCTACAGTCATCAAAACAGTATAGTACTGACACAAAAACAGAACCATAGGTCAATGGAACAGAACAGAGAGCCCAGAAATGAACCCACACTTATATGGACAATTAGTCTATGACAAAGGAGGCAAGAATATACAATGGGGAAAAGACAGCCTCTTCAATAAATGGTTTCGGGAAAACTGGATAGCTACATGCAAAAGAATTAATAATGAGCATTGGCAAGGATGTGGCGAAAAGGGAACTCTTTTGCACTGTTAGTGGGAATATTAATTGGTGCAGCCATTATAGAAAACAGTATGGAGTTTCCTCAAAAATTAAAAATAGAACTACCATATGATCCAGCAATTCCACTCCTAATTAGAAAAGATATATGCACCCCTATGTTCATTGCAGCATTGTTTACAATAGCCAAGATATGGAAGCAATATCTTGTCCCATCAATAGATCAATGGATAAAGATGATGTGGTAAACAAGGGGGGAAAGGAGGGGGTGGGATGAATTGGGAGACTGGGATTGACATATATACACTAATATGTATAAAACAGATAACTAATGAGAACCTGCTGTATAGCACAGGGAACTCCACTTTGCTGTACAGTAGAAACTAACACAACATTGTAAAACAATTATACCCCTATTAAAAAAAAAAAAGATGATGTGGTGTATAAATGACGGAATATTACTCAGAATGAAATCTTGCCATTTCCAACAACATGGATGGACCTAGAGGACATTATGCTAAGTTAAATAAGTCAACAGACAAATACTGTATAGTTTCACTTATATTTGGAATCTGAAAACAAAAGAACAAAACATAACAATAGAAACAGAATCACAGAGAACAAACAGGTGCTTGCCAGAGGGGAGAGGGTGGGGAGAGGGAAGAAATAAGTGAGGAAAGTTACGTGATACACAGTTGCAAAATAAGTAAGTCACAGGTATGAAGTGTACAGTGTGGCGAATATAGTTAATAAATATGTAATATCTTTTTATGGTGATATATCATAACTAGATTTATGGTGATCACTTTGAAATGCATAAAAATAACAAATCACTATGTTGTATAACAGGAACTAACATAGCGTTGCAGGTCAATCATACTTCAAAAACAAACAAACTCATAGAAAAAGAAATCAGATTTGTGGTTACCAGAAGGGGAGCAGGGGCAAGGGGAACTGGATGAAGGCAGTCAAAAGGCACCAACTTCCACTTATAGATAAAGAAGTACTAGGGATGGAATGTACAACATGATAAAGATAACGAACACTGCTGTATGTTATATATGAAAATTGTTAGGAGAGTAAATCCTAAGCGTTCTCATCACAAGGAAAAAATTTTTAATTAAAAAATTAAACTTCTTTAATTTTGTATACCTTTACTAAGCTTACTGTGATAATCAATTCATGATATATGTAAGTCAAATCATTATGCTGTACACCTTAAATTTACACAGTGCTGTATGTCAATTATACCTCAATAAAACTAGAAGAAAAAAATCACCTTAAACTCATTATCCAAGAAACCACACTATTTCACTATTTCACTATATAGCTTTCCAGCCTTTTTTTTTTTTTTAAACTTTTTACTATTCATTTTTTATGTTGACTCATTCCCAATTCCCTGGTTGGTTCAAGTTCAGGATGCACTCACCCATGGTAGGCAGGCCAAACCAACAGCAGTGTCCTCAAGTCTCAGCCTGCTCCCCAACTAACCAGCAAGAAGAGAGGAAGGTTGGCGAACACTCCTGAGCTCGGAAAGGAAAATGACATTTTCTGAATACTTTCTTCATGTCAGACCCTGGATTTACATACTGTTCTGGAGACACCTATCCTCTGTGCTTCCACTGAAGGATATCTGGCTCTCCTGGTTACTGTATGAAATCTACCATCAGCCAGGGAAAGAGGGCAGTAAGTGCAGCTGAACAGAAGACAGTGGTCCCACAGTCTGCCAAGACCCTGATTTCTGGATGGTTCAGATCCTGGGGCTTGCATCATTGGTTAACTGAATTCAGTCTAATCTTTGAGATGCCATGAGTGTTCTCTCTTCTCAGGAACCTGAAGCCCACCCAAATGCCTTTAATTAAAATGTTAAAATAACAAAATTGCACTTAAGAGTATATCACAACACAACCACTATGGAGAACAGTATGGAGGTTCCTTAAAAAACTAAAAATGGAACTACCATACGACCCAGCAATCCCACTACTGGGTATATTCCCTGAGAAAACCATAATTCAAAAAGAGACATGTACCACAATGTTCATTGCAGCACTATTTACAATAGCCAGGATATGAAAGCAACCTAAGTGTCCATAGACAGATGAATGGATAAAGAAGATGCGGCACATATATACCATGGAATACTACTCAGCCATAAAAAGAAACGAAATTGAGTTATCTGTAGTGAGGTGGATGGACCTAGAGTCTGTCCTACAGAATGAAGTGAGTCAGAAAGAGAAAAACAAATACCATATGCTAACCCATATGTATGAAATCTTAACAAAAAAAATGGTTCTGGGCTTCCCTCGTGGTGCAGTGGTTGAGAGTCCGCCTGCCGATGCAGGGGACACGGGTTCGTGCCCCGGTCTGGGAAGATCCCACATGCCGCGGAGCGGCTGGGCCCGTGAACCATGGCCGCTGAGCCTGCACGTCCGGAACCTGTGCTCCACAACGGGAGAGGCCACAACAGTGAGAGGCCCGCGTATGGAAAAAAAAAAAGGTTCTGATGAACCTAGGGGCAGGACAGGAATAAAGATGCAGACATAGAGAATGGACTTGAGGACACGGGGAGGGGGAAGGGTAAGCTGGGACGAAGTGAGAGAGTAACATTGACATATATACACTACCAAATGTAAAATACGTAGCTAGTGGGAAGCAGCTGCATGGCACAGGGAGATCAGCTTGGTGCTTTGTGACTACCTAGAGGGGTGAGAGACGCAAGAGGGAGGGGATATGGGGATATACGTATGCATATAGCTTATTCACTTTGTTATACAGCAGAAACTAACACAACACTGTAAAGCAATTATACTCCAATAAAGATGGTAAAAAAAGAGAGTATATCACAAGTATATAATTATAAAACCAAGAGAATGGAAGAGGAAAGAAGACACACAAACCCACCCACTCAAAAAGCCTAGGAAGAAAAACCAGCCATACCACCAATCACTAGAGATCAGAATTGTCAGAACAATAATAGACTGTCATCTATTTATTTTCTATGAGGAAACTTATTAACTAAAATCCATGGTATCCGATATCCCCCGTGTGTCTGGTATGTTATAGAAGCTCTCAGATTACGATGCCCTGATAGTAGCTGCTTCCTCTCCAGAGGCCTGAACTAGAGAAGGAAGTAGATGGCATGTCTGAACAGTGCCCAGTGATTAATTCCTTGTGCGAGACCTAGTAGTTTCAAACATCCCTTCCAGATGCTCAACAAGAGAGGACTAACAGAGTAATCAAACTGTGCCTGGAAGAATATCACGTGGCTCCGGGCGGTCCATGCCTGCTTGCCACCCTGAACTGTACTTAGAATTTGGCTTTGGGGCTTCCCTGGTGGCGCAGTGGTTGGGGGTCCGCCTAGCAATGCGGGGGACGCAGGTTCGTGCCCCAGTCCGGGAGGGTCCCGCATGCCGCGGAGCGGCTGGGCCCGTGAGCCGTGGCTGCTGGGCCTGTGCGTCCGGAGCCTGTGCTCCGCAGCAGGAGGGGCCGCAGCGGTGAGAGGTCCGCGTTCCGCAAAAAAAAAGAAGAGCGGACCAGGAATTTGTTCACCATCTTGCAATTGCAATCAAGGGAACGTGTAAAAAGGACTAGACTAGCTGGAAAATATGCCTTGAAAGAGCAGAGTGCAAACTATAAGCTACATTTATTACGAAAATTTGTGTTGCCATGAAAAAGAGAGTCCAACCACAGTGCAATTTATTTCTGCATTGCAAACTTGAGAAATGTGAAAGCACCATGGAAAGAAAAGTGCTGTATTAATTTACAGTAACAACTCTTTTTTTTTTTTTTTAAGATTTATTTATTTCATTCATTTATTTTTGGCTGTGTCAGGTCTAAGTTGCGGCACACAGGATCCTCACTGAGGCATGTAGGATTTTTCATTGCGGCGCATGGGCTTCCCTCTAGTTGTGGCGTGCAAGTTTTCCCTTCTCTAGTTGTGACGCACAGGCTCTAGGGCGCATGGGCTCTGTAGTTTGTGGCACTTGGGCTCTAGTTGAGGCGCGTGAGCTCGAGGGCTTAGGTGCCCCCACAGCATGTGGGATCTTAGTTCCCTGACCAGGGATTGAACCCACGTCCCCTGCAGTGTAAGGCAGATTCTTTACCACTGGACCACCAGGGAAGTCCCTATGGTAACAATTCTTGAGATTAAATAAGGCACTAGAGTAACAGTTTTTATGGCTCGGAAAAAAAAGTTAACAAAGTCAACAATAGTTTTTTGTTTAATTCTCTTCCAACTCTACAGACATAATTCTGCCTTCACCTTCATTACACTTTCATATGGTCTTAACAGGGGATGTACCTCCTCTTCTAAGAATCTCCGTACCTGCCAAAGAAGAAAGCAAATGCAAGACAAAAGAACACGTTAAGTTTTGAGAATCCTTTTTTCAACGTCAATTCATAACACTGAGACCTTATTTGATAAACTTTTATGCCACCACTGAGCTTCTATTTTTCTCAACTCCCTGTCAGAAATCTCTCCCTAGACACTGGCAGCTCACCCCATCGGGCCCACCAGGCTGCCCCTCCCCACAAACCAGCCTGGCTGTGCCCTTTCAGTTGGTCTCACCATTCTCCACCCGTTACCCAAGCTAAAATCATCACTGCTTCTTCCCTCCTCCCCATTCGACCAGCTTCCAAGTGACTAACATCTTAAACAGCCCTCGAATCTGTGCCCCGTGTGCACGTACCCTGGCCTTGGCTCAAAGCCCTCGTCACCGACTGCTTACCCACTGTAGCAGCCACCTTATTGGTCTCCCGACCTCCAGTTTAAGTCCTTCAAATCCAATACACCAGAGTGACTTGAATATAAATGATAAGCTCCCGTCTGTCTTCTACTTTAAATCCTAACTGCCTCCAGGGCACCTGATAATCTGGCAACTCTCTTATGCTGGACGTCCATGCATTTGCCATCTCCTCTCACCCTGGTGTTCCCTACAAGTAACTCCTACCTGTCCTTAAGATTCAGCTCAGATGTCATGTCTTCCAAGAAGTCTTTCCTAACTTCTCATCTAGGGCTGTCTCCTTTGTGATCCCCAAAAAGATGTGCTTCCCTCAATTTTTGCATGTACAGTTTGGTATTCTAAGCCTTCACCATTAAGTTTTGAGCTCCCTGAAGATAAGGATTATCTATTCATCTTTAAAGCACCAGAATTAAACACAGCACCCAAACACAATCTGAGCACCTAGTCTGTACTCGATAAATGTTTTTGAATTAACCCGTAGTCTCCAAAAGGTCAAGAGGAAAAGTGGCAAACATTTACTGAATACTTACTATGCACCAAGCTAGGCCTTTCAGTCCATACTCCGAGATATGTATCTCTATCCTACCAGCCAGTAAAAGTAGGAAGTCAAGACTGAACCCAAATCTACCTGACAGTAAAACCCAATCTTTGTCCATTACACCACGGCTCCAGACCAAAAGAGAATTCAGAGAAATCCACTGGGAGAAACACTTAAGGCAGCTCAAAGCAACCAAATCTTTAAATTTTAGCCAGCAACCTACTCTAAATTCTTTCTAACTAGCCCCATTCTCAGCATACCTCCCATGAAGCAGAAACATTATATTAATAGATAATATTCCAGGCTCTGTAGCCCAGCAGTGTAAGAAGAGGGCACGTGGGGAAGACTGCAGCACCATAGAAGTGTTCTGAGGTTTACCTGCTGGGATGCACGACCAGTGAAAGAAGAAGGATCCAGTAAACGGTCCAACTGGGAGTGAATGGGACTGAAGTAGGCATCAGCCTGGATACGCTCTATGAGGTCATTGTCACCCCCTTCTTGCTTGACCACAGCAGCTGCCTGATGGGAGAGCACTCTGATTTTCTCATGGCAATCCTGGGAAGACAAGGAGTATGGTTGGCTTGCTAGTAACAGGCATTTGAGGGTCCATGCTGTCTACGGCAGCTGGAGCAAAGGCCTCCTCCAAAGCTTCATGAACCATCTGCCCTTATATCCTGCCCACTTCCCAGCATTTCCTATGGAAATTCAGACCTAATTTCTTTACTGAAAGTGGACCTTTTCTACAAGTGATTAAGCAATTCACTTTTTTATAAACTGAGTTCACCACCATCACCCTCCAAAGATAAGCCTGTTCTATGGCAGCATATGGTCACTGGTCTGCACCAACACCATGACTGAAGGTAATAACAGAGACATCTTCGTCCATCCTTCTTTGGGGAGGAGAAAGCAGGACTAAAGGTGTACTTTGTTTACCCAGGAGCATGAGGGGTTACAAACCTGGCGGTTACCTCCGGCTTTCACCATGGCCATGATGATGTTCTCTGTGGCCATGAAAGGCAGCTCTTGCCGAACGTGCCGTTCAATTACCTGTATGAGTGAAGCACCAAGAAGGATGCCTCACGTTACAAAGTCATACGCACAGTAGGACATCAGCTATGACTAAGAAGATACACAGCAGGGACACGAACTACCATATCTATGAAGAAAGAGGGTAGAATGGACTGTCTTATGCTACACCGTATTTTTCAGTTTTCTCATAATCCAGAGTATTATTTTGATTTTAAAAAGGAATATTGACTTGAGTAAACTTTTAAAAGTTGCTTCATCAGAATGATTCCTAAAACCTCAAGTCTGCTCAATTTCAGTGCCTGACTTCGGGAGCCAAGTACAGCATGGAAACAAACCCACCTGCCTCAGGTACTCACAAACAGACCAATGGAGCAGTCTACTCTGCCAGTCACAGCAGAGCTGATGACTCAGGCTGGTGGACAATTTTAAGCCAAATCACAGCACTTCTTTTTCCCTCTTCTATAAACATGTCTATGAATCCCACAGACCTGGTTCCCTAGAGCTTATGTCGCAACCTGAAGAGTGAGCTCTGCTTGGGAAGAGCTCCTACTGGACCAGCATCCAGCTCCTCCCACACGCTCACTCCAGAGCAGAAGGCCACCCACTCCGCCACATTCCAACCCCCCCCCATACTGTGCTTTTTCACGGAGGCCTCTTACTCTGGGGTACACCACCAAGCCTTCAGAAATGTTCTGCAGCGTATTCAGTATCGTATCTGCAGTGAGAAATGCCTCGGCCAAACACATTCGTCTAGAAAACAAACAGCCAGTTCAGTTATCGCTTCAAGCAAATAACGATTTCCATGAAATGGAAGGTGTGTCCCAAGAAGCTGCCCTACTGATTTCTCACGCCAGATGTGCTACTTGGACAATTTCCTTCAACTACCCCAATATCCTAATGACCCTCAAATGTACCACCTCTTGGGGTTTCCCTGGTGGCGCAGTGGTTGACAGTCCGCCTGCTGATGCAGGGGACACGGGTTCGTGCCCAGTTCTGGGAAGATCCCACATGCCGCCGAGCGGCTGGGCCCGTGAGCCATGGCCGCTGAGCCTGCGCGTCTGGAGCCTGTGCTCCGCAACGGAGAGGCCACAACGGTGAGAGGCCCGTGTACCACCAAAAAAAAAAAAAAAATCTACCACCTCTTGACTAAGACCACTTGCCCAAGCGCCAGACCATATACCCATTTGGAGAGCTCCACCTGGCTGATCTGTAGGTTCCCCAGACCCAGAAGTGCATTCAGCCACTTTTCCACCGCCTGCTGCTCACCACCTCACCCCGCGCCTCCTCTCCCTGTAGCTCCTGACTCAGGAAATGGCACCAGCACCCCGTCACCATCTTAACACTCACTCCAGTCAACCGCCAAGGCCAGCCCACCCGACATCGATTTCATATCCACATCCTCTCCAGTTACATGGCCACTGTGCCAGTGTGTACTTGGATTTTTTTTTTTAAGATTTTTATTTCATGTGGACCATTTTTAAAGTCTTTACTGAAGACTTCAGAGTCTTTGTTACAATACTGCTTCTGTTTTGTTTTAGTGTTTTGGCCGTGAGGCATGTGGGATCTTAGCTCCCAGACCAGGTATCAAACCCGCACACCCTGCATTGGAAGGTGAAGTTTTAACCACTGGACCACCAGGGAAGAACCTGGATTCGTTTTTTTTTTTTTTTTAATAAATTCATTTATTTATTTTTGGCTGAGTTGGGTCTTTGTTGCTGTGCGCAGGCTTTCTCTAGTTGCAGTGAGCAGGGGCCACTCTTCGTTGCGGTGTGCGGGCTTCTCACTGCATTGGTTTCTCTTGTTGTGAAGCACGGGCTCTAGTTGTGTTGCTTTCAGCAGTTGTGGCTCGCGGGCTCTAGAGCACAGCCTCCGTAGTTGTGGCTCATGGGCTTAGTTGCTCCGTGGCATGTGGGATTTTCCCAGACCAGGGCTCAAACCTGTGTCCCCTGCATTGGCAGGCGGATTCTTAACCACTGCGCCACCAGGGAAGCCCCTGGACTTGGATTTTTAAAGTAGCCTCCTAACTTGTTCTGATCAGCTCCCTGTCCCCTTACAACTGATTCTCCAAATTGGTGCAGGGTATTTTAGTGTGCACATCTGATTAGGTCACAGCCTACTGAAAAACAGTCAATGGCTGACTTCCGAATGAGTTCACATGTTTTATTCCCATAAACCCTGGATTATGCACACACCCCAGAGACCTAGCTTTAACTCTGATCAGTTCCTCTCAAGAAATTCCAGCAGAATACAAGCAAACTAGAGTAATGAATCTGCTTTTGAATATTAACAAGTATATACACAAAGCAGAAAATCGCGAGCATGCTGGTACCTTATTAGTAACTACAAATTACTCCTGACCCATCTCATAACTGATTAAGATGTTGCTGTGTCAAGACACCACACCTGACATCCCCCTGCCTTCAGAACAGTATCTTTGGGACTCCCCTAGAGGTCCAGCGGTTAGGACTTCGCCTTCAATGCGGGGGGTGCGGGTTCCATCCCCGGTCGCGGTGGGGGGGGTGCTGGGATCACACAACCCTCCCGGCCAAAAATAAACCCACAAAAAACATAAAAGAAAACCAGAAGCAATATTGTAACAAGTTCAATAAACACTTAAAAAAAAAAGAAAGAGCAACATCTAAACCCCTTTTCAGGGCCTAGAAGGCCCTTCGTGAACTGGCTACTACCCAAGATCATGTCCGACCTCATCTCTTGCTACAGACTTCATTCTCCAGGGCTACCCGACTATTAGTAACTCCCCCAACTGTTCTTTCTCCTGCTCTGTGCCTTTATATGTGCTCCCAATCTTGTCTCAAATGTTAAAAAATGCCTAGATTTCTTACATCTAAAGGGTCACCTCTGTGAAGCTTCCCTCAACTCCTCCACCACCCCTCCCTCCGCTTTGCCCCCACAAGGATTACTCTGTATATATTTTGATTCTAACACGTATCACACTGTTCCTTCTATGTTCTTGGCTCCCTATTAGACTCCAGGCTCCTCAGGGACAAGGAGGGAATACAGAGGTGCTCATAAAGTCCTGCTGCTTCCAGGCCCCTCTTGGTCCTCCCACAACTTGCTGTATGTGACACCCCCATTCCACTGACCGGTTGGCACTATCATCCAGTGTGCGTTCAAACCACTGCACAGATGCTGTCTGCAGCGGGTCCATGACAAGGGTCATTAGGTGACGGGCCAGGCTGCAGCACCGCTCTGAGCGCATAGGGTTCCGCTTGTACGGCATTGCACTTGAGCCTGTCCGTGTAAAGGAGAAGAAGGAAAGGCAGGAAGACCTCAGCGGACAGTGGACGGCCGAGCATGCTCCTGGCGGAACTGCTTACACGCGCCCGCGGCCCTCCTGGCATCTCGCGGTGTTCCCAGGTCTCCACACGACACTCACCAATCTGCTGTTTTTCAAAGGGTTCCTCCAGCTCCTTGAGGCTCGCCAGGAGTCGTATGTCAGTACAAATCTGGGGAAAAGCAGGGGCACAGGCATCACCCACACTCTCAGTATGTGGGGTCTGGGGCAGGGACTGGACTGACGGAGGAGGTGAGCTCTTTGGGAGGCCACCGAGCTGAAGCCCAGCATGTCCTCCCCGAGGGAGACTCCTCTCAGCTCCTGAAGAGCTGGCATTCGGGGAGCATGGGAATGTTCTGGCGAAACACTGCGTAGGATTATCACGGACAGACAAGGGCGAGATGAACTTAATGAGAACGTGGAAACTCGTCCTTCCTTCTAACACACCTTAACTTAAGAGGCTTCACTGACAGGCCCCAAATTGCTACGAGTGATGTCTGACATCTCTCAAAAGCCACAATGAAGTCGCAGTGAGGCTGGGCGGGTCTGTCTGGGGCGTCCAACACTCCCATTGCTACCACCACTCACCTTGTGCACTGATGCCCCCAAGCCGGCCAGCACGGACAGCACCTCAATATCTATTTTTCGTGTATAGGTCTGCCCTGTGATGATGAAAGCCCTAGTAATGAATTGAAAAGAGCCTCACGTGAAAATATTCCAAAATGTGACTGTGTCAAACAAATGAGCAAAAACAGACTGAGCAAAAGCTTGGCGCCACTGGAGCACTAAGTCACACTGAGCCCAGGACCTTGCTGACATGTGGCTCCAGGAACAAACTGCCCTTCCACCCTTTTTACTGATACCCAGACAGCCGCCCAGACCCGAGGAAGAAACACGGTCCAGCGAGCCTCTGTCCTGCTGCAGTCCAATGGAGTGCCTGAAACAAGGAGCCATGGGGGAGCCTGTAGCCCTCGATGCAAATAGCCAGACCGAGACCAACCCATCGGAGGTCCTCAGTAAAAAGCAAAACAGCAACAACATGGGTAAGGCTATTCTACTGAACTCAGAACTAAACAGTTTCCTTTTTTTTTTTTTTTTAAAGAAATTTATTTATTTATTTATTTATTTATTTATGGCTGTGTTGGGTCTTGGTTGCTGTGCACGGGCTTTCCCTAGTTGAGGCGAGCGGGGGCTCCAGGTGCGCAGGCTTCAGTAGTTGTGGCATGTGGGCTCAGTAGTTGTGGCTCGTGAGCTCTAGAGCGCAGGCTCAGTAGTTGTGGTGCATGGGCTTAGTTGCTCCGTGGCATGTGGGATCTTCCCGGACCAGGGCTCGAATCTGTGGCCCCTGCATTCGCAGGCAGACTCTTAACCACTGTGCCACCAGGGAAGTCCCCTTTTTTCTTATAAATTATAAGAAATACAATAGAATCCAGACTATAAGAATAAAACCCAGGCTAGAGATGGAAGGAAATGGGTGGAAGGACAGAGAAAGAAAAAACAAAAACAAAAAAAAATTTAAGGTCAAATCTAGAGGGATACTATCTTTCATTACTTAACAAGGAGGCCAACACTTTTCCCACTTACCTACCTCTTAAATCCTGCCTTTTCTGTCACCATCTTGTCAAGCTGCTCTACCTTGGAAAGAAAAGACATCCCTATAGAAATTCAGGTGTGTCTAGTATGCGAATATCTTGACAAGTCATCCTGCCCAGGTTTTGGCCTTCACTACCCGCTTCCAGTCCAGACTCCACCCATTCCAGGTTCAATCGCTCCTACCATCCTGGAGGTCAGCTTTGTCTCTGGTGCTCCTACAGTTGAGTTTGTATCACCCAGGTCACTTTCAGAATACCTTCTGGTCATCTCCCTCGAAGAGCTGCAGGAAGCTGGCCTGGGTGCCAGTGGTGCCCTTCACTCCTCGGAAGCGCAGGTCATCTCGGACACGCTTCAAGTTCTGGAGATCCATGCAAAGATCTTGAATCCAAAGACAGCAACGTTTCCCAACTGTGGTCAGCTGAGCAGGCCTGAAAAAAACCCAAAGAGAACACAGAGAGGTCTCAAACCAGTGACTTATTTAATAAAACCTTCACTGCTTCTTCTAATAATCACTGCTACCTCTGGGAAGGGCAAGAATTAAAGTAAGAGACAGAGAAACCAGTGAAGACAAAACAAGAGCTAAAAAGTTTAAGCAAATAAGTTAAGCGGGGCTTCCCTGGTGGCGCAGTGGTTGAGAGTCTGCCTGCCGATGCAGGGGACACGGGTTCTTGCCCCGGTCCGGGAAGATCCCACATGCCGCGGAGCGGCTGGGCCTGTGAGCCATGGCTGCTGAGCCTGCGTGTCCGGAGCCTGTGCTCTGCAACGGGAGAGGCTACAACAGTGAGAGGCCCGCGTACCGCAAAAAAAAAATAAAAAATAAAAGAAAATAAGTTAAGCAAATTCAATGTCATTTATAAATATTCAAAGGTTAGAAAACTAAAGGGCTACTAGCATAGTTCTTTCTTCACCATCAAGAGGCACTATAAGGGCAGAGACAATGTCTGTTTTGTTTGTCCCCAGGCCTTGGCAAGAAATATACACGTAACAAACATTTGCCAAGCATCTAATGTGTTCTTGGTATTGGAAATACAACAAAGAACAAAACAGACAAGTGGAGCTCATATTGTCATGTAAACAAGTAAACAAGATAATTGTTCATTTTTAAAATGCTATCAAAAAATAAAACAAGGGGCTTCCCTGGTGGTGCAGTGGTTGAGAGTCCACCTGCTGATGTGGGGACACGTGTTCGTGCCCCGGCCCGGGAAGATCCTACATGCCGCGGAGCGGCTGGGCCCGTGAGCCATGGCCGCTGAGCCTGCGTGTCCGGAGCCTATGCTCCACAGCAGGAGAGGCCACAACAGTGAGAGGCCTGGGTACCGCAAAAAAAAAAAAAAAAAAAAACAAGGATGACGATACTGGAGACTGTAACTCTAGACTGACAGTAAAGAAAGGGCTCTGTAAAGAGTCCAGATCCAATGAAGAGGGACTTCCCTGGTGGCGCAGTGGTTAAGACTCCGCCTGCCAATGCAGGGGACATGGGTTCGAGCCCTGGTCCGGGAGGATCCCACATGCCATGGAGCAACTAAGCCTGTGTGCCACAACTACCGAGCCTGGGCTCTAGAGCTCACAAGCCACAACTACTGAGCCCATGCACCACAACTACTGAAGCCCGCAGGCCTACAGCCCGTGCTCCACAGAGAGAGAAGCCACCGCAATGAGAAGCCCGTGCATCGCAACGAAGAGTAGCCCCTGCTTGCTGCAACTAGAGAAAGCCCGCATGCAGCAACGAAGACCCAACACAGCCAAAAATAAATAAAATAAAATAAATAAATTAAAAAAAAAAAGATCCAATGAAGAGCCAGCCAAACTGTGGAGAATAACCCCAAAACACACACAACCAGACGACTCTAACATAATAGCTAATGGCTTTGTCTTCAGTCTGAGGTCTAAATCAATCTATTGCAGGTCTATTTACAACATAAAACATAATTATGAGTAAACTGCAATAAAGTCAGAGTTCTACTAGATGACCTAGCCTACTCCATATGGAATTTCTCTTCTATTAGGCTAATGATACTGACAGCTGGTGACATCAAGGCACCCTGCTAGGAATGTCTACAGCATACACATCAAAGGTTAGAACACATATTCCCAAACCAATCTTATGGTAGTTTTCCTTGTTAACTTCTGCTACTAGATTATTGGTACAAGCAAAGAAAAAAATACATTTGCATGGACCTATTCATAGGAGCATTATACATAATAGCAACAGAGTGGAAACAAGCCAAATGTCCAGCAACTGGTGAATAGATAATGTAAAAATAAATTAAGTACTGACACATGCTACATGGATGAACACTGAAAACACTATGGTAAGTGAAAAGAAGCCAGTCACAAGAAGATGAATATTATATGATTCGACTTAAACGAAGTGTCTAAAAGAGGCAAATCCATAGACAGAAAACAGATTTGTGGTTGCCAGGAGCTAGGGAATGGGGGAATGGAAGGGAACGCTAATGGGTACAGGTCTTCTGGGGGGGTTGATGGAAATATTCTGAAATTATATACCAGTAAGGACTGCATGAGCTCTGTAAATATACAAAAAACCACTGAACTGTATACTTCAAATGGGTGAATTTTATGGTATGTCAGTTATATCTCAATAAAGCTGTTTCTTTTCAATTGCAGGGACTCACCCATTCTGAGGTCATATCTACACATCAATACCATTTTCTGAGTTTCTAACGGCTGATAACTGTGGCAGCAGGTACCTCTCATTAAACCATCCCCAGAGGAATACTGGAATGCCTGCATTCCCTGAGCACTCTCCAACAGATGCAGGAGAAGAGAAGCTGCAGCACAGGTGACGCTAGGTGTGTATGGAGCCAGCACAGAACGCAACATTTGTCATGGCCCAGCCATACACACTGAGCACTGACTCCTTCACAGGAACAAATCCTTCTGGTTTCTGCTACTAATAATGAAGGCTCTAATTTTAAGGAAGATTAAACTCAATAGGCTTTCCTAAGTTACAGGGGATGATACCCTTGTTGCCATAGCAACACCCCATTAAAACATAAGGCAGGGCTTCCCTGGTGGCACAGTGGTTAAGAATCCGCCTGCCAACAGGGGACACGGGTGTGAGCCCTGGTCCGGGCAGATCCCACATGCTGCAGAGCAACTAAGCCCATGCGCCACAACTACTGAGCCTGCGCTCTAGAGCCCGCAAGCCACAACTACTGAAGCCTGCGCGCCTAGAGCCCGTGCTCCGCAACAAGAGAAGCCACCGCAATGAGAAGTCCGCGCACCACAATGAAGAGTAGCCTTCGCTCGCTGCAACTAGAAAGCCTGCACGCAGCAACGAAGACCCAACGCAGCCAAAAATAAAATAAACAAATAAATTAAACAAAAGGCAGATGCTAATACACCACTACTCAAATATCATCACTTGAAACCTGCTACTAGCATTTCAAAAATGACATCATTCGCTTTAAAACAGGGTTCTATTAAGTAATCATAAAAATACTTGCATATTCAAAAAATAAAGAATATAGTATGGAAAAAATTTTAGTTACCCTATTATCTCATAAACCAGAGTAATCAGTATATACATCTTGGTGTACTTCCTTCTAATCTTTGTAAAATTTATATGCTGTCTTTTCCCCACAACATTAACCTAAGTGCATTCCCATGTCTTATTAGTCTTACCAGCACCATTTTGCTGGTTGTGTATTATTCCAACCTGTGGATATACTACATTCTATACCTTATTTAATTATTCTCTTATTCTTGGACATTTAGATTGTTTCCAATGCTTACCATCATAAACAATATTTTAACAAAGATCTTTGTACATATAGCTTTTCCCATAATTTGGATGACTTGGGTTAAATTCTCAAGAATGGAATCACTGAATCAAGAACACCTTCTTGAGAGGCAGAGTGGAAACCGATCCAAGAAGGGAGCAATCAGAGGCTCCCCTTCCTGGGGCCGAAACTGGGAGAGCCCCTCCTTCCCTCCTGCTCACGCCGCAGGAAGGTACCCATCTAAAACTCTGGTCCTTCATAGTTACCCCAACTAGTTGTCTACTGTCCTGACCTGCAAAACCATCTGGGCTGACTCGACTAACCAGCATCGGATTCCTGGAGTGGGAAAGGAGGGATCAGGCCCTGTGACCTAAACAGGATCTGCTCTCCAACCTCCTCCTTGCCCCTAAAAGATCTCCCTGTAGGCAAAGGAGATACCAGAAGTGTCAGATTATTAAATTAAGGGGAAAAAAAAAAAAAAGAATACTTTCTGTATACATATTTTCCAGTGAAATGAACCACTAGATTTACTCTCTAAGCAGTATAGCTTTTAAGGTAGGTATAAGGTTCATTCCTCACAGGCACCCCAAGTGCTTATGTTTTGAGATTTCTCACCTCCAGGTTACCATGGAGAAGGGAGAACTGAAGGAGTAAATGGAAGCTGGATGCACATAAACAAGCCCAATTCCCAAGAGGTAACCCTCTCACTTACTGGAAATGTGTGAAACCTAAGGTGGGAAGATCAGCTCGTTCCTTGGCAAAGTCGGCAAGCCGAGAGATCACCCTGGCAAGCTGCAAGGAAGACCATGTGTGAGAAAGAGTGAATTCAGGCTGAGCACTTGCATAAACAGGAACTAAACTTGGAGACAGTTTCATATACAATTTCACCTCCAGCTCACGGAAGGCAGAGGCCATATTTTTTCATCTTTGTCTCTTAAAGTGCCCTGAAGAGTTCATACCAACCAACATTCAAAAACTGAGTTGACTACCTAAAATGTCACGAATTATTTCTGCACAGTTTTAACACCACTGGCACGTTCATGAAGAAAAACAGGACGAAATCATAAATCTGACCCACATTTTCCAGCCACGTGCTGCTGGTTACACTTTCTTCACTTAAAAGGCTACGCTTTAAAAAGCATTAACTTATATAGTGATTTAACGCAAGAAGAGATGATTAGTTCTACAGATTAGATCTAGGATCATTCACCTGAGTAAACAGTAACTTATTTAGATTTACATTGTGCTGCTTTACACTGTGGTGCCCATCTCCTGTCACAGGGAATCTTAGGACTGGTGAGAAACTTCTGTCAACTTCTTACCTTTGGCAAAAGCAGGTCAAATGCATTTCTAAGAATAATCAAGTCCTGCAAGGGAAATGCAGTGATCTTACATTAATCAGCTTTGCCCAAACAACATTATGACGTAACACTTTTTGGCCATCACAACTGGGTTTCTAACCTAGCTGCCTATCTCACTTTCAGCAACACACTGTGCAAGCCAGAAGAGGCTAACAGAAATTCTCTTCTGATTACTGTTTTAAAAGCACACCAACTTAGAGAGCAGTACTACTGGAATCTATAAGCACAAAGGCTTTATACTTATAAACCTATTTATG
Source organism: Hyperoodon ampullatus (assembly GCF_949752795.1). Classification (NCBI taxonomy): domain Eukaryota; kingdom Metazoa; phylum Chordata; class Mammalia; order Artiodactyla; family Ziphiidae; genus Hyperoodon; species Hyperoodon ampullatus. Next base: position 36,904,017 of record NC_136924.1, on the reverse strand, counting down.
TGGTATCTAATGTAACGGGAAAATGATAAGGGGTAAGCCCCATCGTGAATACAGCAAAGATGTCCAGGTCAACAGGGTTTATACCTTCCCGAAGATTAGTGTTTGAGTTTCTGAGAAGAATCCATAGGGGTTAAAAAAAAAAAAAAAAATCCATAAGGCACATCTCATTAGTTTCCGCTCCCTTTTTTCCATGTCAATCATTGCTAACAAAAAAAAGTCATGAACTACAAGATCTAGGTTTAGGAAATTTAAAGCTGTTCCTGGGGGGTTAGGAGATGTAAGTGTTGCAGGCAACTCCAACACATGTTTATGAGACAGTAATTGTTGAGCCCAACTACATGCTGGGTAATTTTAAAAGGATACTCCAAGTTAGAGGACTGTTGTTCTCCCATTATCTGATTCACCAATTACACATTGATGGCTTTAATTACGTACCACATTAGACAAAAAATGTTACTTGGGGCAACTTAGAAATTACGGCTTCTTTCTGAACTGCAAGTGTATCTGGATTCTAACTTCTAGTCCCATGGGTGCCCTGCAATAAGGGCAGAGCTTTGGAGCCACTCTACCCAGGCCTGAATCCTTTCCAGTTGCAAAACCTAGAGCAAGTTCTTCAACTTCTACACTTCCTCATCTGTGGCAATGGGGAAAATAAAGCCAAAGACTACATATTCTGAATCCATTTATATGAAATTTCGAGAAAAGGCACAACTATAGACACAGAAAGCAGGTCAGTGGTTGTTTGAAACTGGAAGCACGAGTGGAGACTGACTGTAAAACAAGCAAAAGAGAACTTCTTGGCGTGAGGGGTATGCTTGAAAACTGGAGTGTGGTGAGGCTGAATGATTGCATAAATTTACTAAAGCTCACTGAACTGTACCTTTAAAATGGGTAAACTTATGGTATTAAATTATACCTCAATAAAGCTATTTAAAAATGGAGATAACAGAATCTATCTCTTATGCCTTTTGTGAAGAAGAAATGAAGTAATACATAGAAAGTGCTCAGAATAGTGCTGGGCACCTAGTAAACTTAGGAAAATGCTTGCTGTTACTTTCTCATGTTTGACTATGAGACACTTTGGCTAATTAAAGGATTTAAGAATTATAATGTAATTATTTCTTTTTTTCAGAAGTCCTGGCAAAGAGTAAAAAAGGACTTTGGAAAGAAAATCCCTTCGGAAAACTACTTTGGCCACTAAAATGCTAAGATCTCAGCTTACGTCCAGCATACCAATGCATAGGCAGTATCTATACGTCTCATTTTATGGAGGTCATTAGGGGCTTACAGTTTAGATTGGAAGGATACCAAAAGCAGAAAATTCCTGAGCACTGAGGTCCTAAGATCTATGGAGTCGCTTCCTAAAATGGACAAAATCAAAGAAAATTTATAAATGCATTATAAACATTGAGTCTAAGTGGAAACAAAACATCATGGGCTCCTACTGTATTGTCTCCAACATAGCAGGAGGTGGCACCAAGATGAATAATGCCAGCAGCTTTGGGGCAGCAGTGGGCAAACGTGTGCACATGAGCCATCACATCATGTCGTAACTGCTTCTCTTCCTCAGCTGCCATCTTGAAGTCGATGTTGTCCAGGTTTGATTTCATCTCCTGGATTTGTTCATCTGTGATAGGCAAACCCAATGTCTGCAGAACAGGCAAAATGAAATAAAATAACTTCTTGTGGCACAATTATTTGAATTGAAGTGACACTGAAAAAAATTGGTTCATGCTAGCATTTATGCCCTACCTTCCAATTCTTAAACTAAAATTGAGGCAACTAAACTAAAAGGACATGGGGAGGAGGAACAACTTTCTAAATGAATCATGGTAAATTATATTCTAAGGGAACTCCAATATATAAAACAATGCAATCCTCATTTTTGTTCCCTCTGCCCCTATGTCTCTGCTCACTCCCTCACAGGTCTGGTCTCTGGGCTCAAACGCCATCTCCTCAGAGGGGTCTTTCTCGACTTCCATGTGAAACACCCTTCTTCTGTGCACTCTCTATCTATCCCTTTAGCCTGTTTTTTTTAAAATTTATTTAATTAATTTATTTTTGGCTGCGTTGGGTCTTCGCTGCTGCACGTGGGCTTTCTCTAGTTGTGGCAAGTGGGGGCTACTCTTTGTTGTGGAGCACAGGCTCTAGGCGCATGGGCTTCAGTAGTTGTGGCACATGGGATCAGTAGTTGTGGCTCGCGGGCTCTAGAGCACAGGCTCAGTAGTTGTGGCGCATGGGCTTAGTTGCTCCACGGCTTGTGGGATCTGCCCGGACCAGGGCTTGAACCCATGTCCCCTGCATTTGCAGGTGGATTCTAAACTACTGCGCCACCAGGGAAGCCCTAGCCTGGTTTTATTTAGAGCACTTATCACCACATGACATTTTTACAAATCTATTAGCCTGTCTCTCCCCTCTAGAATGTATATACTCTCTGAGAGGAGAGCTTTGTGGTACTTATTGCTTACTCTTTAGTGCTTGGCACTTAAGTGCCCAAAGTGTAGGATCCAGGCCACAGCTTTACATTTGATCTAGATGGACTTAGCCAGAGAAACCAAAATTAGGAATGCTATTAGTATCTTTGCCAACAAATTATGTGCAGAAAATTCAGTGCCACTGAAAGCAATTCCAGGGCTTCCCTGGTGGCGCAGCAGTTAAGAATCAGCCTGCCAATGCAGGGAACACAGGTTCGAGCCCTAGTCCAGGAAGATCCCACATGCCGCGGAACAACTAAGCCCGTGCGCCACAACTACTGAGCCTGTGCTCTAGAGCCTGTGAGCCACAACTACTGAGCCTGAGTGCCACAACTACTGAAGCTCATGTGCCTAGAGCCCGTGCACCACAACAAAGAGTAGCCCTCGCTCGTCGCAACTAGAGAAAGCCTGCGCGCAGCAACAAAGACCCAATGCAGCCAAAAATAAAAATAAATAAATTAAAAAAAAAAAAGAAGCAAGCAATTCCGGGAGATACAAATGAGAAAATAAACACATCAATATCTTATGTTCATCCATCACTGAAAAAATCAGGCCGACAAAAAAATAGCTGGCAACCCACAGGCAGCTCAGAACCGTGGAGCCAAGTACTGAATATGTACATTGGTGAAATTTATCCAAACCTCACTTGAAAGCCCCAAGGCCTGGCCCTGGGAAGGGGCTCACATCTTAAGACCTACCTTGTCCAAGATGGTAGCTACTAGTCAGATGTGGCTATTTACATTTAAACTAGTAAAAATTTAAAAGTAAAAACTCAGGACTTCCCTGGCAGTCCAGTGGTTGAGTCAGAGCTCCCACTGTAGGGGGCACAGGTTCGATCCCTGGTCGGGGAACTAAGATCCCACATACCACTCAGCCCAGCCAAAAAAAAAAAAAAGAAAAGTAAAAATTCAATTCCTCAGTCACACTATCCACATCTGGCCAAGCTGCCTTGGATTTTTAGTCATCAGACGTGACATCTCAGGGGTCCTCCCAAAGCAAAGCAGCAGGGGGCAGCGTGGTCAAAATGCTTCCTATCCCCAAGCAATGTGTCTTCTCAAAATTCACTCCCTACTCCTAATTTTCAGCACTTCTCCTAATCTCTCATCGCTCAAGTTTTTTTTTTTTTAAACTACTGAATTATGATGTAATTTATGTTGTTAATTTTGACAACCTAGCTAATAGATAATCCAAACTCAGGAGATATCAAAATTGTATGCATTTCAGGCAATGTATATATAGACTGGGCAGAGGAAAGGACACATATTCAGACTCTACATTTCAATCCCAGCTTGAAGCTTTTACTAGCTATGTTGAGTGGCAAAATCTTAAGGGTGCCACCACCCTTATCTACATGGAGTACCAAGTAAAACAGAAAATAGAGTACATGCTAGTACATAACAAACCACAACACACTTCATATTCTTGTCTACTATCTATTATTGTTATCTGAGCCCACAGTTTACGAAATCTCTCTGTGCCTCCACTCTATCCTCTGTAAAACAGGAATAACTTACTTATTGTAAAGAATTGTTTTGAGGATTAGTAAACTATTAATTTTTAATCTTCAAACTGCCGCGCACACACATAGCAGGCACTGTAGAAATGTCTGCTACTACTTTTTTAATTGGAGTATAGTTGATTTACGATGTTGTGCTAGTTTCAGGTGTACACCAAAGTGAATCAGTTATACATATACATATATCTGCTTTTTTAGATTCTTTTCCATATAGGCCATTACAGAGTATTCTGTCTGCTAGTGATATGTACTACTTTATTTTCTTGACCATAATGATAGGAAGGGGGTAAAATCTAGGAAGAAAGTTTCCTGTTTGGGGACCGTGTACCTCGGACCTAGGCACGTACTCAAGATTGTTTCCAGGTTTACTAAATGTCATTTGGGTACTGCCATCTTGCTTGTTGTGGCATTTTCCTCTGAAACTTTACAGCTCTGTGGATCACCTTCAGTTTCCTTCAGCTCCTCTGCAAAGGCCCGTCTGTAGCTATTTCTGAAATCCTTGGGCTAAATAGGTCTACATGCAGCTCTTATAAGAGAACCCATACGTCTCATCTAATAACCCTGATTCTCCCTCCCCAGAGGCAGACGGCAGCAGAGTGAAGCGGAAACGGTGGCCCAGGAAACATGGATTTTGTAGTGACAGTCTGGTCTCAGACAACACTGAGGCACTGTGGAGGGCGAGGTGGCTGAGGGCGAGGTGGTGGAGGGCGAGGTGGCTGAGGGCGAGGTGGCTGAGCGCTCAGTCAGGCTCTGCACGGGACACGGGTACACACCCGGGTTCCGCTATCAATCAATGGTTAGGAGCAAATAACGCGCTGGGTATCATCGAGGCTTGGTCTTCTTCCCTACCATGTGGGAAAACCACCACCTAGCTTGCAAAGTCTTTACGGGTTAACGGGGGAAAGACGTGTACAGAAACGAGCACAACGGCACGGAACGAGCGCTCGCCTATGTACTCTTGCAGGAACCGCCAAGACTTACTCCCTGAAACGGGTAACTGCACTTCTCGCCAACCCCCTGTGCGCCTCAAACCCTCAACGATTAAAACACGTGAGGCAACAGGTGGCGGCTGCCGGGTCTCCTGCCCTGGGCTTCCTGGGGCCTCAGCTCCTCTGGAATAGCGGGGAGGCTGCCCCCGGAGGCTCAGCCGGCGCTCGGCACCCAACCCGGCACTTGCGGGGCCGGGCCCGCCTCCAGCCCCGGAGCACGTTACCTGCTCGGCTTCCGCCAGCCACAGCCAGAGCTGCCGCCAGGTCCGGAATTTGTACCTGTCGCTAAACACGAAGCACATCTCCGGGCTGGCATAACGGGAGGCAAGCGGCGAGCGGTAGCTGTCGTGCTCGCAGGCCGCCTCCCGCCCGCCACCGTCGCCCCCCGCCGCCATCCCGAACACGCAACCCCGCCGAAGCCGGACCGGGACACCGAGGACGGAAGCGGAAGGCCGGGAGCGGAACATCCTCCGCTTGGTCCCGCCCCCGGGGTTCCGGGAGACTCGAGTCCTCAGTGTTGTTCGGTTTCGGCGGTTGGCTGCTGAGGGTTAAGGAGTTTCTCTTGGTTTACCAGAAACGTGATTTGCGCTTCATAAGTTACTCAGCAGCTGTGCGTCTCAGTCTCCCCATCTGAAAAAAGGTACATTAAGACCCGCCTTTAAGATTCCTGTGAGGATTCGGTATCATCAGATCGATGTCTGGGTTCACTTAGAAAGCCCTCTGTGTTTGCTATTATTATTGTTGCCTAATCCCTCCCACGCTTCTACCGCCTGCCTGGCCCCCAGCGCGGTTCTGAGGAGAAAGGAAGATGCCCAAGGGAAATCGGCATTTATTGAGGGCCAAGTGAGCCCCTTGCACGAAAGTGCAGTAAAAATGGATTTCAGCAAGCGCTGGAACTGAGACTCATAGACGCTGATGACTTGCTCACGGTCACCCAGCTAATAAATGGAGCCGCCCGACTTCAGATTCTGACTCTGAGCCATTACGCTGTGTAGTTCCCAGCACACACCGTGCCGGGTCACACCACTGGCTGGGTGAAGGCATTCCCCCGTCCTGGAACACCTCTCTCTGTCACTGCGTCTTACGTAAGGCCCAGATGGTCCCACTCTTCCCTCTGGTTGGCCACTAATAATAAAACCACTAACGTTTATGTAAGTTTCACTAGGTATCAGGCACTGTCCTGAGTGCTTTACACATGGGGTCCTCATTACATCCATGTGAGGATCCTGAGTTGTTAAGGTACTATTAAATGAAATAATATACTACTCTCCAATGCAGAGTAAGTGCTCAGTAAATGTTCGCCATTATTATGATCCCCATTTTGCAGATGACAAAGCGAAGGCATGGGTAGGTTGAGTGTCTTGAGATTGCTCATGTAGAAGGGCAAGAGCTAGAAGTTAGGTGCAGGGGGATAGGCTCCAGGCTCCTGGTTCTTACCAGATTCAAAGGTACTCTTTCCTTTGTGCTACAGTAGGTCCTATACTGCTTTGAAATTACCTGTTTCTGAGTGTCTCCCTATGAAGGGAGGTCCATTTTGAATTCTCAGCTTGTTTGCTGAGGTGAATGGCCCCTTTTCCAGTAACCATAATACTTCAGGAATATTAAAAGCTGCTGATTAGATCTCAAGACTTCCAAGATCTTGTCTTTGACAATAACTTCTTTTCCTGTCACCTTTCCATTCCTGCTTTAATTTTTTCACTATTTACTCAAAAACTCATGGACCACCCCTGTAAGTGTTCTCCCTCCCCACCTCTGGGATTTCATATAGGTCTCTCATAACTCTCACCAGAGTTCAGTGTTGTTGGCCCTTCCCATCAATGGCAAACTCGGTGCGGGTGGAGATCATGCCTGCCTTGGTCCCCCGTGTCCCTGGCAGGTGGATCCCGCACAGGACCTAACGTAGTGTAGGTGCTCAGTAAGTGTTCGCTTGGTGAATGAATGCTGCCCAAAGGAGCCTAGCGCACAAAGGGAAACAAGGTCCACAGTCGCCAAGATACAAGTTAGATCCTGACATTGCCGTTCCTCTTCCCCCAGCCTCTCACATCCTTCAGTGTCCTCATGCCATAGATCCTTCATGGCTCCACCTGGGCTTCAGAATTGTCAGAATGGACCGCAGCACCAATCCCAGAATACTGTGGCCATCAGAGAAGCCCATCAGCTACCTGGGCTTATCACCCACGTCTTCTACCTCCCTTCTGGAGCTGCAGAGGATTGCTTTTGGGGATGAGGGCAGACAATTCTGGAAAGAAGATGACTACTTCCTGCAGCTTCCAGGGCTGTCATTGCTGTGCTGTGATGAGTTTACTCTCCTTGCTTTCCATGGTGACTACTGCAAACTCTACTGTCTCCTCAGTCTTCCAGCCTCTCTCCTGGCTCTGCTGCACTTTGCTGTTACTTTTCCTCCTCCAACAGGAGTTTCTGTCTCCAATCTCTTCATTCAGGAAAGGATCTTGCTCTTTCAATTATTTTATCTCGAATCTGTCCAGTTCTGCCTCCCTTCTCCTTTTTTTTTTTTTTAAACGCACAGACCTCTGCCACTATAGAAACACCTTCACTTGCTGTTACCTCCTTAACACGGAAAGCTCTTTCTGGCCGCCTCTTCACCAACTGGCATTGATGTTACTAGCTGTGTGACTTGGGCGATTACTTAATCTTTTGGCACTTGGGTCTTCTTACCTGTGAAATATGGCTCATGACCCGCAGGTGTAGAGTGAGGAGCAAAGGCAGGTGACATAGATGCTGACATCCTAGCTCAGTGTCTGGGGCTCCTGTATTCAACACATTTGTTCCCCTCCCTTCTTTATTCCTTAGCACTGTGATGCAGCTTCTGCCCTCTCGTCTCCTCTAAACTGCACTCTCATTGATCACCAGTAACTTCCTCTAATAATTCAAAAGTCCCTTTGCCATAATATGTTTGCCTATTTGCATAAAGAATCACTAATAAAGGCTATGTGGGGGTGGGTGGGGTGGACATGCAGGGAACGGGATAGGCCAGGTAACCCGGAGCAAGCTTCCCAACGTACATCTTTAAATCATTTTGATTCTTGAGTCAAGTAGTTTTCCTTTTTCCTGTATTAAGTCATCCCTTTTGGCTGATTGAAATATTTAGCATTTTTGACAACCCCTCCCTCCTGCTTTGAAAACTAAAGTGTACCGATTCTCCTCCCTCTCTGACTGCTCTTTCTTTGATGATCCTTCCTTCTCACACTCCTGGAAAAGGAAGTGGTGGGAATTTCCTGAAGATTTAACCCACCTTTACTCGCTTTGGAAACCGCATGTCTGCAAGTCTTATCTTCTGAGTCCACAGGTTTCTCCAAAGTTTTGTTGTTTTTTTTAAAAAAATGTAAATTTATTTATTTATTTGGCTGTGTTGGGTCTTTGTTGCTGTGCGCGGGCTTTCTCTAGTTGCGGCGAGTGGGGTCCTCTCTTGTGGAGGATGGGCTCTAGGCGCACGGGCTTCAGTAGTTGTGGCACATGGGCTTCAGTAGTTGTGGCTCGCGGGCTCTAAAGTGCAGACTCAGTAGTTGTGGTGCACGGGCTTTGTTGCTCCGCGGCATGTGGGATCTTCCCAGACCAGGGCTTGAACCCGTGTCCCCTGCCTTGGCAGGCGGATTCTTAACCACTGCGCCACCAGGGAGGTTCCCAAAGTTTTGTTCTTAATCTTCAAAGGCCACCTAGACACTTGCAGCTGGTTGTCAGTGTTACCTAAAGCAACATCTCTAAATTGGGAATTTTATTTCTTTCTTTATTTATTTATTTACCTAGTGAACCTAATATAGGGCAAGGTTTGTGCTGGGTCTTACTTGCGGCACATGGGATGTTTTAGTTGCGGCATGCAGACTTCTTAGTTGCAGCACATGGACTCTTAGTTGTGTCATGCGAACTCTTAGTTGTGGCATGCATGTGGGATCTAGGTCCCCAACCAGGGATCGAACGTGGGCCCCCTGAATTGGGAGCGTGGAGTCTTACCCACTGGACCACCAGGGAAGTCCCGAAATCGGGAATTTTACATCTATCCTTTTGTTTTTGTTTCAGGCTTTTAAAATACTTAGTTTCTTAAATTCTGTTACTCATGAGGATCGTTCATTTCACAGTGGTGCCTAGTGTGTGCCAAGCATTGTGCTAGGCACTGGGATATAGTGGTCAGCTGATGAGGCTTGAGTGGAGAGGGCAAAGGTGAAAAGAGAGGGGGGTAAATTTAGAGGAGCAGGTGGAAGGCAGACCATGGGAACCTGGTAGGAAATAAGGATATTTGGGGGTTTATTCTAAGCAATAGGAAACCACTAAAAGTTTTAGGCTGGAGGATGACTTCATCAGATTTATGTTTTGAAAAATATCTCAGCTCTTATGTGTAGAATGGATTGCGGGTGGGGAACTGGAGTGAATGGCAAATGAGAAACCAGTTGGGCTAATGCAGTGGACTAGGTGAGACCTAGGGGTGTAGATGATCTAGCCTGGACAAAGGAAGTAAGTGGCAGAGGAAATGAAGAAAAGGAAGAGATTAAGAGGTGCCATCAATCCAGCTTGGTGATGGGTTATGGGGAGTAAGGAAGGGGGCAGACTCAACTGATGCTCCTAGGTCTCTACGTTTTATTGCTAAAAGGATAGCAATGCCATTTACCATGGGGTGGGAGGAAGGGCAAGCAGGCAGGATGGACTTCTCTTTTGGGTTTATTGAGTTTCCAGAGCCATTAAGATATGCAGGTGTTTCAAAATGTTGAGCAGACAATTACATCTACAAGTCCGGAGCCCAGTGGTAAGGGTTGGAAATATAAATTTAGCAGTCTTAGCACATAGATGGTAATTAAAGCCATACGGGTTTTAGGAGCTCGAGCTGGAGAACAACACGGAAAAGAATTCTGCCCTTTCTGGTGCTTACATTCCAGTGAGGGAGATGGATAATAATGACTAAAAAAGATAATTTTATGGTTAAGTTCTGTGAACAAAATATAGCAGGACAAGAGCATAGAGTAGCTTAGGGTGGGGATGGGGGTGACAGTTGATCACATGAATAGAGAATGAAGAATGGGGAGTTAAGGGCTTCCCTGGTGGCGCAGTGGTTGAGAGTCCGCCTGCCGGTGCGGGGGACGTGGGTTCGTGCCCCGGTTCGGGAGGATCCCACACGCCGCGGAGCGGCTGGGCCCGTGAGCCATGGCCGCTGGGCCTGCGCGTCCGGAGCCTGTGCTCCGCAACGGGAGAGGCCACAACAGTGAGAGGCCCGCGTACCGCAAAAAAAAAAAAAAAAAAAAAAAAAAGAATGGGGAGTTAAAAGTAGCCAAGTGGGCAGGAAGGGAAAGGATCTCAAGCACTGGAGGAACCAGCACTTGAAGGGGGTGCACCTCTCTTGATTACAGTTTGGAAGCAGGAACTTGGGGGGAAATTCTTCTGATACCTCTAATTTCCTCCACATATCAGAGGACACAGGATGCTTGCTGGCAGTGTCAAGGTCTCATTGCTGGTTGGCTACAGTAGATTTACAGGAGTCCTTATTTGCCCCGCAGTGACTTTTTCCCCAAGCGGCGCTGCTTTTGGTTGCCAGTGGAAAATAGAAAATAGGGTTTTTCCAAAGTGGGGATTTTAGCAACCATATTCTTGAAAATTATAGGCTATAAAATCTAAACTGGATTAGGAGGGAAATGAGGAAAAGGAGAGGGCTGATGGAGTCGAAGAAAGTAAACAGGCCAGCATCCTGGGATGGCTGATGAGGTCAAAATGAAGCCAAAGAGGAGGGGGAAGCAGTTTGGAAGGACAGGAAGTCAAGGTCAAGGATGCTGAAATTAGTGATTCTGGAGGGGAGCAATTTGGTGTGAGTATGGGAACGTGTGGCCAGGGTGACTGGGGGAAGGAGTGCAGAAACCTGGCAGTTAGGATGGATTTTCCAAGTGGATGCTGAAGTCACCTAAGGTGACGGCAGAGCCCGCAGCGGTGAAGAGCGCTGAGTCAGAGGCTAAAGTCTTGACAACCATCTTCAATTCTAAAACACACCCCCCCTTAGACGTTTATGCATTTTAAAAATATCCAAAATTTAAAATAAAGTCTTTGGTGATAAAGGTCTTCATAGGTTTTTCTATGATCTCAATTCCACAAATACAGCACTTACTTGATATAGGCAGGCCTGCAGGGTGTTTTTGACATCTAGTTCACCTCTCCTGACCTCACATTTCCTGGTGTTTACTTATTTTATGATAAGAATTGGATGGTATATAGCCTACCACTTTGTACAGCAGACCTGCTTAAGACCATTTTCTTAGAATTCCAGGTGTCTTTCAGCCCAGGCATTTTGGCGTGATAACTTTGGAATCCAATCTGGGTTCCTAGCATGGTGACTGAAACAAGTTTCAATTAAGTAATGAATATTTACATGGTATGCTTAGAGCAGTGCCCTAATGTAAATATTACAGGAAGCAATCTACTAGTAGCTGATTAAATGATGTTGAGCGGCAGTTCCTCATGAAATGGGTTTGCCACTATTTCACACAGCATTCTGAGAATGAAGTCAGACGCGACACTACCTGGGAATTAGAACGTCTTAGTTTCCTTCCATTGCTCCCCTTTGCCCTTCTAGCGCTGCTGCATGGTCACATGTCTAACGAGTCTCTAGCAGCTAACAATAAGTAAGAAACTGTTCAGATGGGAACAAGCTGGCTTTCAGGGTAAGCCTCTCCCGCTCCTCCGCAGTGGTGAGCACCGGATGCAGGGCGGGGGCGCCGGCGGGTGGCTTCATGGACAGAGCTGGCACGCTGTCACCTTCCCGGGCTGCAGCAGAGCCCCGGCAGGCATCGTCCCTCTGCCCTCCTCCACTCTGTAGTGTCTTCATTCCAGATGCACATGAGGCTCAAACGGGATGACAACAAAAGGTAGCAGGAGAACCTGAACTTCTTTCAGAGACTCTGAACCTGGCAGCGTGGCAGGCAGCAAGGAGCACACACCCACCAGCAGCTGGTCAACCTGACAACTCCGGCAGCACAAACATAACAAGACAAGATAGACAAAGTGGAGGCCCAGTCCAGATGCTGAATGTCAGACAGCGTTTATGTGTGGGGCAGGGCGAGGGAGTACAGTAGAAGAAATACAAACATTCAACAGATGAGGAAATTAAACTGGCAGAATAAAACAGGAAACCACAATAAATGCTTAGCAGCCAAACACATTTATTAGTCTTTTTTCTTTTTTTTTTTTTCCAGGAACCCAAAAATATTTTGTAGTTATAATGTAAGCAACTGAGTTGCACATAATACAATCATATCTTTCCAAAATAAAATAAAATAAAAAACTAAACAAAAACAAAAATAAGCTGCTTAAAAGCCCAAAAAAACCCTTCAGAAAACTCATATATGCATTACATCATCTCTCAGTTTTAATGAAATGACGACGACTTAATTCCTTATTACTCAACCTGTCACAATCCAATAAAAGACCACCCTTTAGTTTTTTTTGTTTTTGACTTTTTTTTTTTGAAATCCAGCATGAGAAATACAGTACCTGCTATGGCAAAAAATACACATAAAATGCAACTTTTCAGCTTATTTGTACATTAGTAGAGTTTAACATTTTATTGTTTGTTTTTTAAGTGAACCAGTGATTTTAAGTACCACTATACTAAAAAAGTAAAATAAAATATAGAAAAGGGGGGCCCAGCCTGCCATGCAAGTGCACCTCTAAAGTGCCTAGTTTCTGTGTCCATGTAAAACCAGTCATATGAGGAGCAATTTCAACATATGGGAGTTTGATTAAACCTCTATGTTTAAGAGAAAAAAAAAAAAGACAATGCCATATCCTCCCTTTTCTCCCCTCAAACTTCCTTAAATCCCGTCACCCACTTTCGCTATGGCCCACCAGTAGAGAGAAAAGAAAGCCACCAAAATAACATTGTAAAAGCTATTTCAAGTATAAGAAAAACAAAACACTTCTAGGTAACTTGCAGAGAGCATCAAAATTGTGCAGCTATTTAGTCATGTTTACAGGTTTTGTTTCTGCGGACAGTGTTTCAGATGAGAGGATTTTTGCTGTACCTTCCTGTTACCTGTTTGTGTGCAAAGTTGGAAAGCTGCCTTTGAAAGATCCAGCCTCTTTCTGATGCCCTTCTCTGCACCTTCTGTGAAAGGGGGCAAGGAGAGAAGCGAAGGGAGGAGCCACACGTCCCAGGCCATCAGGTGGTCAGGTGGTACTGCTCTGTCCGTCTCTCCTCTGCGTCATCCCCCAGGGCCCTCACTTCTCTTGTTCACCATCAGTGACCTAACTCTCATTGCAGAGATTCCCATATTCAGCTTCCTGATTTGGTAGGATGTATTTTACTATGTAAACATAGCCCCCTAGGATTATGGAACCCAAAGCAGCATATATATCTCCATCTCAATGGAGAAAGAGAAAATAGTCCAGAAACCTCTCCTCGGGTTGCTTCTGTTATCTGTTTTTGGTTACTCGAAACGGGGAGGGGTGGGGTGGGCACAGAGTAAGTCATAAGCAAATAGTGGAGCGTTAGGAGTGGGCATGGTTGAGCCGTTGCATCTGCTTATTTTTTTTCCTCTGGGAAGGGTTTTTCTGTTTTTTTTTAAACCTGTTAAAAATGTTCCTGCACCTTAAGTCATACTGAGGTTAAGGCCAAGGGTGCAGAATCTTGTGCACGTGTCTCTGTGAGCACATTCATGGTGCACGCACCATTTTTTATGTCTTCTGTGAGATCACTGGACACACTTTGGTCACTGGTGTGTGCAAAGGGTGGTGGGGGGGAGTGTCCCAGGACAGAAGTGCAGAGATCAGCAGAGCCCTTTGGGAGCGTCGCAGAGGGACAGAAGGGCAGGAGAAACTCAGGAGGGACCAGAGGAAGGAGACTGATAGAAAAGGGGCTTCCACACAAACAACAGAAATAAAATCCGCAGGTCGACAGCGCCCCGATCAGAAGGTGGGTGGTGGATAGGCATGCATTTATCATCAAGCTTCTTCCCTCAAAGGAAGTCGTCAGTAGACAAAGATCAGCGAGTCCAACCTAAAAAGGGCTTCCTGACAGATACAGGGTTTATCTTTAAGATGGGGGGAGCTAGGGGGTTTGCGAAGAAGCTATTCAAAACGATCTATTCTGGTCCTGCCTCATGAGCGGCCAAATCTAGGAGAGCAGTAGCTGACAGGTCCCTACAAGCAGCACTCGTTAAACTTATTCATCTCTACCTAAAGTCAGCTTCAAGCCTTGTGGAGGGAGGGACACCTGAGGGTGCGTGGGCCTTTCAGGGAGGTTGCCTGCACGCCTCAGCTGAGCTTCCTTCTAAGTAAGAAATCAGTTCATTTCCAGAGCATCGCAAAGCGACACGGCTATGAATTCTACAGCACAGAATTGAAATGCCAGGGACTGATTCTCTTTATGATCTACAGAATGCTACTCAGTTACTCAAAGTGAGTGTGTGTGTGTGTGTGTGTGTGTGTGTGTGTGTGTGTGTGTTTGAACCAAGAAAGGTTGAGAACTCAAGGTCTCAGGAGAAAACATTCTGGAGTCCCTGGAGGGGATGGATCTTCTGGAAGAGAGAAATCCAGACACTCCCTACCCTGAAACTAGAGCTAGAATATATGGCATCTATTCAGAGCAGGGTTTAAACACTGGTCTGTCGTCACTGTGTATGGGAGGCAATGGAGAGAACATCACCCCACAAATGCAAGTCCACTCCCCTGACCTGTTCTGCTTTCTCTTCTTAAACATGAAAGAATAAGATCTGAAACTTCTGATGGCTTTAAAAAAAGAAGTGGAAAACATCATATTTTAGGGTTACTTTCACAGCAAAGAAAAAATTGTAAAAGTTATCCTGCTATCTACACATTCATATTTTTCCAAGGATAACCCACCGATGTCAGAAAAGGAGGGGAGGTAAGGGTCTACACTGCAGGGGAAATGTACCTCGAGGTATTGTTTTGTGTTAGACAGCTGAAACGTCAGAATTTTATTTTTTTGTTTTCTTTTTTGTCTAAAGGCAATCTAACAGATTGGAACCCTGATGAGATCGTGCCTGTGCAGGCTTGCAGGGGCACGAGGAGACTGTGATCAAGTCTGTTACTAGTTACAGTACTGTGAACATCAACAGCAAAACTGCTGCAGGGAAACACTGGCTCCAGGCACGGCAGTCTCTTGCTTCCGATACTGTGTGTTGCCAGTAATGCCTAGACCAGAGCAATGCAAGGGCCACGACTGACTGCAGGAAGGATCAACAGAGGGATGCTGTCAGGACAAAGGGGAGGCTGTGGGCTTTCTCGTGTCAAACACCTCGCTGCTCACTAGCTACACACAGCTTAGTAACTGCAAGGGAAGCAGAGAGGTCACATATGGCGGAGGGGTAGTGGATAGGGGAGAGCTGCCCTGTTTGCCTGTCAAGCAACAGACCTCTTCCCCACAGAGCAAGAAAGTTTCCTTACAATTAAATTCACTTAAAAATGACTGAGAAAGAAGAAAGAAAAGTTAAAACGGAGTGAGGAGGAGGAGTTTTTTTTTGAAATGACATAAAGATTAAGGTCAGCACGAGTGAGGCAAGGTTTCCTGAGCTGGAAAGGGTTCTGAGTTCAGGACAGGGTGAGCACATTTTTCCAGAAAACACGGGGGCCTTCGGGGCCCTTCTGCTGCACCAGGCTGACACTGCACTGCTAGGATGGAGATCCCGTACCACACTGGTTGGTAGGGACTGCAGGCCCCCTAGGAAGTGCCAGGCCGGACTCACAGGTCTCTTTCTACCTCACTGTGCCGACCTTACCGCTTCTTACTCTCACTCCCCTTCCCTGCCAGCTTGAGGGGATACCATGGACACAGAAACTGTAGAACAAGGATACAAAGCTACTTCCTTCCCCTTTCTGCCCTCTCCTCCCACCCCCCCCCCCCCTTTGCAGAATGCATAGTTACAATTCACACGTTACAAAGTAAAGAAGCAATGATGACCACATATGGGACTTTTTTTTTTTTGAAAAAAGAAAAATCCAACAACCTCTTCTTAAATTCAGTATCAAAATTCACATTTGCATAATAATACATTTCAAGGCCATTAGAGAGGAATGAGAGTGAAGCCCCGGAAGCTGCAGCATCTCTCCTCCCTGTGTCTTCCTGAATGAAGCTGAAGGAATCTTGCAGAGGGATTGTTTTCCTCTTTGGGGAGTTCTGAGGAATTATGGAAATGGCCCTTAGCATTCACTTGATTTCTCTTTAGAAAAGAGAGGGAGTGGGGAGAAGAGGTGGAATTGTTTAAAACAAACGTGAAACAAAGGAAGAGACACTGCAGATTTCTATGTTTAACTATAATAGTTCTGAAGAAATAAAATATGATTGCAGATTTTTCTCTTTTCTTTCACAAACATGTCAATCTTATCCTCTCAAAAGCCTTTTCCTCGTGTGTGATACCCTGTTTGCACAAACAGCGACATTATGTGACTTCCATTTGGGAAAAGAATTGCCTTCTCAGGACACAGGCTCAAAGGGTGGCAATGCGCCGCCTGCCCTGCGTGAGGCAGGAGGGAAAAAAGCCTTCTCGACGTGCACGAGTGTGTCACAAGCATCACCATATTTCAATTCTCCAGTGCTTACGGGAAAACAGAGACTAAAACAGCCACAGCCACAGCCACACACGCACACACATAAACACGAAGAAGACTAGGCGATGCAGAGAGATTAAGTTCAACCTGCACTCTTGGACTAACCTGGCCTCTGTCATCTGTGCATCATCACCTCGTCATCCCCTCTCCCAAGTCCCGGAACCTCTCCCCCACGACTCTACACTGTGCAATAAAAACGCCCCGGGGACGGTCCGGAGAAATGCCGACTTCCCTAAAGACCAAGCTGACCGTCTTTCTGTTTTATCCCAATGGGTAGGTTCTTCCTAAAACAGACGGTCTCTGAACTCACAAAGGCACATTCAGAAATACTACACTTAAGTAAGTAATTCCTTGGACAAAATTAAAAAGGGGAGGGGTAGGGGTGGTGTTTTAAACACATATATTTTAACTTATCCCGAAACGTCTGGCAACAAGTGTCATGCTGAATGCATCACTTGGTGAAAAACTCTACTACCTTTAAAAGGTATGTAACTTCTTTAAGGGTTCCAAAGGTTTTTACTCTGTTTTGTATAAACAGTCCCCTTTTTCATTTTTGGCGAACACACGCAGGATATACTCTCTTCCTCTCCATAAAGCTCTGCTGTCAGGTTGGTCCTGCAGCGAGGTGGCTCCTGGCATCCCGTCACCTCTCACAACCCAGCCCTCCAAGGACTGTGCACGCCTTTCAGGACCCCAAGGAGAAGGACCGCCAGATGCAGTAAGAGGTCCAGGGAAGCGGGGGACCAGAAAGGACGGAAAGCACTTCGCTCCACAACATCGGAAGCTACTCCACAGTTTCTCTTTTGCTGCTCACCAGCAGCAGCAAATAGGACTTTCACTTTTTGAGAAAAACAATCCCAGCTAATTAATATTGGCTCAAAATGGATCAATTCCAATTGGGAATTTACTTTCAAAACAATGATTTATATTTTGAAAGTGAAATTGAGGCACAAAGCGCTTTAGGGAAACACTGTTTCTTTTCAATTTAAAACAGAACACTTCTTGCCGCTTTCTGACCTTTCTCCTCCCATGAACAAAACAAGCGTTTGTCACAATGAAGAACCAACAGCTGAACTTTGCAGAGACCTTCTGCTCAGGGCAGTACCATCTTTCCTGGTGTGCACAGTTGTCATTAAAAACAAATTCAGGTGTACGGCTAACTGAAGAGGAAATTATTTAAATTATGTGAGGCAAACACTGGCAGTTTCTATCACTTTTGCTATTTTATTTTGGTGATGGTTGGAGGTTACTGTAAGAGACTGACAGTTTAAAAACCACTCAAAAAAAAAAACCCACTCAAATGTTCAAATACTTGGTAATTAGTCCAGATCTAGTCTGAGTGACCGTAAACATGAGGATGGCATGGATGCCCAGCCGGTGGGGTGTAGCCCTGTTTCCTGACTGGTGTTCCCTTCACCATCCTGTGCATGTCTGTGGCCTCTTTCCTCTGCTGAAGCAGGCAGGGTCATTGCTCAATTTAATTATGTTATTACTATGTTCATAGATTCTTGAAGTTGATAATTATTTCAAATAAAGAATGTGATGCCAGTACCTCCTTTGTCAAAGTTCAGGTCAAGAAAACAACGCCATCATTGACAAATGGGGACCATCTCTGAAAATACACACACCTTTGGCACTGGCCATAAACCTACAGGCCTTATCACAGGGTGTGCACTAGCTCTGGAAATAGAGATAATGTTCTATGTTTTGTAATAGACTGATGATGTCCTTGACAACATTTTATACACCTGCCTGTTTCTAGATTGCTTGGACACCCTGTACTTGCGGATAAGAAAGCAGAGAGGCTGTGGTGCAGTTCTACAGCTGAGGGGAAGGGCCCTCTGTTTTCTGATTAACTGCTGAGGTTATACACACGGGCCAGACTATTTTCATCTGCACTATCACACGCAGCCTTAGTTGTACACTCACGGGAGGGAAAACAATAAGATTTCTCTTTGTAGTAGCACTAAGAAGTGTAGTTAATGCGTAGACGTGAAGTATGACAAAACTTGGTGAAACACTGGAGAAGAACAGGTTTGATTTCTTTTTTTTAACCAGCTAAAAATGTATCTCTACTCCTGAAGACCTTATAGATAAGTAAAAGAAAAAAACCCAAACTCAAAACAATAACCTAGAGTGTTGTATGCTGAATTTGAACTCTGAGGATGGGGGAGAAGGGGACCTTTTCAACATAAAGACTCAATTGTTCCCTAATCTTAGAGATGGCTACTATAGCCAAGTCTGCTGCAAACATCCTGTTTACACAGCAGAGAACAGGCTTAGCCTAAGCATTCTGC
Source organism: Hyperoodon ampullatus (assembly GCF_949752795.1). NCBI lineage: Eukaryota > Metazoa > Chordata > Mammalia > Artiodactyla > Ziphiidae > Hyperoodon > Hyperoodon ampullatus. Next base: position 36,885,185 of record NC_136924.1, on the reverse strand, counting down.
TCAGCTCACAGATGTCTTCATTCTGTTTAACAGTCAAGATGGCAGAATAGAAAAAATAAAACTAAAAAGTACGCAGCATCTGAGGTCGATATGGAATCTGGCTGTTAATCTTACAAAAACTGCCCCCCTCCCCTGCAAAAAGTGGTGAAAGTGAGAGTGAATACTTGCAACTAGTTAATAGCCTGTGAAATTTTAGTTGCTGCTAGCTACATTAATAACAGGTCTTCCAAATTCTTCGACAGTAATTTTTTTTTTTCTTTTCTTTCTTTCTGCATATCTTACACACCACATGCAACCCACAGGAACTTGGAAGAACCAACTGCTAACTTCTGCTACATTCACGTCAGAAGAGGTGGGAAAGTTCTTAGAACAGGAGCCACAGTAATAGAAAATCAAGTTGCTATCAATAAAACTGACTGAATGGCAATCAAGGCGTAATGTTGATTTACTGGGGGACACTGATGAAAGGATGTGCATTGGAACCTTAACTTGCAGCACTGCTAAGTTAACTTCCGTGAATGTTGTAAATGAAAAATATCGAGGGCTGGGGACTTGGGGGATCAGAGATGTCACATGGACCATCCATTTCGTCACAGTGTCTAGGAGATCTGTACTTTTTTTAAAAAAAAAACACCTAAAATTAGGTCATGGCACTGGATCTTAATTGCCAGGAGAGGTCTCCGGTCTGATGGAAGACTTCCCTTCCCCTTCTAGTGCTTCTTTCCTTTTGGCTACTCGTGTGGTAGATAGAAACCAAGTTCATGATGTTTGAGAGTGGGATATCTCTGGCCACTAGTAAACAAGTGTTTAAAAAAATACAGGAAACTGGTAAAAATTGGAAAGCTCTAGTTTACATGATCAAAATGTTCATGAAGTAAATCCATGTAATGAGAGGTCACCAGCAAGCCCCTGTACCCATGCCAGAATGCAGTGGAAGAGAAGATGCTTCCGCCACATTTTCTAAGTGTACTGAAGCCATCTAACCTCTCAGCAGACATGACTCTTGCCAAGGAATACCATGGAAAGAAAAGTTTTCCTCTTCCATTACATACTCACTATATCCTGTTCTTAGGTCACTGACAACCAAAAAAGCAAAGCTTCCAGCAACTGGTCAAGAAAAAGGGAGTTGATGGGAAAAGGAGGAGACAAAGAAGAAGAGCAGAAAAACAGGAACCCCTTTCTAATGGCCCGACACAAAGAGCTTTTCCAAGTCACTGCAGTTGTCACCGGAGAAGCCGATACACAGTAACAAAGGGTGACAGCGCAAGGAAGGGTCTTGGTATCCCACATTATCAAGACATAAAAGCATACTTCCTTGATTTCTGTTTCTTTAATGATTTTAAATTTAGCCCACTGCCTTTGGGGCCTGTCCAGAACCACTCCAATTTCTGTAACGGGTGAGTGTCTTACTGTCTGGAGCGACGGGACCACATGCACATATGCACGAGTTCCTCTTGCTTAGGATGTGTGGGTGTATGTACGAAGGCACTAAAGCGGTTTCAGAGAAACTGCAGGCAGCAACCCCACCCCACTCCCTTTACCTGTCGAGCAGGAGTTTCTTTCCCACTGGGAAGCTTAGGTGTTTAAAAGAAGCTGTGGTCATGCTTGGGAATTCTAACCCCTGGCCCAGGAGGGAATACAAAAAGAGAATTCGACATCACCAAAAACTGAAAGGAAATACTCCACATCTCCGGCTGGGGGATGGGGATAATTAAGCAGCAGATCTTCAAAACAGCAATTAAAATGAGCACAACGGTAGCTGGGAGCTAAAAAAGTAAAACCACTTGTTCCTTATTAGATTCTTCTACTTTCTCCTCCTCCCTTAACAAACGGAGGTAAGACGGACATTCTTCATTAATAGAACAGTCCATAGATATTTTTCCTCTAGTAATGCCTACATTTAAAATTTGTTCCAAAAATTATTAACCTATATTTCCTAACTCTTTACATAGATTCTCAGCAATCCAACCGTACTACTTTACAGATTAGAGTTACTTTTTTTTTTAAGCTGTTGTTTCTTTCTTTGATCCTTTCTTTTGTTGCTGTGGTTGGGGAGACAGGGTGAAAGGTTCCTTTAAAGAAAACCAAAAATTCCAAGGGGAGATTTAAATGTTCAGTCGTAAACGGAAAGGAATAAAGTGATGGCATTCCCATTTATGCACACCAAACACTCTCCCACTAAATTATGCACAATTTCCAATGAATCCATGCTAGAGCTCTTATAAAGCTTAATCCTTCTCCCATATCTTTTAAGCTCGTGAATTTACCTGTTGCTGCTAAATTGATAATTTTTAAAAAATATTTCTTTCTATGTGTTTTAAAATGTGTGATCCCCAGTATGACAATAACGTTTGGAGACTTTTCTTTTTACATTTTAAGTAAAAATTGTTTAAACTTTCTGAAGTTTCAGGAACTTGTAAAAGTTTATTAACAGGAAAGAAACAGCCGTCTATCTAGGATAAGATACGGTTAAATAAACCATCTTCCAAAATCTGGCTTCCTACCCTAGAATTCCTGAGAATGCTTGCAAATTTTAAAGCAGGAAAATAAATGTTAAAAACAAAAACAAAAAACACTGTTAAATGCTCCCAGAGTTAGTCTTCATCTAAAATATATATTTATATGTATATATATATGCACTTTTTGGTCTTTTTTTAAGTTTTCAGTTTTTTTCCCTTTAAGCTTATGATGGAAGAACATTTTAGCTTCTCGTGTTTATTTTTACATATTTCAAATCCCTCATTATGTCTTGTAAACAAGAGGGGCTCTAGCACCCGGCTTTCACCGTAGTATCGTAAGGAACTCAACTAACCCATAGTGCAGGTCAAGGAACCAACAGGCAGGAAGAGAGGAGGGTGGGGCAGGACATGCCAGGGAACCAAGAGCGGCAGTGGACAGTCACCACTGGCTCGCGTGAGCCTCAGGACATGCTCCCGGCCCAGGGACACTCAGATTCAGCCTTCTGTAGATGTGTGAACACAGCTGCTCTTCACCTGGAGGCCACCACACATGCCAGGGTTTTGCCCGCCCCCACCAGGCAGAGAGCAGTCGGTGGGGCTCGAAGGAGACATTTTGTGCGTGGGCAGAAGTGGAAGGGGCATGGTGGTGATGAAAACCGGAGGACACAGTTAGTTTTCTAAAGGCATCCGATGGGACCAAACCAACGCTAGAAACTCAAGTTTGACCACCTACCCACAAAGGGTTCATAAAGACTTGCATGAGCAAGCACTCACTTGAATTACGCACGTCAATCTCTTTTGAGGCTAGGTTTATAATCAATAGAGTAAACTGAGAGGACTACAGAATTCCCATTCTTTGTCTCACAAAACCACTTAAATGCAAATAATTGGTTTTTGCCTTTTCCTATACACAGCCACCCATCCACCCACAGACACAAGCTAAAAGTCAAATACATTATTAGGCATTGTTGTATCCTTCACTGAAGATGCTAAAGAAAGAAAAACTCCCTTGTCCTCACTAGCAGCAAGTTACGGAGGACAGCAGAGGTCTGCTCCCACCAAGGGTTGGAATGGGCAGGTATTTGCTGGTACAGAATGTCGGCACTTTATGTTAAACAGTATAATGCAGACTGGGATGTCCACACAAGTGCTACCACGTTACCGGCACACGTCACCCCCCCTCCCCCCCACCCCGCCAGCCATCTGTTTTGTATAAAGGGGTACCCTTCAGGTCTGCTGTAACTCTTCACAAAAAGCAGTTTGATACATGTTGATTCCAACATAAGTACATACATGTTGGTGATAACTGTGGATTAAAAGTTGCCCCCTATTCGGCCCAGAGTACTACTACATTGATACTTAAAAAAAAAAAAAAAAAAAGTCTTTAAATACCAAAATAAAAAAAGCAACATTACAAGGAAAAAAAAAAAAAAAGAGGTCAAAACCAAAAAAAGGTGCAATACTTAAGTCTTTGCTAAGTTATACCTGCCTAAGCAAAACCACATACACAGGAAATACACAACACAGAGAAACAAAAGGAAACGCTTGAAGTACACACTGGTTTAAGAACATTCGTTAAGTAAACGTTTCTGTCAGTGATGGCCTGGTGCTGTAACACGCCACGGCCTGGCACAGGTAACGCTCAGCAAGAAGGGGGCAGAGAGGGAGGAGCTGCGGATGCTTGCAGGAGGCTGCTCACGACTTATTTTTGTTTCTGTTTTCGTAAAATGTTAAAGAGAAACAATAGAAATTTTAAATTCAGCATTACCTGACTTTCTGACCAATGTCTCATACCTGATTACACAAGAAAGGGGGAACACAGTTTTTCTGCTTTTGAGACATCACATCGTTAAAAGCTACCTTACTGTCTGTTCCCATTCAGGCTAATGGAAAGGCCAGCATGAAATTTAACAGATATTCTGATGTGCCTACTAGTAGCCACTTACTTCAAAAAACAGAAATAAATAAACACACAGTTGCTCCAAGAGGTACCTCCTGCTCTCCTAGTTTTGAGGACTTGGCAGTGCTCCACCCTACTGCTAGGTCAAAAGAAAAGAGACAGAAAACTCACGCTCGGGCTACTTTGCAAATGTAAAGGAGCTTCCTGCTTTCCTCATTAAAAAGCACTCTGTTCATCTCAATACAGCCCAACGGGGTGGCTTCAGTAGCAGTGGGTCCCCGAGGTGCTCGTGCTCCTGTGTTCTCGTTGTTAAAAAAAATAAAAATAAAAATAAAAAGCAGATGGCCGGCCAGCCAGCCTGCGGACTGTCAGCAATGCAGCTTTCTGAGAAATCAGGATGGGGAGAGGAGGAGGAGGACACAGGCGCGTGCGCGCGCGCGCACACACACACACACACACACACACACAGACAGAGAGAAGGATGCACGCGAATGCACATGAACACACGTGCACACACATACCAGAACGAGCATGCCTGGGCAGTTACATGTGCCAGAACACACTGGTATTTATCAACCAGCCAATCACAATTTTTTTCTTTTTTTTCTTTTTTTTGTTTTTTTTTTTTTAGGTTTTTTGTGTTTTTGTTTTTAAAGTGAGGCTCCGTCAAGTCTTCCCTCCCCCCACCCCAACAATTCTTTTGAATTCCCCTCCCTCCCAAACATGGTAGACCTAAGGACGGAAACACACCCAGTGCAAACAAAGTTAAAAAGCTATTTTTTTTCAGTATATATGTTTCTTAGCAACAACTTCCATATAACATGAAAAAAGTGAAAAACTAGAAACTAATTTTTTTAATTTTTTTGTGTTTAAATTTAAATGGTATGTGTACTTGCTTCACATTGTCTTTCTAGGTTGGCGTTCATGATTCAAGTATTTCAAGAGTGATATGTTCTCTTTTTGGATTCATATTCCAAACGAAAAAACTGAAGTTATAAGGGAGGCAACTATGTGCTCAGACAGTCTGTCAATGACCCACCTTTTTTTCTCTCTCCGTTTTCTTTTTTCCTTTTAAAAATGTATTTATTGCAAGTTGAAAAAAAAAACGAAAAGGTCAAGTTAGTGCTGCTGCTGTTCCAAAAAAGGTCACGAGGTCAGAGTTGAAAGTTCTAAGTTCAGATTGAATCCGACCCTCCTCCCAGAAGGTCACCAGGTAGTAAAGGAGCAGGGCTGCCCATCCTATGGGGGTCTTCCACGGTTGGGACTCCCCACAAGCTAGAAGAATAGTTTGGGGGTCCCCACAATGAAGCGCCAGCAAGATCGGCCCCGCTGCTGCCACCAGCACTGCTGCTCCATTGCCCGAGCCCTGTGGACCCACCGAAAAGATTCAGAGCAGGTCCGACGGGATCTGACTGGGTCTGGCCGGTCTCCAGGGACTGCCAACCCGCTGCGGGTGCACTCGGGGTTGCCGCAGGGGTAGGGGGCTGAGCTTGTGCCAGAAAGCGGCTAACTTCATCATCAGTGGCAAACTCAGCCAGGATGGTAGTGTTTCCCAACACACACCTGGAAAAAAGGGGAGGGAAAGAGCTATGCATTTGAGGAAACTCCTAAAAGCATGCATAGGGAACTGAGTATTTTGAGTCCTCACTACTCAAAAGTGTGGTCCTTTGACTAGCAGCTTCCACCTCCCCTGGACGCTTTTCAGAATCACAGGATCGGAACCTGCTTTTAACCAGACCAATAGGTGACTGAGAAGTACTGATTGAGAACAACGTTATCACTCAATCTCCAGATATCCAAAGACTACTGGAGATTATTATATATCAATATCCCTTGGGATATGGAATTTGTATGTCAAGTAAAATGTCGCCTCTTTTTTTTTCCCCCTTGGGGGTAAAAGATCACAGCCCCAAGGATCAAGGTGACCCAGATCCAGACACCTGAAGTGCTGCTTCATCTCAGGGCCGGGCTCACTGCCTGACCTCCCCATCACTTGCTTGTTCTGTGTGTACCTTTCTGCCATGGCGTCTGCAGCCACGGGGAGTCAGCTCCTTCCGTTCACCACCTTGACAGTGGCGGGGAAGAGGATGGTCAGAGTCTGATCCAGCCCCACTTACTTCAGGCAGAACCTCTGCTACCCACTAAGACCACAATATTCATCATCACCCACAGAGAGGCCAAAGAAAGCAGCTAGATCCTGTTATGAAAAGGGACAGCACTTACGACGTCTCACATTTCATAAATACTGGATTTGTTTCATGGTACTAAAAATTTACTCACTGCTTCACAAATCTGTTACTTTTGGAATTCTGCTTATCGGATACAAACAGGACAATCCATGCTTATGTAAGTAGAAGAGATCAGCCACCTCGGTACTCAAGCAGTTGCTCATGTCATGATGCCGTTTGTGTGCATGTTCTCGTGCATCTCTGTTTAATTAAGCAGGTGCCCGAATACTCACATGTGCCTCTTCATGCATGTTTGTCTCAGTGAGCGTAGGCTGGGTACTCACATGTGCAGTGCAGTTTGGGCCTTGGCCGCCTCCTGTTTGGTGCTGTATCGGATCAGGGCGGTGCCCTGGGTTAGGTTCAGATGGAATGTCAGCAGTGGGCCATGCTGCATGCAGATGGTTCTCAAGGTTGACCCATCAATCTAAAGAGTAATGACAGTCATGAGATAAAAACTGGTGATGGGGTGGGAAAGGAAGTCAAGTGACCTTTCTTATATTTGAGAATGAGAAGGACTTCCGGTTCGTAAATAACAGCATTAGTACTAAACAAGTCTCGGAGAGACAAATGAAGAACTCAAGGCAGGGAAAGACTGCACTGAATACAGAGGTCTTCAAGGCAAATCTTAAGATGTTCAAAGGACTGGGCTCAGATCTAATGTGGCCATTTTGCAGATTAAAAATTTGTATAAATACAGCTCAAAACAAAAGCATATGATTCAACCTGTGGTCTCTTTTCCTTAAGAGGTAAACAAGTAAACCTATGCTGATTGGTAGAGCCTTACAAAGCAGAAATAAGACGGTAACCAAATAAGAATGTAAGAGAATATGCAAAGTTCTGAGCAAGATTACTAATGTACAACATTCTTCCAATCTCACAAAAAGCTACAGAGAAAAGACACAAACAAGAAAGGCACTGCTAACCATCTGACGATTTAGAATGCTGACGTTTGACCCAGCTCAGACTATTCTGATGTCTCCTTACTCCTACTCTCGCCATCTCAAGGAGAGACGCTACGTCTGCCTACTTCTCTGTGCCTTCTGCTGCCCTCAGCCAACGTGACCAATGGTTTTTTAATAGCTGCTCACCCTAGTCAGACTCTCAGCATTAAGGTGTTCAGTGATTAGGGACAATTGCCCTTCCTCACCTACGACTTAGAGAACAAATCTCTTTATTCACTCTGATTTAGTTGTATCAAGATCTTTACTAGGTTTATTGAAGCTGCTCAGTGCAACATTTCAGTTCATTTTTTGGGAAGGGAAACAGATTACTACTGGAATAGCCTTAAAAAGTTGTGCTACTGGCGGCAGCCAGTAGTGGAAACATCCTGTGGTTTTACCATGGAAACCCTACAGGATGAAAACTGGCAGTTTCACTGTTAATTCTTTACAGAAAGTGATGGGACAAAAGCTCTTAGCATTGTTTTATAAATGACAATTGACTATATAAGCATGTGAGTATATACAAGTGACTTTTCTGGGATAGATGCCCTATAAATAAATTGTAGGTGATGACAAGTAAATTTATCCAGGTCCCCCAAAAATGTGGCCTTATAACCTCCTTTTAAGCTATGATTGAGATTAGTGAGATGTCTGCTATTAGGTTGTTTCGATTTTTAAAATGAATCAATTCTTTCTAACACAAACACAGCCAATCCCTATATTCAATTAAAAAAAAATACATTTATTTATTTATGGCTGTGTTGGGTCTTCGTTGCTGCACGCGGGCTTTCTCTAGTTGCAGCGAGCAGGGGCTACTATTCGTTGTGGTGCGTGGGCTTCTCATTGTGGTGGCTTCTCTTGTTGCGGAGCACGGGCTCTAAGTTTGCGGGCTTCAGTAGGTGTGGCACGCGGGCTCAGTAGTTGTGGCTTGTGGGCTCTAGAGCACAGGCTCCGTAGTTGTGGCGCATGGGCTTAGTTGCTCTGTGGCACGTGGGATCTTCCCGGACCAGGGATCGAACCCATGTTCCCTGCATTGGCAGGTGGATTCTTAACCACTGCGCCACCAGGGAAGCCCGCCTATATTCATTTATATACATATACAAATGTAATTACTATTTTTTTCATTTTATTTATTTATTTATTTATTTTATTTTTTTGTGTGTGGTACGCGGGCCTCTCACTGCTGTGGCCTCTCCCGTTGCAGAGCACAGGCTCCGGACGCACAGGCTCAGCGGCCATGGCTCATGGGCCTAGCCGCTCCGCGGCATGTGGGATCTTCCCGGACCGGGGCATGAACCCGTGTCCCCTGCATCGGCAGGCAGACTCTCAACCACTGCGCCACCAGGGAAGCCCGCCTATATTCATTTATATACATATACAAATGTAATTACTATTTTTTTCATTTTATTTATTTTTAAATTAAAAAAATTTAACTGAGGTATAGTTGATTTACAATATTACATTAGTTTCAAGTGTATAACATTTTTATAGATTATACTCCATTTATAGTTATAAAACATTGGCTATATTCCCTGTGTTGTACAATATAGCCTTGTAGCTTATTTATCTTATCCATAGTAGTTTGTACCTTTACTATTTTTCATATGATAATACAGGCTCCTTTCAACACTGTTTCTCTCATCCTAACCATATTATACCCACAGCGCTGTGACAACTTAGAAATAATGAGGCATGTTTTTTTTTTGTTTTTTTTTTTGTTTTTTTTGCGGTATGCGGGCCTCTCCCTGTTGTGGCCTCTCCCGTTGCGGAGCACAGGCTCCGGACGCGCAGGCTCACCGGCCATGGCTCACGGGCCCAGCTGCTCCGCGGCATGTGGAATCTTCCCAGACCGGGGCACAAACCCGTGTCCCCTGCCTCGGCAGGCGGACTCTCAACCACTGCGCCAACAGGGAAGCCCATGAGGCATGTTTTGAGGACGGTTATATAAAATGTCCATACTTCAGTCAACTCTTCACTAAATAAATAACCCAGGGCTTTCAGCTGAGTTGATTAGATATGGAGATTAGGAGCCGTTCCAGACAGCTCCTCATGTTAACTGTATTTAGAAAACTGTCCATCTCAACATGAACCTTGAAACACGAGCCCCAGGTTTACTCCCCACAAGTAGGTTCACTGGGCAAATAAATTTTGGAGAATCTGTATTTCCCCACAGAGGATCATAATACATGTTAAAGCATAGTAAAGGGTCTAAAAAGCCTCATAATGAAGGCACCTGCTTAATTTTGTTTAATCAAGTATGTATTACAAACATATTAGGTCAGAGACCTATTAATATCCCATGGGAACACTCTGGAAAATGCTGGCTTAGTAAAGTGTGCATGAATCCACTTATGAATTAAATGCCAGACAATTTAATCTCTGTGTCAAAGGGAGGGAGGTATAACTGATTCCATTTTAACAAAGTGTTGTAAAGGTTGTGCTGTCAAGTCCAAATGAAGGCCCTGGGCTCAGTTTCCACGGGTCCATTTAACCTCATTTGAGTGCTCCATGTATGTTGCTGCAAATATGTCAGTTATCAGGCAACTCAAGCAGAAGGGAGGGAGGTTTGGTGCAAATGAAACCCCACCACTGTAACAACCCAGAGAGCACGTTCTGATGAGAGCAAATCAGTAATGCCATCTACAGAGAAGAAGAGAACAGACAGGAAATGAAAATTAAATTAACAGACAGAAATTCACACATACAGCATTTAAGCCACGAAATCCACACATTCCTTCTACTGCAGAGATGGATGGTTAATTGTGCATGAATGAAGCATAAAAATGGTTACCAGTGAGCGACAAGTCTCGTTGAATGAGTAACACAAAAACAGGTAACTTTTTTGCTTGGTTCCAGATTCTGACAGGCAGATCCACACAGCAAGTTATCTCTGCTAAACAGAATTCACCAGATAACACCACCCCATGCTCACTATTTATAAACTACACGTGTTAACATCACCATGAAGGCAAGCATGAAGCTGAGTGTCCAGCATCCCCCCAGCTTCAGAAGTAGGCTTCGGGCCTTAGCTGGGGAGACTCACCCCTGCAGGCGGGACCTCCCTGTGGTGACCAGGAAATAAACGAGCTCTCCTCTCTGCTAGCCCCACACACCTCGGACTTTCCCTCTCTTAATACAATCAAGTCCCATCCAGAAAATCCCAAGAAAGCGTGGTTACCTGTGGAGTGAGATTGTGAAGAACCAGCCAGTAACTAGGACGAACTGAACCACCATCACTCCAGGTGGAGGCTGGAAGTAACCAGAAAAAAAGATCAGGAAGAACGATCAAAAAATTAAGACAGCCACGCGTGAGATACATTTTCAAACAGCCCACATGGTTCTTCTCTCCTTTTATAAATCATCTTCTCCTTCTGCCTCACTCTGACCTTTATCCTGTCACTGAATAGCCAGTTCTCTTCTCCTAGACCTTGATCCTACGCACTCTTGCGCCTTATTTGCAAGACAACGTTGTCCTCCCAGGGTTCTCATCTTTACTCCGTCAGTACCTCGGGAGTTCTTGGGTCCCCTCTGCCTTATGCTGACTTCAATTCTCCACTCAAGAGATACTTTTTCCTCTACCCGACAACCGTGATTTCCTCTGAGTTCATCGTGTCTTCAACATTTGTGTGAACATAAGCCCCTCGGGTTGGAACAATGATGCTCCTTTAGGCAGATCCTTCTCACCAGAGGCAAGCCGTGAGTCCTGTGTCCCCCACCCCCTGACTGAGCGGGGTGCTGTGCTGCTCCAGGGAGATGACGGTTTGGGGTTGGTCAGACCGGGAGGCGGGCGGGGCAGCGGTGTAGTGTTCCTTGAGGAAATATGGTTTTTCCACATCTTGTTGGAGAGATGAGTGGGGTTGTGTCCTATGGGATCTGGGGACCATGTCGATTTGTAATCAGGGAACTTTGCTATAAGAAGAGATAATTAAGGAGGAAATTAGGTTAGACAGGTCACTTTTGTTAACAAATACACACACACACGCACACACAAATACATACGTGTTTAAATTCTAAAAATATTAAGGGCACAGTTTAAGAGGAGCAGTACAAAATAATTTTGTTCTCTGAGCTTTTATCAAATACAAATTTTCAATGACTCTTACTCTGAATTGACAAATTAACACATGAGCTAAAGAGTTAATAAGATAACTAATTCTTTACTGCTTTCTTAGCTAAACACAACCTGAAAAGGAAGATAAATTCAAGGAAAGTATTCTTAAAGTCATTAGTCTTACAGATATAGTAGAATGTGAACCCAGGCAGAACTAAAGTATTTAGTCTATAAATACTTACTGATTGAATGGAAAGTACATTAAAAATTAAACTTTTTTTGATCCAGAATCTAGATAACGTTCAAACAGATTTTTAAAATATAATCAACAAATATTCACTAAGGGCTTACTCTGCTTTTAAGGTGCTAAATCAGTGCTATGGATAATATAAACAGTTGTTCCCAAGAACTTCAAGTTCAGACGGGAAAACAGAAAAGATGAACAACAGAACTGGCAACCCAGGCAACATCAAATATGTTCAATACACGGAGGAGAATGACAATGCTGGGCTGTCAGCACCGACTTTGCCAAGACAAGTCTTGAAGGACTGATATAAATGGACAGCTCAGCAAGACAGGAAAATAGAAACCGAGCTTCAACTTAAACTCTCTTTGTACCAAATATGTTTCTCCCCAGTTTTGGCCGAACAACATTTCACAGTAGCAGAGAGGTAAAGGAGGCCATAAAGGTCCGCTGGGGGCAGTTTCAGATGCTATCAGGAGTTTTTGCAGTAGATTTAGCAGGTAGTGTTTAAACTAGGGCCAAAACGTGGATGACAGCAAAGAGAATGGAAGAGAAGAAATGGATCTGAGAGAGAAGAAACCACTTGGGAGATGTCATCACTGGCTGGATCCAGCAAGTGAGGGAGACAGGAAAGAGTGAGGAAGAGGCGAGAGGGAAGACTGAGATGCTGTGACTAAGTGATGCGCAGAGCACCACTAAGAAAAAGAGTTAGTTAAGGAAGAAAGACAGGGCTTCCCCGGTGGCGCAGTGGTTAAGAGTCCGTCTGCCAATGCAGGGGACACGGGTTTGTGCCCTGCCCCGGGAAGATCCCACATGCCACGGAGCAGCTGAGCCTGTGTGCCACAACTACTGAGCCTGCACACCTAGAGCCCGTGCTCCGCAACAAGAAAAGCCACGACAATGAGAAGCCCGCGCACCACAATGAAGAGTAGCCCCCACTCGCCGCAACTAGTGAAAGCCCGCGCACACCAACGAAGACCCAACACAGCCAAAAACAAACAAACAAACAAATAAATAAATAAATTTTAAAAAGAAAGAAAATTTGGGAGGGTGAGGGTTGGAAATGTATACATTTAGTTTTAAACAAGGGTGATGCTTGAGTCATCTCTCAGGTGACCGCTTGTAAACGAAAGATAAAATAGTTAAAACAGAGGCATGGGCAGTTACAGGAATAAAAGAGGTGAAAATGAGTTTTTACATGTAAAGACAGAAGCCCTAGGGGACTTCCCTGGCAGTCCAGTGGTTAAGACTGTGCACTTCCACTGCAGGGGGCATGGGTTCAATCCCTGGTCGGGGAACTAAGATCCCCCATGCCGTGTAGTGTAGCCAAAAAAAAAAAAGAAAGGTAGAAGTCCTATAAAAGCATAATGTAGGGTGGTGTTTAGAAACATGGAATATGGAGTTGGCTCCTTTACACACTCACTCGGACCTGAGGCAAATTCTATCAGCTCTTTGAATCTCAGTTTCTTCATCTACAAAATGGGGGTAATAGTGGGACCTCCCCCACAGACTTTGGTGAAGGTAAGATAAGAATTCACGCTGAAGGCTTAGCATGTTGCCTGGTCCTGAGAGGTTACTGTTGCACTGTTGCACTGCTGATATGACAGAGGTGGAAAGAAAAAGAAGACAATCTGTAAGGTCATTAACCCGCAGCACCTTAGTAGGTAGCTAAGGATTTGTTTTATTTGCATTTGCCTGTATAAACATCAGAAGCGTTAATGACTTTAATGGCTTTAAGGTCCAACTTTTGCAAGACCAAGGTGCCAATTACTAATGATTGGTCTACCAATCTATAAGGCGTTGTGCTAAGTAAGTGACTTCAAAGGCTCTGTTATAACCATTAAGTTTTCCATTCCCTACTGTCTTAAAAACACACACACACACACACACACACATACACACACACACGGAACTCAACAAATGTTGGTAGAATTAACCAAGGTCCTCTTTTTTTCCCCTTGGCCATCTGCCCTTAGCCTTTGTCTGTAAGTGGAAGAATTTTTGGAGAAAAGCAAGCTCTAATTGGCCACCTTAGGAATAACAACCTGGACTTAACTGGTTCTTCCCACGGCCCCTGATTTTCTTGGCAGACTGGTTAAAAGAAAAGCACTTGTGTCATCAGGATATAACCTCTGCCCTCTCAACACCCATAGCTCCCTGTAATTATGTCACCATCTGCCTTGGTCCTAAAGCTGTATTTGTCTCACCCTGCCTCTGTTGAGACTGACTGCAAGTTCCCCAAGGACGCAGCCAATACAAGAGGTGTGTCTCCATCCACGTTGACCTATGCTGGTCAACTGCTATAGAGGTATTTATTCCTTAAGAAATAAACGCCAATTTCCTTTGTAGAAGGCAGCCAGACAGGAAAGCGCTAACGAAGGGGCAGAAATGGGTCACATGCGTACCTGAAGTGCTATGAACGTTGCTGAAGGAGTTGTCAGAGGCACTGTAGGGCCAGGCACCAGGTGAAGGCAGCGAGGTGTTGAGGGAAGAATTAGACCCTTTGGATGACGAATGAAGAACGAAATGAAAACAGTGCAGATAAATGTCAGCATAACTAGTGAAATCTTGAAGTATTTTATTTAACCTTTAATAAGAGGAAGGACAAACTATATCTAAAAACTAAATGTGAAAAGCTACATATTCCTATGTTTTCTGGTGAGATACCAGCAAGTACAAATGAAGCCACAGCCGGCCAAACATGAAAGTACTGGGTGCTGAATGAACTTGAGGGGTGTTGCACTTATTTACCTGTGGTGTTATCCCGCAGAAGTTGGTGGTCAGTATCTACAATGGGAGATGTGGCTGTGCCCCCCAGCACACTTCCTGGGGTGACATAGGGGTCAGATTCAGGGTCAATGTTTTGGATACCTTTCCATGGCACTCCTGGTTGGAATTCTGAGATAAGGAGAACAAATATTGGATAGAGGTAGGAAGTTGTTCAAAACGTGGTAAAGTTATTTTTTGATACAAGAAATAGATCTGTGAAAAGTCTAAATTTTGAATCTATTTTAGCTCAGATTTTCGTCATAAAAAAAAAAAAAAAAAAAGTTGGCCTGACATATACTTTGCCAGCAGCACTCCTGTGCTATCACCACATGTCGACCTTCTTTCTCTGCTTGGGAACTTGATGCCACAGACATTCAAGGTCTGGCCCCAGGCCCTGCTCCCAGGGAAATTCAGGCCTGAGGGCAGGGAGGCAGGATACAGTAGTGTGGTCTCACGACAACTGTGAGGCATCTAGGACAAAAACTGGGAGAAAATCTGAGTTGGAGAAGAGATATTTCTCCCACTTATCTCACTGGAAATTGGCTCAGATGCACAAAAGAAAACACATATGACCACTACTGAGTGGCATGTCCAGGGACAACCAACAGGAATAATTTGGCTTATCATGAGAAAGCCTAGAAAATATTTAAGTGTTTACAATTTTTTATCGGTTAATTTAAATCATATTTAAAGTTATATTAAACTTTTATTTTCCTAATCATGATGAGGAAGAACAGTATGTAGTACATATGAATATGCATTATACTAGAAACTATACATATTCATAGCTCAAATATACCTGTATAGAAAGGGGTTTAGAAAGACATATACCAAACTTCTTGTTTTTAATTTTGCTTTAATAAATAAAGCTGAGTCCAAGTTTTTTCTACAATGAAAATAGATTACTTGTATCAGAATAAAAAGAGAAAACAAATAGCAAATAGTCTCACTGCACTCACTACTGCATACCTAGAACCTGATAGTAAATACTTGCTCAGTGAATAAACTAATCAATTCACTGGACACTTGAGAAGAACCCAAGTTACAAGGCATCCTTTGCATGGATGAATGCCAAGTCCCGGCTCCAAGGTCACCTTCTTTTACTCCCAGGCTGCACTCCACGGACTTCCTTTGGCCTATCTGTGCCTGTGCAGTATTTACCACACAGTAACTTGCCTTGTAGGTGATCAGTGTTCACACCTATGTTCCTGACTGAACTCTACAGAGCAGAGACCCCCTCTAATGAAAATCTGCTATCTTCTCACAGCAAATTCTTCCCTGCTTTTATCAGACAATAATTACTGAATGAAAAAAATCAAAGTGAATGCCTTAGTAAAGTGAGTGTCAGAGCAATCTGTTCAGAACCTGAAATTAACAATTATAAAAAAAATGATATCCCAGAAAAAACATATCCTGTACAATACCTGGAGGCCAACTGGCATTGCTGGATTTACTTCCGATTTTATTTGTTGGTGGAGATTTGGCAGGTAACCAGCTATCACCAGCAGGACCCGTATGGCCACCCAGTGTGTCACCCGGGATGATATCAAACTGGTTGTATGGTGACCCTCCTCGGGTCTTACCAGGGGCCACTATAGCGCCTGAGAAAAGAGAGAGGTAACTAATTCACACCAGAAAGGACTCCTATGAACAGAACTTGTTGCGCTTTCATTTAGAGGAACTCAAACACAGTACGCAGTAAAAAGAGTCCTGGAATTAGAGGTCACACTTGAAAGCCACTGCATAATTGGGAAGCAGGATGACCATGACAACTCATCTCACCTTTCTAGCCTCTCAGTCTGCACTTATGCACACAGCACTGTTCTCATTCCGGAACGTCCCTTTCAATTTTAAAATTCCATGGTCTTATGAAGTTAACAAAACTTTCATCAACTACGAATCATACCATCATCCCCCCAGTTTTTACACTAATGACCTATGAATGAGGAATAGGAAAAATACTCAACAATTTGCAGCACATAGAAGGGTATTTAATTACATTTCTACTGATACCAACCCACCCAAGTCTTTAAGTGCTGATCAGGCCTAGTTTAGCTGGAAGAAGCAGAGAAAACAGAGGGAGTTCGCTGGAGAGAAAGGCATGTGCAATTGCTTTAAATTCCAAAGCAATGAGACAGCATTCCCGCCGAGGGTCTCTGCCAGCACAGGGCCAGCAGTGAACTCTGCAGCTCTGAGATCCACGGCTCCACACATGAAGAACAGCAAATCCTTTGTAAAACTGCTGTCCCGAGAGCATTTCAGCAGTTTTGTTGGTGCCCCCTTCATGCATTTTAAATGCTGGGAGGCAGGAAAAAAATTAAAAGCTTAATAATTCCCTTAAACTAACAAAAAATGAACTTTACTTTAAATGAAAATTTTGACCTCTGTGAGATACCATTCTACTTATCTTTCAAATGAATTTTACATGCTGTATTGTGTTACCTGATCTACTCTTAGGATGCTGTTTATGAACAGATAAAATTACTTCCAGGGTAATGTATTAAAATATTTGTGTAGGGACTTCCCTGGTGGTCCAGTGGTTAAGACTTAATGCTTCCACTGCAGGGGGCACGGGTTCAATCCCTAGTCGGGGAACTAAGATCTTGCATTCTGCACGACATGGCCAAAAAATTTAAAAAAATGAAAATAAAATATTTGTGTAAATATCGATTAAAATAATCTGTTTGGTTTGGCCTAGCACAAGTATTATCAAAACTGTCTCCATGCTCAGCTAAGAGAAGTCATTCGCTTTTCTGGAGCCACTGACAGGAATTTGACTCAAGGGCACATAGTACTGAAGTAGTAGGAAATGAAAAGCTCAATTACCTTGGGGATTGCTAAGGAAATAGGAAAACATTACCTATAAGCTCTAAAAAGGCAAGCGAGTATTTTACCTGTAAGATAGCTTCTCACATGCCACTGTGCATTTATAATCATACACCTATCATGTCTTTGGGGACAAGGGGACTTAATGAATCATCAGCCTAAGGAAGCAGCCTAAGTGTCCAAAGCTATAGATGCTGAGCTTAGATTATTCAGTCCAGAAACAGATTTGATAATTTCAATAAATCATTCTTGATTTTGTAGCATGAAATCAAATGATAATGCTTAGGGACAGCAGGCAGAGAACTTCACGTGGCCACTTCACCAGCCTACCGGACGGGCACATGAAAGAGGGGTTTATAAAGGAACCCTGAAAGGCTCCAGACTGATGGGGCTGAGGCTGCCAAGAAGCCCCTGCAGGAGCCAGTCTAACACCTATTTACACTTGGTTCTCATGGATACAGCTGAGTCCAAGTAAATTACTGTCAAATGAAACAAACATTGAAACAAAGGCTGAAGGAAGGTCCTAAGACCTTTTATCCATTTCACAGGGAAATGGAGATGCTCTTACAGAGAATTACAGAGGTGGAAGAGCTGACCCACATTCACAACCAAAGCCTACAATGCCTTCAACTGCTGTCTTGCAGACCCTGTCATTCATAAAGAACAAGAAAGCTTCGTGGAAAGTTCAAACCTCATGTATTGATCTATTAGTCATCTTTTGGAGATCAAAGAGCTCAAACAATCATCATGATATATATTTGTTGTGATCTCTCTCTTGTAGCTCCAAAGACTGATTCTGTTCTCTCAGCCAATTTATTAGGGTTTTAACCTAAGGGAGCTCAAGTTCACTGCTACTGCCCTCGATCCCACTGCAGGTGGGAAATTTTGCTGCCCTTAAGTGGAACTAGCAATTTCAAGTTTCTTATCATCTGAAATACACACAACCCCAATCTTCCTCTCCTAGGTGATCATAGGATTGGGGGGAAAAATCAAGAGACTCATTAGGAAAAAGCTAAAAAAGATCTGTGCTTCAAAGTAAGTTCATAGGCCACTTCATCAAGGCTTGCTGAGAGTCAGAACAGCTCCAAGTCATGAAGCTTTGTTTGCTCTTACCATTTTTGTGTATATTGGCTTCCTGTGTGGCTACAGAGGGCAGTCCCTCCATCATGGAGGTCCACTGTTTAAAGCGAGACTCTGTTCCAGCCTCCTTCCCACCAACCATGCCGTAGTCCATGCCGCCAGAGCTGAAGCCTAAAATGGAGAACCACATTTTACGTCTTTTTATAAGTTTCTAGTATCAGTAACCAAGAGTTCTGAGGCAGAACCCATGAATAGCTTCATTTGTCACTTAAAGACCAATTCACATGAAGTTTTCTTCACTCAGAAACAGATATTTTGATTCAAAATGCTGATCCTGGCTCCTGCTTGCTAAAAAAGTGACGATTCTGTTCAGGTATGAAAACATGTATGACTGCCATCTCATTAAGACCATCTCAGTGCACGTGTGCATTCACGTATCCATCTGCATCAAACAGAACGTGGGGCCAGCAATTCTCCAACTGAGATGGAGATGTCTACATGTCAAACCAACATGGTGGGCGCTTCCCCTGCGGCGCCGTGGTTAACAATCCGCCTGTCAATGCAGGGGACACAGGTTCAAGCTCTGGTCCAGGAAGATCCCACATGCCACGGAGCAACTAAGCCTGTGCGCCACAACTACTGAGCCTGCACTCTAGAGCCCGTGTGCCACAACTACTGAGCCTGCGTGCCGCAACTACTGAGGCCCATGCGCTTAGAGCCTGTGCTCTGCAACAAGAGAAGCCACCGCAATGAGGAGCCCACACACTGCAACTAAGAGTAGCCCCCGCTCGCCGCAACTAGAGAAAGCCCATGCACAGCAATGAAGACCCAATGCAGCCATAAATAAATAAATAAGTAAATAAATAAATATATTTATTAAAAAAAAAAACAAACCCAAGGGCTTCCCTGGTGGCACAGTGGTTAAGAATCTGTCTGCCAATGCAAGAGACACAGGTTCGAGCCCTGGCCTGGGAAGATCCCACATGCCGCAGAGCAACTAAGCCCGTGTGCCACAATTACTGAAGCCTGTGCGCCTAGAGCCCATGTTCTGCAACAAGAGAAGCCACCACAATGAGAAGCCCGCGCACTGCAACGAAGACCCAATGCAGCCAAAAAATTTTTTTAAATTAATTAATTAATTAATTAAAAAACAAACCCCCAACCTGGTGTAACAGCAGCTATTAAGTTGTGGCAGGGTCTCTGGCGGAAGAAAGGCTTTGCAGAGGGACAGTGATCCTGGACCTAGACGAGGTAGGTAAGTCAAGGAAACCAAGTACAAAGCTCTGACTGGTGACAATCAGGCGTGTTTAGGGAATGATGACAAGCCCAATGTGACTCCAATGCTTGGCTGCCTATGGATGCAGTGAGATGGGGAGCAATGAAGTGGCGTGGCATGTAGGGTCTTCATGTATCAGGCTGAGGAGTCTAGACCTTTTTGTCCCCTCTAAGACAGGAGATGGAATTCTTCAGCAAGTGAGGAGAGATAACTAGACCTGTATTTTACAAAGAGACCTGACAGTGTGAGAACGGGGTAGACAGATTCTGGGAGATCAATTTGAAAAAAGTTTTTATATAATGACAAAGACCCCATAGCTTGAATAGGCAACTGGCGAGAGATTCAGTTTACTTTGCCGTGTGCTGCCAGGTGTCAGGCTTTTAGCAAGGGTTTTGGCAGGTAACATTTTCCCACTGCACAGGGCTGGACAGGTGAAAGCCAGGCAGGAGAGGCTTGTTGATGTAGCCTCACAGGGTCCACCATCCATTTTGGGTCAGAATGTATTAAATACTTTTCAAATTGATGCTCAAAAGAAGTAAAGGACTAAAATCAACCACTGAAACAGGGGAAGGGAAGAATAATGAATAAAAAACAGAAAAAGGAGAATGAGCCACAGACAGGGTGGCAACAACATGCAAGCATGGACACCCAAGGAGGTCAGCAGGGTTCCTACCACGCCTCAGCTCAGGTGGCCTGCGGGGTCTATTCTTCTCCTAGTGGACGTGCAGCTCCAGCCAGGCCAGACTCCACGCTGTACCCACTTTACTCTCCTACCATCTGGTGCTGTCTCATTGGCCCTCAAGTTCCATGTATCCAAATCCCACTGGGGGCCGAGGTCACATTGTTCTCCCCTGTGCTTCTCTTGTCAGGGATAGTTTTATAAATGCACAATGAATCAAATCAGTTCTAACACCTTTCTTGACCTGTTTAAAATGTTCCTATTAATATACGGAACACTGTCCTTTCACACAATTAGTAACTGACTTTACTAGTCCAAGTGATTGCTTGCAGGGTGTGGGTGGGGAGCAGAAGTCCTTGGAATGAGCTGGAAATATTTCAGTTTAAACCCTTCGTTTTATTTTATATATTTATTATTATTTTTTAATTAATTTATTTATTTTTGGCTGTGTTGGGTCTTCGTTGATGTGCGCAGGCCTTCTCTAGTTGCGGTGGGCAGTGGCTACTCTTTGCTGCGGTGCGCAGGCTTCTCATTGTGGTGGCTCCTCTTGTTGCGGAGCACGGGCTCTAGGCGCATGGGCTTCAGTAGTTGTGGCTTGTGGGCTCCAGAGCCCAGGCTCAGTAGTTGTGGCGCACGGGCTTAGTTGCTCCGCGGCATGTGGGATCTTCCTGGACCAGGGCTTGAACCCGTGTCCCCTGCATTGGCAGGCAGATTCTTAATCACTGCGCCACCAGGGAAGTCCCCGAACGCTTCTTTTTAAAAAAGAAGAGTTTAAGATATTTTCACTTTTGTCCTATGTGGCTAAAATGAAATGAGACTGGAGGACAGGGAGGTTGAAAGGAACAAGGGCCTTCTCTGATACAGCTTTAGTGGCCTACGTGGGTTTACTCCTTGGGCAAATTACACCTCTACCTTTGACTTAGAAAACCAGCCCAAAGTGCCTGGATTCCAGGCTATCTGAAAGCTCGGTTCTAATCATTGAGAAACAGCTTTTGAAAATAAGCTGGGATTCTGGTGAAGATTAAAAAGAAGAATGTAAGGATTAGTAAGATAAGAAACCATTCCTTATATATTAATTTTCTTTAAAGTTGCTCTAAAATTTAAAACTCACAATGAATTAAAGTTATTTAATTTCAGCTGCTTAGAGTTCTTCTGTGACACATAAAATGTAGAAAATTAGTAAGAGTTATAAATCATAGGAGAGAAAAGAGTTTGAGCAGTTCCCCCTGAACCTTAGGTAAAGTGGGCATCTTTCTCATTAGAAACTTGTGGATCAAATGCCAACACGATATGGCAGCACTGTAACTAAGCAATAAAGTGTGGTAAGGAAAAAAAAAACTGAAGAGGGCAAAAAAAACAAAAACAAAAAACCCAAAAAACCACAGGAGATAACAGTGCCTTGAAAGGTCCAATCTACAAACGCAAAACTATGGGAGGAAAATCAGTGCAAGGTTGTATGTAACTGTATCTTTCTTTGATGTCACATAGTAACTGGCCTGACGTTAGAATAGAATGTGCTCAACAAATCTGGATGAAAGGAATTCTGTGCTCTAGAGGCTGCATTAACAGAAGGCAGAGGGCACTCCATTCGTGACCTCTGGGGCTGCTCATGAGCTATCACACCTCCAAACCCAGGAAAACACTGACTTGACTGTCCTTGCTATTTCATCAAACCAAACTTCCTCAGTCCATCAAGTAGCCTCCAGTAATTCTCCAGTTCCCCGACACAGAACTTCTAATCAAACAAGTCATTTATTTCAGTCCAATGAATATTTATGGAGAGCCTAATTTGTGCCAGGCTCTGTGTTAGGAGCTAAGGTACAATCAGAGATAAGACATGCCCCTTGCCTTTCCAGGGCCTCATTTCACCAGTACATTCCTTTTACCTCCCTTATCATTCTTACAAATACAAGCTCTTGGTTACCTTATCTGTCCTTACCAGAATTACTTTCTTTGCCACACACTCTAATTCGTTGTCTATTCATCACTACCACTTGTCTCAGGGCTTACCTCCTTAAGGAAACTCTCTCAACTGAACTTGTCCTTAACTGATCACTCCTTCACTCTCTTTGCCGTAGTTCTGTATTTTCCACTATTACTTTGGTTGCAGAATAAAAAACAAGTTCCTGGAGTTTCATAATAATTATAAATGGATAAAGAAGATGTGGCACATATATCCAATGGAATATTACTCACCCATAAAAAGAAACGAAATTGAGTTATGTAGTGAGGTGGATGGACCTAGAGTCTGTCATACAGAGTGAAGTAAGTCAGAAAGAGAAAAACAAATACCGTATGCTAACACATATATATGGAATCTAAAAAAAAAAAAAATGTTTCTGATGAACCTAGAGGCAGGACAGGAATAAAGATGCAGGCATAGAGAATGGACTTGAGGACACGGGGAGGGGGAAGGGTAAGCTGGGACGAAGTGAGAGAGTGGCATGGACATACATGCACTACCAAATGTAAAATAGATAGCTAGTGGGAAGCAGCCCCATAGCACGGGGAGATCAGCTCAGTGCTTTGTGTCCACCTAGAGGGGTGGGATAGGGAGGGTGGGAGGGAGATGCAAGAGGGAGGAGATGTGGATATATGCATATGTATAGCTGATTCACTTTGTTATAAAGCAGAAACTAACACACCATTGTAAAGCAATTATACTCCAATAATGATGTTAAAAAATAATAATTATAATAAAGAATAAATTATAAAAGAAACAAATCATCCACAGTTGCCCCTTTAATACAACTGTTCTAATCCATGTCCACATGCACATGTGATACTGACACATCATAATACCAGGAAAGATACAGTTATTCTTCTGCTATTTCTACTATTCATCTACTCTCTACTATTCATCTAATCTCTACTATTCATAACTCTACTTTTCACTGGATATACCACACACAGAAATATTACATATTTTGATAAATTTTAAACATAAAAAGTAAAATTTTATTTGACATGCCCTTCCTGATGAGTGACTTTGCTTCTCGATTAGTTCAGATATTTGTGAGTGACTATGACTTAATACTAGAATGAGATCTAGTTCACACTATTCCTATTTAAAAAAATTTTTGTAGTCTTGATAAAGCACTAAGATATCTTACACAAATAAGGGGAAAAGGAGGAGCCTTGTAATTACATCAGTTATTTCTTTACATTCCTTTTTAGGTATATTTCCTCCCCACCCCCAGTTCAATAAAACAAATACTACTTTTAGTATTTAGTATATATTTAGTATAAATACTAATTTTTAGACAGGTCATTATCACGTGACAATTCAATTAGGTATATTTTCCATTTTGCTAAAAGCAGAAAATTAGAAACCATCTACTTTACAAAAACAATCAGCTAGGGGGATTTCCCTAGTGGTCCAGTGGTAAAGAATCCACCTTCCAATGCAGGGGATATGGGTTTGATCCCTGGTTAGGGAACTAAGATCCCACATGCCGCGGGGCAACTAAGCCTGTGTGCCACAACTACTGAGCTCGCGCACCTCAACTAGAGAGCCTGAGTGCTGCAAACTACAGAGCCCACGAGCCCTGGAGCCCACGCACCACAACTAGAGAAGAGAAAACCCTCATGCCACAACTAGAGAGAAGCCTGCACGCTGCAACTAGAGGGAAGCCTGCGCTCCACAATGAACACCCAAAGCAGACAAAAAAAAATATTTAAAAAAACCAGAAACAAAAATAGCTAAAGGTAACCCATTAAGCAGTCATGAAAGTCATTCAACTTTTTAATTCTGAGAAAATATACTAGTAGAGGCTTTATCAATATTTATTAAGAAACTTAATTATTCTTGCTAGTCTTTAACCTACAGGTATTTTTTTTTTTTAGTTTGCTATAACTCAGCACCATTTATACTCATGTATATTCATTCATTTTATTACAGCTTTGCCATATAATCTTTTTTGAAAAAAATTTAACCTGTGTAAATGCTTTAACTATATTTTCATCAAAATCTTACAGCTATAGATTTAATTTATTCAAAATAGCCAGCCAAATCAGACTTGTTTTCAGTCCCAATTTTTCAATTCCAAGAAATGTGGTAATATGAATTAAGGAGAATTGTAACTGTGAAATAAATTGCAAAATGCATCTTCTAAGGCAGGTTATAAGTGGTCAGATCACAATTAATATAAAGACCTAATAAAATTAATTTATCCATTGTTTAATAAGTGAGCAGATGTAAATAAGTCAATATGTTCTTCCTCCTTACTTAATTTGGATTATAATGCAGAACTAAATTTTTAAGTTACTTATAAAACAGGAATATGATTTTTTTAAAAAAACATGGAATTTCTTCAGTAAATGTACATATGTATATATACTGAACTCTGACCTTTAGTCATTAGGAACAGTTGAGTATAATAATCATAAACAACACGATTAATCTAGTAAGACATCATGATAAAATTTTTCTGTATATTTAATAAATAAGAGAGGTATACACTGCTAAAAATTAACAGATTTGTAGCCAACACATAATTTTACTTTTAAATAGGGGGCAGCAGATAGTAAAGATGTTATAAAGACTGTCATTGAAATAAATACATCATGATTTTAGGTTTTTAACAACTAATTGACCAGTGCATACCCAGTCTAAAGGAAATCACATAAAAGTTTATCCACAGGCTTTACCTGATTCGCTGTGAAAACGTCTGTTTCAAAGAGTCAGTCTCACTAAACTATACTGCTCAAGCTGTTCAAAGGTGCTTTTCTTTTCAACTAAGACATACCCTCAGGATGAGTACTGAGAAGGCCTGAAAAGAACTGTGTTCTTAAAACAAGTGGAAAAGCCACTTGTGGCCTCCAGATGCTCTCTTTGCTTTATACGACTGGATTCCTTTTCAAGAACTACGCACCCTTTGACTAAAGTGGATGTAAAAGAAGCACAGTTGCCCCACTTCACTATCATGTACAGTGTCTAAATTCAGGACAACTGAACACACACCAACACACCCAGGCTCTTATGTCAAGCTTCATCTGTAACAGAAGACACTATTCAGAAGGTGAAGACTGGAAACCCAGGGGTAATGGCACCATCATTAGTCATCAAGGGAGGCTTCCTCCTTGCCTGGAACCTCAGAGAAGCATGCTCTAATAGGATACGGGATGGTGGAGAATCTGCCCTTCTTTTATGTCATATGGAAGAAAGTTTATTTTGAATTTAAAAGTCAGTTCTCAGGCAAATCATTTTTAAGTACAGTTGGTAGAACTTGAGGATCTGTAAATTAATTCCCTTACAACTATACAGGATCAAGGAGTCCTTGAACTCTCTGCTCTTCTCTGGATGTGGCCTCCCCAGGGGGGCAGTGGGCACCTCACAGAGCACAGAGAGCAGGACCATTTGTCCAGGGTCACTTTGTCACCTGGGAGTATGGATTTCAAGTCTCCCCAGACTCTTGTATTTGAGTTTGCAGAGAACAGTATGGTCTTTACTGAAAGAAAATCTAAATGTTGTCAGTCTGAGAAGAAACACGCTGTGGGGTGTGGTACCTTTTTAATTTTTTAATTTTATTTTTAAATCACTGTTGCCTCACTGATTGGACTCTGCTTACAACATGTTCCCCAGTTCTGAAAGAGCTACGATTTGCCTGCCAACAAATTCTTGATGAATGTCAAAGGTATAACTTTACTTGTGCTAATTCTATTTAAATCAGATGAGATACTAATATCAGAAGAATTTTATCAGTTTGCCTTACAATTTTAATATCAGTTCCCCATTTTTTCAAGAGAAGGTAATTTTATCTGGAGAGCTAAACGCCTCAACTTGTACATAATTTATTAGATTATAACCTCAGACGTGTGTAGCAGTCACAGCAGGTACAAACATTTAACTGGCTTGAAAAAATTCCTGGTGGTAGGAGAGCTGATTGCCACTCACAAGTAATAAAAGACTGCTTTGGACCCAGAGAAGGTGGAGGCCTGTCTCTGTTATTTACTGTGTGGTGAGCTTCAGGAAACCACTGAGACTCTAGGATATCAATAACTCAGATATCTCACCTGAAAGAGAGGGATACAAATATTCACCTACCCTGCACAGCTGTTGTGAAAACAGCGTAATGTAGGTCCAACCCCCAGGCTGAGAACATGACTGGCAGGTATTTTTCAACAGGCAGTTTTCATTACTTCACAGCTTACCAGAACCATATCCAGGTATTGGCCCTTTGGTTTGAAGGTCTGGGAGCCCCACATTTAGAGCGTTGGGGACCATGTTGTCCAGATGCGGCTTGGGCCCAACGGGATGAGACGGCGAATGTTTCATGCTGGGCTGCCTCTGCTGCTGCTGCTGCTGCTGCAGGGCACTCACCATTCGAGCCAGCTGGAGGCGAGCAGGCGCAAGGGAAAACGGACACGTGAGAAGCCAACACCCTGAACCTCACGGGGAAAGGCGGCATTTGAGTCGTGTTTGCCATCGAAGAGGTTAAGCAGAGATGCATTCCTCCCGTGGAGCACCAGGGGGACCCTTCCAGTGCCACGTACCTGCTGCTCCTGCTGCTGGCGCACGGCTTGAGAAAGCTTCCTCTGGTTCTGTAACAACTGCTGCTGTTGCTGCTGCTGCAGGAGCAGCTGACACGCCTACAAAGCAGGGGAGAAAGAGAGGACGAAAGTTTCCTAAGATAGACTTACTGGGAAAATTGAAAGGGCCTGTGAATGAATCAAGTGCCCGTAAGGGAAGCACCACCGAGTTCCCAGTCTACGGGTCACATTTACCTGCAGTTGAGCTGATATATCAACCCTTAAGCACACTCAACAGTTTGCATGAAATGAAGCAAATAAAAGCTAAAGAGAAAAAAAAAAAAAGAAAAAAAAACAAGTAACCTTTTTAGCTATAGGAGGAAAATCTGCTACTTACCAACTGAAACTGGGGAATTTGTGGAAGCTGGCTCAGCATGGCAATTTGTTGAGGAGATAACTGGGGCCCCACATTGAAAAGACCTGGATTCAGGCCACTGTTGGGAAACTGCTTGAGCATTGAGGCAGAAACCTAGCCAAAAGAAGGAACTTTCAGAATTTATCAAAATAAAATATTTTTTTTCCTGTGAAATGAATCTTATTAGAGCTAAAGCAAGCACTGCCAATTTTTTCCTTGAAAAATGTTTATGAAAAATATTAAACGACTGGGAGAAATACACCAAAGTGTTAACAATGGTTGTCTTTGAGTGGTGAAATTACAGGAGCTTTTTAATTCTCTTTTTAGACTTTCCAGTTTTTCTACAATAAAAATTATGAATTTTACAATCTAGAAAATATCAAGAAAAAAAATTAATGATAATACAACTTTTGTCTGAGAAGTTAATTACTGGAAATGTGCTATAAAGACATCCACTGAACCCACTCAATGAGTAAGTGCCGTGGAGAACAAACTTACTCCCTCTTCCATGAGTGGTAAATAGCATTCTGGTCAAAAGCTTAGTTCTAGAGGCAGACTGTGTGGACCTGCCATTTCTAAGGTACAGGACTCAGAGCAAGTGACTTACTTAACCTTTCTAAGCCTCACTTTCCTTATCTCCAAAATGGTTGTTTGAGGATTTTACGAGTTAGTCCATGTCAAATGCTTAGAAATGCACTCCGTACATGTTCATATTATTTCACAGGATGGTTCTTCAGATGTCCAGACAATGATTACAGCTCCCCTGCATCTCATCTCCAGGCTACATATGATCAGTTCTCTCACCTGTATCTCATTCAATTTCTCAACGCAGAGCCCAGGACAGAAAAGCCATTTCCTAAAGTTGTCTAATACTGGGTAGACCTGGCCATCACTAACCATTCTTCTAAAAGCCATGCTTTTAACAGTTCCTAAGATCTCAACTTCTCTTATGATCATATCATATCTCCTAACTCACACATTAAGCCTACTGTCAATTAAAATCTACAATATTAACATTGCAGATGGGGCATTAGATTAAAACTACATGGGGCGTTTTACTCCCCCATGTAATTTTTAAGCAGCTGGGTTTAAAATTTTTATTAATTTATGTTTTGATCCTTAGGACTTTACATTTATCTTTATATGCATGGCACATAGCAGATGCTCGATAAACACCTATTAGATGAATGAACCTCTCATATTTTAACTTACTAACATTCACCCCACCAAGTTATTTTCTACCTATTATTTCACTTATTCCCAGTTTGAGTTTCCCCATCTGGTGACTGATGGGAATGTTGAACTTGACAGAGCTGAAGATAAATCTAGTCACGTGCCATTAAAAACGTCCTTCCAACCTGCAACTGGTCTAAGTCCAGGAATAGTCAATCATTTCTAATCAACACAACTGTTTTAGACAGCTTGTCAAATGACTTGTCAAAATAGAGATACAACAACTTTATTGTTCCTATAATCCAAAATTTTTTTACCAATCAGTAAAGAAGAAGAAAACGAGTTAAGTTCAAATATGTTAGCAAACTACGATTCTCGATTCCTAGTACAGGTGCTCAGAAACCATGTTTTTGATAATCTTGTCTAGAATCTTGCTTGGAATTGGCATCAAGTTCATCAGTCTTTAAGCCACTTTCCTTGTTCTTTCAAAATTAAAAAAAAAAAAAAATTCCCCCATTCTCCTTACTTCATTGTAGGGGAGAGGTGCTTCCTTCCCATTGCTGACCTGAGGCTCCACACAGAGGGGCATCTACCTTTATCATAACACTCTGGGCCTCTTTCCCTTACATCCTGGCAGCAAGCCCACAAGGAGGAGTGCCCTATTCCAGTTACTAGGGGGTAAGTTTGGAATTCAGTATTAGGAAGCTCACATTCTCCAGTATCAGCTTTCTCGGTAGTAAAGGGGATGTTTAGGCCCCTGGAAGCCTTCCTCTTTTTGTCTTAAAAATTCAGGATTTGGGGCTTCCCTGGTGGCGCAGAGGTTGAGAGTCCGCCTGCCGATGCAGGGGATGCGGGTTCGTGCCCCGGTCTGGGAGGATCCCACGTGCCGCGGAGCGGCTGGGCCCGTGAGCTATGGCCGCTGAGCCTGCGCGTCCGGAGCCTGTGCTCCGCAACGGGAGAGGCCACAACAGTGAGAGGCCCACATACCACAAAAAAAAAAAAAAAAAAAAAAAAAAAATTCAGGATTTGGGCAGGAAAGAGGGGTTGCCATTATTAAACCCTCCTCCTTGAAGACCCCAATCATTCTTCAAAGATCACAGTCAGGGCTCTGCAATTCTTTCCACAAATTCTTTCTCTGCTGTAGGATTTAATGCATCTTAAACCCTTTTGGTTGAACACCCTTACTCTTAACAGAGAAGACAAAAGCAGTAAAAATTTTCTTTCCACTTAATCAGTCAGCATTATATGAAGAGTCAAAGCTATGATTCCTTTCCCAGTCACCACATTGCACCAAACCAAGCTCTAAGACACTTCTGACCTGCCTACTTTTTTACAAGCCTCAACTTATTTTGTGTTTTAATCTCCCAGCGTGACTCTCACACATTCACCCTTGCTTGCATACCCTAACTTTCCATCTTTTAAAAATGACCCTATAAATCGCGAGTCATCAGAAAGCTTTCATCAGAAGGCCATGGGGTCTTCCCATGTTACCTTTCTTTAGCATCACAGTCAAGGTTAAATTCTTCAGCTTCCTAATACTTTTGAGTCACTGTCTCTGCTACATTCTCAAGAATATCTGCCTATCTTTTCTTTGACAGTTTCTAGTCTAAAAACATCTAAGTTCAAGTTTCCTATACTTGGCTCACCAACTCGTTTTCTTCCAAGATCTCAGGCACTTGCACTTAAACTATCAATTCTCTCATTTTGGAAAGTATTTTGATTTAAAGTAATAGTTTTCCCAGCTGCTTCCTCTCTACTCTCTACGAGATGCTGAGTGTTGCCAACCAATTAAAAAACTTGTTTGACGCTACTATATAAAAAACAGATAAACAACAAGGACCTACTGTATAGCATGGGGAACTATATTCAATATCTTGTAATAACCTATAATGGAAAAGAATCTGAAAAAGAATAGATATATATAACCGAACCACTTTGCTGTACACCTGAAACTAACACAACATTGTAAATCGACTATACTTCAATTAAAAAAAAAAGATAAACTGACTTAACAAAACAAAACAAAAACCCACCTTATTTGATTTTCTATTTTAACAGACCCCTAGCAGATACGAGCTCAGAGCAGGCACACCATTACTGTGCACTTCACCTCTGCACGAGTTTTATGGCCAGCACGAGGGACACACCTTCCACAACTCCTCAAATAATAATTCTTCTTCATCTCTCCTTTGAGTTCACCCAAATGGTCACCAGTGTGGCTTAACTTATTGTCTCTGATATAATGGTTCTAACCTCACTGTATTAAAAGATTTTTTTCTTTTTTTTGTTTGAGGGGGGGTGGGAGCGGTCGGGGACAGGGAAGGAGGCTACGAGTGGAGATATATCCTACCCTATCACACCAAATCCCAACCAGAGTCTTAGACCATACCTCAGTGACTCATGAAATCGTATTTCTTACCTTCACAGTGTGAATCTTAAATTCATTTGGTTTAGCAACTATACCAGGTTGAACTGTGTCCCCCACCCCCCCCAAATGCATGCCCAACTGTGATCTGAGAAATGTGACCTTATTCAAAAGTAGGATCTTTGTAGGGCTTCCCTGGTGGCGCGGTGGTTGAGAGTCCGCCTGCTGATGCAGGGGACACGGGTTCGTGCCCCGGTCTGGGAAGATCCCACATGCCGCGGAGCGGCTGGGCCCCTGAGCCATGGCCGCTGAGCCTGCGTGTCCGGAGACTGTGCTCCGTGAGGGGAGAGGCCACAGCAGTGAGAGGCCCGTGTACCGCCAAAAAAAAAAAAAGGATCTTTGTAGACATAATCAAGTTTCAGATGAGGACACAATGGATTACAGTGGGCCCTAATCCAATGACTGGTGTCCTTAGAAGAAGAGAAAGTCCAGAGACACACAGGGAAGGATGCCACGTGAATATGGAGGTGGTGATGGTTCCTTTACACGTCAAGGAACACCAAGCTCACCAGAAACTAGGAGAGAGGCACGGAGCAGACTCTCCTCTGGAGCCTGCAGTAGGAACCCAACCCTGATGACACCTTGCTATCGGACGTCTAGCCTCCAGAACTTGTAAGAGAATAAATGTCTGTTGTTTTAAGCTACCCAGTTTGTGGTCATTTGCTGTGGTAGTTTCTAGAAAAGAAACGAATACAATAACTCTGTTTGCAGGCCTGTGCCATCTGGTATGTTAACTACTAGCCTCATGTGGCTATTGAGCAGCTGAAACATGGCTAACCTAAGTGGAGATGTGGGGTTTTTGTTTTTGGCCGCAGCGCATGGCATGCAGGATCTTAGTTCTCCAACCAGGGATCGAACCCATGCCCCCTGCAGTGGAAGCATGGAGTCCCAACCACTGGACTGCCAGGGAAGTCCTGAGATGTGTTTTAAGTGTAAAATACACACCAGATTTCAAAGACTTGGTATTAAAAAAAGGAAAGTAAAAATTTTAATATAATTTAAAAACACTGAGTAAAGGTTGAAATGATAATAATTTAGATATATTGGTTTAAAGAATATATATTATTAAATTAACTTTACCAGTTTCTTTTTATCTTTTAAAAGGGGCTACTAAAAACTTTAAATTCCATTATGGGGCTTGTGTAGCATTTCTACTGGACAGTGCTGCTCCAGGCTGTCTGTACTGATCAGCATGTTTCTAACTTCCTTTCCAAAGCTTTCATCTATGATTCATGGGAAATCTCCTTTGCTTATTTTCTTTCCCAACCTACTGGCCTCCAAAATAAAGAGCCATTGTCTGAACTGTCATTTCTCCTCCCTTGTTTCAGTTTTATTTATTTTTTAATTTAATTTATTTATTTTTGGCTGAATTGGGTCTTCGTTGCTGTGCGCGGCTTCTCATTGCAGTGGCTTCTCCTGTTGCGGAGCATGGGTTCTAGGCGTGCAGGCTTCAGTAGTTGTGGCTCACAGGCTTCAGTAGTTGTGGCTCGCGGGCTCTAGAGCGCAGGCTCAGTAGTTGTGGTGCACGGGCTTAGTTGCTCAACAGCATGTGGGATCTTCCCGGACCAGGGCTCGAACCTGTGTCCCCTGCATTGGCAAGCGGGTGCTTAACCACTGCGCCACCAGGGAAGCCCTCTTTCAGGTTTTTAAATTTTATTTATTTATTTATTTATTTTTGGCTGCGTTGGGTCTTCGTTGCTGTGCGTGGACTTTCTCTAGTTGCGGTGGGCGGGGGCTACTCTTCGTTGCGGTGCGCAGGCTTCTCATTGTCGTGGCTTCACTTGTTGCAGAGCACGGGCTCTAGGGGCGCAGGAGGCTTCAGTAGTTGTGGCACGTGGGCTCAGTAGTTGTGGCTTGCGGGCTCTAGAGCTCAGGCTCAGTAGTTGTGGCGCACGGGCTTAGTTGCTCCGCGGCATGTGGGATCTTCTCCGGCCAGGGCTTGAACCTGTGTCCCCTGCATTGGCAGGCGGATTCTTAACCACTGTGCCACCAGGGAAGCCCCCTCTTTCAGTTTTAAAAGACCTACTGGACAAATCAGTTGGTCTCCTGATTACCATTTTTCTTCAGTCTTGAGAATGTATGTTACCCCTTGCCACGAGCCCATGATCCCACCACCTTCCTTACTATTCCTGCTATTCAAAACTAGCTAAAGAAACCACCATTCAAAGTAAAACATGCCCATGACCCAGCAGTACGCTAGAGAAATTCATCCTACGAGACAAATAGAGGAATATTCACAGCAGCACTGCTCATAATAGCAAAAATCTGGAAACAACCCAAATGTCTATCGATAGTAGGGTAGAATAGGTAAATGAATGATGGTATATTCATATAGAAGAATACAATATGAACCACAACTGCCTAAATCAACATGGGAAAATCTTACAAGCATTATCAAGTAAAAAAGTCAGAGAAGGCTACATACTGTATGATTTCATTACATAAAGTTCAAAAAAGGGAACATGAAACATATTATTTACAGATAGAAAGATACAGAAGGACCTTAAAGGAAAGAAATGCTAACACAAGGTATTTTTACACGTTAATTTAAATGTCAGCATCTCATATGTTCTATAAATTGACAGTTATAAAGACTATCAAGGTTGTACTTTGAGGACTTCCTATCTAGCACTGCTCAACTTCTCCCTTCTTCAGATTCACGTGTACTGTCCTCTTCCAGTGAATACAAAAGGACCAGACAGATGCTTCAATGGGCTCCTGGCAAATGACTACTCATACC
This sequence comes from Hyperoodon ampullatus, assembly GCF_949752795.1. NCBI lineage: Eukaryota > Metazoa > Chordata > Mammalia > Artiodactyla > Ziphiidae > Hyperoodon > Hyperoodon ampullatus. Next base: position 36,851,508 of record NC_136924.1, on the reverse strand, counting down.
TGGGTTGCAGAGTAATTAAAGTGCAGGCTTGCACATTCCCATGGCAGGGAATTAATTATTCTGGCTTAAAATCCTTTCAATCTCCAGCTGGGCTGGAGAAAGTAAAGCTCTAGTTGGGAGTCAATATGGCATTTAATGAAGCGTTACAAGTGCAAAATGACAGCAATTTAAAAGCAAGACAGACTTCCCTGGTGGCACAGTGGATAAGAATCCTCCTGCCAATGCAGGGGACACGGGTTTGATCCCTGGTCCGGGAAGATCTACATGCTGCACAGCAACTAAGCCTGTGCACCACAACTACTGAAGCCTGTGCATCTAGAGCCCATGCTCCACAACAAGAGAAGCCACTGCAATGAGAAGCCCGCGCACCGCAACGAAGAGTAGCCCCTGCTCGCCGCAACTAGAGAAAGCCTGTGCGCAGCAATGAAGACCCAATGCAGCCAAAAATAAATAAAAGTAAAAAAAAAAAAAAAAAAAAAAAAAAAGAATGGTCTCTTTATTAAAAAATAAATAAAAATAAAAGCAAGACAAATACCTCTAGAATATGTTACTTTCTGAACATGTGAGTAACAGGAAGAAAAAGGCAAGGTAGAAAAAACCCATGGTATGGAACATTTGTAACAAATCTTAAAGATGAGTTTCAATATCTTCTTCCTATGTTTACATTAATTATTGACTGTCCCTAAAAAGCGGTTAAGTTAAAATGGATGTAAAATTTGGTAATGTTCATCAAGAATTTTATAAATTTATTTATTTATTTTTGGCTGCGTTGGGTTTTTGTTGCTGTGCATGGGCTTTTTCTAGTTGCAGCGAGCGGGGGCTACTCTTCATTGAGGTGCATGAGCTTCTCATCACAGTGGCTTCTCTTGTGGCGGAGCACGAGTTCAAGGCACATGGGCTCAGTAGTGGTGGCGCACAGGCTTAGTTGCTCCGCGGTATGTGGGATCTTCCTGGACCAGGACTTGAACTCGTGTCCCTTGCATTGGCAGGCTGATTCTCAACCACTGTGCCACCAGAGAAGTCGCTCGTTAAGAATTTTAAATGTTCAGGGATTTCCCTGGTGGCGCAGTGGTTAAGAATCCACCTGCCAATGCAGGGGACATAGATTCGAGCCCTGGTCCAGGAAGATCCCACATGCCGCGGAGCAACTAAGCCTGTGCACCACAACTACTGAGCCTGCACTCTAGAGCCCGCGAGCCATAACTACTGAGCCTGTGTGCCACAACTACTGAAGCCCGCGCGCCTAGGGCCCGTGCTCCGCAACAAGAGAAGCCACCGCAATGAGAAGCCCATGCACGGCAAGAAAGAGTAGGCCCCGCTCACCGCAACTAGAGAAAGTCCACATACAGCAACAAAAACCCAACGCAGCCAATAAATAAATAAATAAATTTATAAAAATAAAATAAAAGAAAGTCTGGGGAATGGATTTAAAAAAGAAAAATAAGAATTTTAAATGTTCATGTGCTTTGACCCAGAAATTTCATTCTGGGCAACTAAATTTAGAAATAATGTGGGCAAAGATCTATGTATAAAGGATTTCTCTACAGCGTTACTCATGACAGTGAAAAATTAGAAACAATATCCAATAATTGGGGAAGGGAAATCAAATCAAGTCTACCTGATGGAACATTTTGCCTTCCTCATTAAGAATGATCAACTTGAAGACTATATTAGTAACCAGAAAATATTATGACCCAACGTTAATGAAAATAGCAGGCTGTTGTGACCATGAATGCAGTTATGTGAAAAGCATGCCTGTATACGAACAAAGTCTGGATAGGGGATTATGTAAAAATAATTCTTGTCATTGCATCCAGTGGGGTGGGAGGGTAGTTTGGGGAAGAATTTCTTTCTGGGACTTCCCTGGTGGTCCAGCGATTAAGACTCCGTGCTCCCAATGCAGGGGGTCTGGGTTCAATCCCTGGTGGGAGAGATAGATCCCGCATGCATGCCGCAACTAAGAGCTCACATATGCAACAAATATCCCGCATGCCGCAACTAAAGACCTGGCACAGCCAAATAAAAATAAATAAATTTTTTTAAAAGAAAGAATTTTTTTCTGCACAGTCCAAACTTTCAGTGCAGTTATTATATTCTCTTTACTTGAAAAAAAAAGTTTTTTTAAACCTACCCAACTGCTTTGTTTTTTAAAATATGTAAATGTCAGGAAAAAATTGAACATTCCATTGTTTAATATTTTGCCCTTATTATGCATTAAATAAATGTTAACCATGTTTTGCTAAATAAACACATTTCAAAAGTGTAGGAGAACACAAGTACTCTTCTTTTCCAAGTAGAGCAGATACTTTGGTCATAAAGAGATTTGCAGCCCCTAAGTCTCTCAGACTAAGTTCACTGTGCTTTCCTAACAATTCCACTTGCTAGATCATTCTGAAATGCATCTTCCTGTGACTTGACATATACTTACTGAACTTAAAATACATGCCCTGCACAGTTGTTGATGTTCAGGATGCAGCAACGAACAGAGCAGCCACAGATCCTGCCGCTGTGAAGCTTATTACCCTCCTGGGGGTGGCGTGGGGGTGAGTAACGGTGGTGGTGGTGTACTATACACAGCCTGGGACAGCCTCCCTGATAAGGCGGGACTGAAGCAGAGCTCTGAAGGAAATAAAGACGGAGCCATGTGCCAATCTGGGAGAAGAGCATTCTGGGAGTATGTTCCGTGCACTGGGGCCAGTTGGCTGGAGAGGCCTGGACGAACAGGAGAGCGGCAAGTGTGGGGGGCAGGGAGGTCACCAAGAGCCCCGAAGACCACAGTGAAGAGCTGGCTTTGTATTCTCAGTGAGAGAGGGAGCCAGGAGAGGGGTCCCGGTAAAGCAGTAACATGATTTACCTTAACCTTCTGTGACGACAGAAATGTTCCACATCTGTACTGTCCATACGGTAGGTGCTAACCTGGTGTGGCTATTTAAATTCATTAAAACCAAAATTCAGTTCTTCCATTCCACAAGTCACATTTCAAGTGCTCATGTGGCTAATGGCTCCACTGGACAGTGCAGTTTTAGAGGATCAGTGTGAACTCGGGGCAGAAAACAAGACTCGAGGGAACAAGTATGGGATGAAGCGGGGGGACCAGTCAGGAGACCATGGTCACAGCAGGAAATGGTCGGACGCTGGATGAAGTTTTGAAGGGAGGATTTGTTGCTGGATTGGTTGTGCGCTGTGAGGACTCACAACCAGCTCTGGCCTGAACACCTGCAGGATGAGAGTGCCAGGTACTTGGAGGAAGAGGATGTTTTGAGGGGAGAGTGGGATGAAGCAGGAAGTTCTGTTTTGGGCGTGTTCACTTCAGATGCCTATAAGGCATCCTACTAAAGATGGCCAGAAGTCTTTGGGGTTCAGAAGAGAGATCTGGGCTGAAGTCACAGTTTTGGAACTGTCAGTATTTTAAAGTCATTCCACTGGGTGAAATCACCTAAAAGTGGATGTAAGTGGTGAGAAGAGGTTCAGATATTGAGGCTGGGGTACTCTGATGTTTAAACACTGGGGAAGTGAGGACGAACTTGTAAAGCAGAAAGACAAGAAAAAGCAGGTGGAGAACCAATATAGAAGATGTCTGAAAGCCAAATGAATTGTTTCAAAAAAGAGGGAGTGATCCACTGTGTCAAATGCTGATACATGAGTAAAAACTGGAGAACAGATCACTGTATTCCACAACACAAAGATCACCAGTGACTTTCACAAGGAGGTCTTAATTCCCACTGCCACTATCTTTTTTTTTTTTTTTTTGCGGTACGCGGGCCTCTCACTGTTGTGGCCTCTCCCGCTGCGGAGCACAGGCTCTGGACGCGCAGGCCCAGCGGCCATGGCTCACGCGCCCAGCCGCTCCGCGGCACGCGGGATCCTCCCGGACCGGGGCACGAACCCGCGTCCCCTGCATTGGCAGGCGGACTCCCAACCACTGCGCCACCAGGGAAGCCCTATCTTTTTTTAATTTAATGCTGTGTTTCATTCACTCATTCATTTATTTGCAACAGGTCTTAGTTGTGGCAGGTGGGCTCCTTAGTTGTGGCTTGTGGGCTCCTTAGTTGTGGCATGCAAATTCTTAGTTGCAGCATGCACGTGGGATCTAGTTCCCTGACCAGGGATCGAACGCGGGCCCCCTGCTTTGGAAGTATGGAGTCTTAACCACTGAGCCACCAGGGAAGTCCCCCCGACTGCCACTATCTTATCTGGGCTCCTGCACTAGCTTCGTAACTGATCTCCTTTGCTCTAGTGATTCTGTCATTCAAACATGTCCTCTATATCACGGTGGTATTTTTCCAAAACTTAAATGTTCCTATACTGCCACTCAGCTGAGAAATCTTGCCTAATACTATATTATCTTTAGCAGGAGCAGCCAAACTCTAGGGAGCACATAAAAATCCCCTGGGGGTGATGAGGCCCCAACACCCAAGACTCTGTGTCTCAGCAGACTGAGGAAGACCCAGAAACTGTATTTTTAAGTAGCAGCCAAGATAATGTTACAAACCATGGTGACCAAAGGACAAAGTCCAAACTACTTAGCAAGGCAAACAAAACCGTTCCAAATTTGGTCCCAAACTTCCTGACTAGCTTCTTCCTATTGCATTCTAGACAGCATACCTACACTTCCACAAGCTCAAACCAACTACTCACACTAACCGCATTTCCCCAAACGTGCCGTGTCCTTCCAGATATTACTGCCCCCTGCGCAAGCTGTTCCTGCCTCCGGGAAGGCACCTTCCATCTGGCTGTGCCCAGCGAACTCTGACTCGTTCTTCAAGACCCAGCTTAAATGTCACTGCTAGTGTGAGGTCCCACCCACCTCCCCAGACTCTGTTAAGCTTTTCCATGCAGCACACTATCTATCGACTACTCTGCCATCACCGCCACAACTCCAGGAGGCAGCGATGGGAGAGGCAGCGTTTTCTTCAACCATGCACTGCCAACACACAACCTGGAACACTGCAGACGTTCGATAACCACGGACGGCTGTTGGCCTGATGGCAAGGCACGTTGGCAAGTGCTCCAAAAGGCAAGACACTGCCACTGTAAAGTGCTGGGGAAGTCAAGAACAGCTCTGTCTACCTGGGACTTGAAGGATGAGTGGAACTCAGAGAAAGGGAAGGGGAAGAAGAGAGACCCAAAGAGGACTCCAGACAGGACCGTGAAGATGTGAAAATGGGGGCGGGGGCACGATCAACATTCCTTCCTCTACCAAGACGGACAGACTCAACGTCCAAAGCAGGATATGAAATCTATAGATTATGGTTTCAAATAAATATTTTAAGCTCTGTTTCACAAGATGTATCAAAAAACAAACAACAAAACCTGACCCTTCACAACCTGTTGGCTGGATCTAGTAAGTACCCCACCCCCTCTTATACGATGGAACAGACTCAAAGCTCTTGACCTTGATTCACACACTGAATCTTTACTTGGGCTTATCAGCTTTTACTTTGCTCCTCAGACCTGTTTCCCACAAAGGTGTACGAGACGCAGTATGTGGTAGACTGGCACAAATCTCTCACCTATACCCCTGAACAACTCGTCCAATCTCCTGCTAATAGAGGGTCCTAAAAGGTTCCCATGGTACCCAAAGGACCGTGTCCTACACTGCTCTGTGAATAAGTCTCTGCCACTTCATTAGATCTTTAACCCCCCCCCCCAGAACACGCAGTCAGTGTTTTAGTATGTTATCTCCTCAAAACTCTTCCGAATAACCCAGAACCTGGCAATTACCCTGTGAATCCTTGAGGGCAACCAACTTCTGAATGTTGACACATCAGAATTTACACAGTAGTTTTAATTATACACAATTTAAAAATCAATATAGTCCTGGGAAAATATACAGGAGATCTAAAAGGAATATAATCATAATGCTTTTCATATAAAAACATCTACTTTGCACGATACAATAAGAAAAACAAATGAGATTTGCCATCTTGTTCTAAAAATCTTGATCCCTGGCATCTGGATTTTTCCCATTTTAGATGGGTAACTGTTATTCCTTTTACGCCCACAAAACCAGTCAGTTGACAACTAGTAACCACCTGGACTTTACTTATGAATTGTGGATCCATGAACTGCTTACCTGGGGGGAAATGAACTGGGGAGGCACTTGCGCCCGGAGATTAGGAGAAGAATTCAGCGGCTGCACGGGGGTGTGCACGCCTCTCGATTGTGCTGTGCTATTTCCAAACAAACCATGATTGCCACCCTGTCAACGGAACAGCGACGGTGAGGCTTTTTGTTAACATAAGAAAACACAAATAAGAAACAGTTCAGGTTTTCTCTCCCTCAGAAGGATCATATCCCGTGTTCCATGGAATCACAGAATTTTACAACTGAAAAAAGTTCCTGATCTCAGAATGCTCAGAAAAGTATTCAAATCCATTCATGGGCATATCATCACCACCCCTGCAGTCTGATGCATTCTATAAACCAAAAGCATTAAATTTAGTCAAATGTTAGAAAAAACACTAATTTGTTGTTGTTGTTATTGAAAGGTACAGGCAGTATAACATTTATTTAACTACTTTCTTTTTTAAGATTGGGTTTACCGAATTTATTCTCAAACTATATAACCTGAGACGCACCTTAAAAAGCACCTGAGTAAAAATGCAGGCTTGTGAATAATATCAGTTGTAAAACAATACTATGATATGACTTCTCTGAATTGGTTGATTCAATCATAAAATCAGTGCCACCCAACTGTGAGCCTAGCTCCCTGAGGATCCTACTCCAGATCCAAACACCCTTCCCTGTCCTGGGTCTGCTTGGTCCCTTCTTTACTAGATGAGGAAATGTGAATCAACCACAGAGTGAGATAAAAAAGGAAGAAAGGGAAAAAGTGACAAATCATTCCAGGGACACCAAAACAAAACATTACTCACCTGTAACTTCTCATTCAAATGTATGACTATCAGTCTAGTCAAAAAACAAGCTTAGCTCCCTGATTTCTGGAGGATCAACTCACTGAAGCACTTCTAGACTGCGCCAATCAAAGAGCTATAAAAAGCTGGGCTGTATATGATGGCCTTTCCTCTCTGATTTGTTTCTAGCAGAGAAGCAAAGAAATCATATTCGATACTTGACGCTGCCCGATGTAGTTTTCTATACCATCTTCACTTGGCCTCTTCGAGGCCCAGCTCAGAGGTCATCCTCATCAACAAAGTCTTCTCCCAAACCTTCCTCACTGCACATTCAGATTCACTGAGCCCACCTCTACATTCTCAAAACACTTGAAAACTCTTTGATAGGATCCATCATCAAATCATATTACAGTTATTTTCCATCCTGTCTTTCCACCACCAGCTTAATATTTCCCTCTTTGTATTCCCAGAAACTCAATCAAGCCCTGGTCTGTAGGATGAGCACATCATTTGCAAACATCCATGACCCACCGATTTTATACACTTGAAAACAAACGTCCCACTGAGCACCGTCAGTGAAGACAGCTACACCACTTATACCAAGTCTGTGTGCTCTGAGCTGAGGTCACCACCATCATCTTATCCCTGGAATCGTGGGGATAAAGGCAATTTTAAAGAAGAATTTTGTCCTTAAGTTCTAGAGCACCAAAGATATTTTGATGGCTTAATGATTCAAAATAGATTAAGGGACTGCTTCAGGGGAATTAATGAACTTAAAAGTATTGAAAATAAAAATGATTATGAATATAAAGTAGAAATGGCAATTAAAGTCTGTGTACATCTCATAAAAGAAAATCAAAGATCCACCATGAATTTTAAATCTCCCAAAGGACTGTTTAAACATGAAAAGACCTTTAGTTCTAGAAACTCTAATATCTCTGCCTCTCCTGTCTTACTAATCAAACTTGTCATTCTGAGGTGAAATGGCTCAGTTCTAACTTTTCTGAGATCCTGGTAGTCTGGAGCTTAGCTACTAATCCTTCCCAGGAAAATAGGAAACATTCATTTTGCTAAGACTATTCCACTAAGATCATTCTCACACTTTACTATCAAAGTAACGACCTTGTTATTAGATGTTAATTATTCATGGATGGTCCTTGGATGGTGGGGTTTCTGACAGCTGAAGTCCTTGCCAGAACCTATGTTTTGTAGGGCTCCAAACTGCTCTGTACGGGTCATTTTAAATTTCAACCTCTCTTTCTGGTAAGAGGCATTACAAAGAATTTGCCTCTTTTGGTTTTTGTAAAATCAAGCCCTACTTTCCTATTCGTAGGAGAAAGAGTCCATCCCAATCCCACCAAAGGTTTTAGGTTTTCATTGTCAAGTGTCTCTAAAGCCATACCAAACACTTTGATATATTTGATACAGATAATAACAAAGATAAGTCAACATAAGTTTATCAAAAAATACCTTTTTTATTTTTTATTTTTTTTATTTTTTTTTTTGGTGGTACGCGGGCCTCTCACTGTTGTGGCCTCTCCCGTTGCAGAGCACAGGCTCCGGACGCGCAGGCTCAGCAGCCATGGCTCACGGGCCCAGCCGCTCCGCGGCATGTGGGATCTTCCCGGACCGGGGCACGAACCCGTGTCCCCTGCATCGGCAGGCGGACTCTCAACCACTGCGCCACCAGGGAAGCCCCACAAAAAATACCTTTTTTAAAAAAATAAAACCCTTTTTAGATCATTTTTATTCATTATTTACTGTTAAATCTTGCTTTTTTATTTTTTGGCCATGGCATGTGCCTGGTGAGATCTCAGTTCCCCGAACAGGGATGGAACCCAGGCCACGGCGGTGAAAGCCCAGAATTCTAGACACTAGGCCAACCAGGGAACTCCCACCTTCTCTATTTTTTAATATGGAACCTTGGCATCACAGGTTGGTCATCTTCTTGGCTTAGAAGTAGCTATTTTGCACAGTAATGTACTTAATGGTAATCATACAAATCCAGTCTTTTTTGAAAACTATATTTAGAGATTAGGAAAACCAGCATCAAAAGCATATTATATATATATATATATATACACACATTAATGGTGGCTTATCTGGCTATTTCTATAGCTTCACTGTTGTATGTGAGGCTTTAATTGATGACCTGAGCCTAATAATTATTGGTGATATTTGCCTCAACTACAATGTTTAACTTAGAAGGGTATATAAATTAAAAACAAGGTTATCAAGCTAACTGAAACCTTCTGTAATTTGGGAAAAAAACTCAAATTTTATTTTGAAATTATGAAGTATGTTAACTCTGCATGAAAATAGTGTGAAAAAACCATAACCATATTTGGATAGAACATGTATAATCAACTTGGTTCACAATGGACTTTGCAGCAATCCACAGATCAAAAACATGAAGAGAAATGACCTTTTTTTAGAGTCCAGTGCACAGCTAGTTTGGCTGGTCACTTATACTAAAGTTTATGTACTATAAGTATCTGCCAATCAGGTGATCCTGGGAGCATACTTATGATCACCATTAACCAAGAGTATTAAGACAATCTTATATGTGATATATCTCAACCCAAAAAAGACCTCCTCCCCACCAAAATGGATATAATTGTTTCTTCTCTGTTTATATAAGTAATACACAGCCATATCCTCTGTGGAAACATTAGGAAAAAGAGCAAAATATCAAGGAAGAAAACAAAAAACGACCTATAACTCTCAATCCAGAGTTAAGCAATCTGAACACATGGATATAATATAATCCATTTTTTAAATGTGCTAAGGCAACAATTAGCAAGCATAAGAACGATCTATATGTGACTTAAGGACTATAGTGTAAGAGGTGTTTTATACCATCCTTTCATTTCTATGTGAAAGTCATCACGTGCAAACAGAATGGACGCAACTAATAATTAAATGTTCTTCTGTGACATTCAGAGATGAAAGTCAGAAGGACAAGTAAGTAGTCATGGAACTAAGGCCAGGAAAGTATCACTGGAGCCACTGTCACAAAGGAATTGTCCCCAAATTCCTGGTTTTCTCCACAAAAACTACAACAGAGCTACTGCAAGGTGACAGACAGAGGCCTGCTCTGTCCGCCTGGGCCTGTAAAGGCGAGGCGGCATGATCAGGCCAGCCCTGCCAGTCCTGTTTCTGCTGCACAGCCCTTCCTTGGAGGACTGACAGATCCAACCCCAGGAAAGGCGCTGCTCCAGGCTGAATCAAACACTGGGCAACATGGGTCTTCTTAAAGCTTCATTATCTAACATGTAAGTTACCCTTCTCTGGGTAATATGATACTTAAAGACACTGGATTTTTAAGATGCTGTAACCCTCCAATATTTAATCTTACTAGTTTTGCTGCTGTTTTCTAATTAGCAATTTTATTAGATTGAAAAGACCTCAAAAGTAGTCTTGCCATTCAATCAAACGTTCAAAAATGGCAAATATGTTGCTAAATTAGATGATAGAAGGTACCTGTAAGCTTCTTTAACATTTTCCTAAGCCAGTCATTAGTTAACTATTCAACGTAAACTTATGACCAAAAATGGGAAGACAAAAGAAACATATTTAAAATAAAATCCATGTTGAGAAACATGAAGAGAGATGGGTTCTATGGGCTGAAAGAGCTAAAGCCTGTACTTAATATCATTCTGTGCATTCAGTAATCAACAAATTTCCCAAGACAGACAAATGATGCAATAAACTGCAGACCAGGGCCAAGGCGAGGCCACAGCCAAGCAGTTATAAATTTGAGAGGCCTCCTTACTTGTCTAGCAGCGAAGTTTTGGGGGTTGAGCCCTGTGCCGATTGCTCCAAGGCTGACGTTGGGTAGTGTGGAACCAGAGGGAGACAGCTTGTAGCTGGGAGAAGGGGAGAAGGGAGAGCAGGGAGCCTCATCCCCAAGGCACCCATCTTGATTGGAGAAAGGCAAAGTCAGCTGAAAAGTAGTAGTAGTTAGCCAATCACAATGAGTGTTGGTTAGTGAAGCAACAGAATGCAAGAAGGGAAAAGAGAAACACCAGGAACAAACAAGGTTAGAGTGTATTAGCAGTAAACGAGGATAGAATTTGGATCTGATAATAGTCATGATACTTGGCCCAACAGACACCATCTGTCATCCTCTTTCCTATAGGTTCTTATCCTCTAAGTTAGTAACACATTCTGTCCATTGCACTATGATAAAAATTGCCAGACACTTCATTTTCATGCATCTAGCATTGATTACTCTAACTACGTGGCTGCTGAAACAGAAGCCAGAGTAATCTTCTTGCAAATATGGTGCTGTCTGGATCAGCACTGTGGTGTCAAAAAAGTGCCAGATCTAAAAACTTTGGTTTTAACTGCCTTCTGAAGACCAGGAACACTGCAAATTGGTATTCTGAATCAAGGAATGATCTCCTCCATTAGAAATGTTAAAAATCCCAACAGATACGTATAAATGACTTGTTTAAAGCAGATAGTTGAGAATTTGAAAAGTATACCATCATAACTAAAAACAGATCATTATGGAAATGGAGAAAGAAGACAAAAGAGCTCTCTTAGAAATAGCAAAGGAGAAAGTTTTGGATCATCTTGACAAAGCTAGAAGGCAAGGCCTTAGGAGACACAGAGTATTTGCACAAGATCCAAAAATTTATTTTTGTAAATTGCACAACAGCAGAAAAAAGAATTCAGAATAAATTTGCCTCTAGGATTTCTTCTACGTGTTTTGAGTGTGCATTTCCCCCACTATAAATAGATCACTTCCCCCCTCCAAACTTCATAAATTCCCCAAAACTTAGACCCTGTTCACAGTACTCACATTCTAAAGACAGATGGTTCTAGCTGCTGCCTAATCACCTGCCAACAACAACTATTTTCATGTCACCATTCAAAAGCAGGTGATGTTTGTGCTTTGCTCGCTCATTCAGTTCAGTAATTCTATGCTTCCTTCTGGAATTAATCATCAAAAGACAAGTGGGAACCAAAGTGGTTCTCATGAATTATTATCTTAAACCAAGGATTCAACTCACCTTCTCAAAATAAGGCCCACTGTCTGTGGTTCCCATGTCTTTGGAATTAGGTGGACGGAACCCAGATCGATCTTTCCTCATGATATCATTAAAATCCCCGAGATTCATTGCTCGCTTGTCCACATCAAATTTTTTATCTGGAAGGCTCCCTGAAAAGTAACACAGAAGGAGTGAGGACGTTAACAATCAATGTCTCCCTCATGACCAAGAGTGACCTGTCCCACTATGCTCCCTGAGGTGCAGGTGTAAGACCAGAAGAGCTTTCTACTGGTTCAGGCTGCTGGTGGTCCTTCCTGGAACATACATGGATGCCTTAAAAACAAAACAAAACAAAACAAAACAATCCCCCCCAAATCCCACAACATATATTAGCTGTAGCTGGTTTTCTATGGAAGACTGAAAGAGAGCCTGAGGGCTAACCCAGTAAAAAATCTCTAACTAATCTAATTCTTAGACTGGGTATTGATATGTTTGATGAACATATTTTGCTCATATATTCAAATGTCCTCAGTGAGAGGATGTGTCTCTTGTTAATATTTTAGCATCTGCTAGACAAACAGTTGGGGTTGTGAAACATGATTATGAGGAATAAAAAGAGCAAAGAGGCATGGTTGTTGCCCTAAAATTTAGAACTTCATGCTGAACACAGAAGACGGTGTGCCATGTTACTGGTACAATGTAATTTCCCAGGTACAATGGCTATTCCCACTTTCTTTCACATATCTATAAATTTGCTATTGTACAGTGACATGAAGCTCATTTTTTAGCTGTTCTCATATTTAAGAGTATCACAGGTCAGAAGTTATTTCCCTTATCTCCTAGGATTGTTTCCTTTTCTTCCCGGTTTGATTCTTTTTAAGTTCCTTCGGGTGAGCGACAGCATCACTGTGAAGGTCCCACAGATGAAGGGCTGATGCTGCATCTGCTCTACTTGCAGAGGGGCGGGTTGGTCAATAATGGGACATTCCAGTGCAGACAGACCTGGCCACCTGAGAGCTGACTCTGGCAGGGCCACAGACATATTTTATTTGGCTACACACAGCATTTTAAACAATCTGGATTAGCTTCCACTATTTAAAAATCAGGATGTCCAGGACAGGAATAAAGATGCAGATGTAGAGAATAGACTTGAGGACACAGGGAGGGGGAAGGGTAAGCTGGGACAAAGTGAGAGACTGGCATGGACATATATACACTACCAAACGTAAAATAGATAGCTAGTGGGAAGCGGCCACATAGCATAGGGAGATCAGCTCAGTGCTCTGTGTCCACCTAGAGGGGTGGGATAGGGAGGGTGGGAGGGAGATGCAAGAGGGAGGAGATATGGGGCTATATGTATATGTATAACTGATTCACTTTGTTATACAGCAGAAACTAACACACCATTGTAAAGCAACTATACTCCAATAAAGATGTTTAAAAAAAAATTAGGATGTCAATGCATATCTGAATTTCTGGCCTCTCTTGAAAACACTGGAGGACCTGGCAAAGCTGAGCCTGCACTCATCCACGACAACAAGTGCCAACGGCCGAGCAAAAGCTGACTCCTTTATGTGGTACACACGGTCTCCCCAGCTGCCCAGTGGCCTCTAAGTTTCAAGTTTTTATACGTGGCACACACTACGCATTTACATCAAGCATGGTGCCTTCCCCAGAGCGAGTGTGGAATATGCGTCTAGGAACTGCACCCATCCAACTCAAAGTGAGCAGGGGATCCCAACAGGGTGTCATGAACAACAACATATTCCATTCGTATTAGTGGAGGGATACACACCTACAGACAAATCCATTTTGCTACTTGGATTATCTTCAGTTTGACTCTGAAAATAAAGAACAGTGAAGGAAGATTAAAAGCTTGAATTAAACGTCTGAATCAGAGGAGAAATGGCATTATTTATGTGTGAGCCACACCTTACTTTACTACTAGGACTATACAAGGTCCTTGGAAATGAACCTTAAACTGGAATGAAGACAATAACTTTTTTTTTTTGGCTGCGTGGCATGAGGGATCTTAGTTCCCTGACCAGGGATTGAACCCGTGTCCCCTGCAGTGGAAATGCGAAGTCCTAATCACTGGACCGCCCGAGAAGTGCCAAGACACTAACATTTATATATTTTTATATATATATATATATATATATATATATATATATTTATATTTATTTATATTTATTTTTGGCTGCATTGCATCTTTGTTGCTGCACGCGGGCTTTCTCTAGCTGTGGCGAGCGGGGGCTACTCTTCGTTGCGGTGCACGGGCTTCTCATTGCGGTGGCTTCTCTTGTTGCGGAGCACTGGCTCTAGGCACATGGGCTTCAGTAGTTGTGGCTTGTGGGCTCTAGAGCACAGGCTCAGTAGTTGTGGTGCATGGGCTTAGTTGCTCCGCGGCACCCAGACCAGGACTCAAACCTGTGTGCCCTGCGTTGGCAGTGGATCTTAACCACTTCCCTTCCCCACCAGGGAAGTCCCAGTAACATTTTTTTTTTCCTAATTTTTTTTTTTTTTTTGCGGTACACGGGCCTCTCACTGTTGTGGCCTCTCCCGTTGTGGAGCACGGGCTCCGGACGCGCAGGCTCAGCGGCCATGGCTCAGGGGCCCAGCCGCTCCGCGGCATGTGGGATCCTCCCAGACTGGGGCACGAACCCGTGTCCCCTGCATCAGCAGGCGGACTCTCAACCACTGCGCCACCAGGGAAGCCCCCAGTAACATTTTTAATATGACTAATTTTGGGACTTCCCAGGCGGCCCAGTGGTTAAGACTCTGAGCCCCCAGTGCAGGGGACCCGGGTTAGATCCCTGGTCAGGAAACTAGAGCCCGCATGCCGCAGCTAAAAATTCCGCAAGCCGCAACTAAGACCTGGTGCAGCCAAATAAAGAAATAAATATTAAAAACAAAAATCTGACTAATTTTGATTGCTGTTGGTGTCTATATTCCTAAATTCGATTTTCACATCAAATTAGCTTCAGTAAATCTATGGGCAGAGGAACAGCAAAACAGCTGCTTGGAGAATTAAACCCCTGTGCTCAAGTTCCAGTCGGCTGAGGATCAAATTCCAAGAGTGGCAGCCAAATGATGACAACTTCTTCTTGTGACTTGTCAAGTCATCAGATCTTGAAATGTGCAGCCAAGTCATTTGTCTTTTGGCAACCAGGGACAGGGTGTCCCCATAATGTTCCCAAGAGATCAAAAAATTAGAAATCCTACAAGAACTGCCTATATAATTAATCACAAATAGTTTCCCAAGTTATTCTGCAGTTGCTGTCTTTTTAAAAATTATAATATTAAAACTGGTACAGTAGTCAGCAAAAATTATATAAATTTTAAGTACTTGGCTTTCTCTTCCCTAACTGCCTAAGGAAAAGGATACAAGGACTAAAAATATTTAAAAGCTGTACCCTTTAAATACTGGAGTATTTCATTAAGAAAAAAAGAATAGAGAACAAATACTGCCTAATCCAAATCAGGAACACTGCTTAACCAGTTTCTAAATCTGTAATTTTGTACTATATGTGGCAGTGGTCTTAAAATTTGTACTAAATGTAAAAGTTGGGATACATTACACATATGAAAAAGTAAAACTTACCAGCAATCCCATATTTGAAAACTGTTTGGCAAGGGGATTCATCCATGAATCATTGTTTCCTCCTTTTAGTGAGCACTAGAGAAATGAAATACATAACCTCAGAATCAAATAATTTATTTCATTTCGACTTCCTGAGTTGCATAAGTACTGACTGAAAATGCAAAATCAAGAGTTTACCTTTTTGAACCCTAACTATTCCTCTTTAACTACAGTTATTTTGATATGTTATCTGTTAGTCTAAAAAAGTACTATGCCTTAGTTATTACATCTATGTTTTTATTCTTACTTTATTCGTTGCACTGAATTAGAAGTAACTGGAAAAATATATGGTCAGCTAGTGTTTTTACCCTATAAATAGAAGGTCAGTATCAGATTTTCTAAAACATAATGTTTGCATGCTAGTATTTTCTCTCTTAGTATCTCCTTGTAACCCAAGCCAGTTTGTATTAGGAGTAAAGAAAAGGAGTTTGATGCTAGTGTATGTTATTTGGAAAGGAGCCCGTTTAAACTGGTCATTATTCTCTGTGTGGATACAATGAGGAACTCATCCACGTAGCACTTTCCTCTGCTTGTTTCATAGTGTAAAGATGTGGATCCGCAATGGGAAAGAAGCCTAGCAGAAGACACCATCACCAAGCTTCCCGCATAGCTGTTACTATGAGGGCAGTTAGTTTTAAGTGCAAAGGTGGCGGATGTAGGTTTCTGCTTGTTTCTTAATGGGACAAACTAGTTTCTCCACTGAACAAGGCACCAGTCATCAGTTCCACTTTTATTTCTACGTAGAAGGTGAGTGGAACTGTGGTAGGGACCTTGTGGGGGCAGGAGGTGATGGGGCTTTGTGCACGCGTGCATTCTCCGGGTAAAAATTCTACTTGTGTTCTGATGGTATTGGTCAGATCAATTTTATTATTCTTGCAAGTGTTAAGGTACTTAGTTTGAAGGTCAAAAAAACCCTCACTGGAGGGAGCAGAGAAGTGGTAGTTACTTTGTGGACAGATGATAGTGATAACAGCACAACAATGTGAATGTACTTAATGCGACTGATCTGTACACTTAAAATTGGTTAAGATGGTAATTTTTATGTCAGCTGTATTTGATCACACACACAAAGAGGCCCGCAGTGTGAAAGGTCAGAATCATCAGTCATGGAGCAGAAACATTTAATTCCCAATTAACTTCATTAAATCTTGGTGGTTCCCTGAGTGGGCTAGTACCTTTCATTCAGCTGCTTCCTCAACAGTCTCCTGAACTATCTTGTAATTTGGTCTTATTGTTAATTTGTAAATAACAAAAAGAAAGCCACAGCAGACAACACGAATGTACTAAAAATGCTGGCAAGTTTACTGAATAATTTCTTTTGTGGCTGGAGTAATAAAAGTCCTTTAAGAGGGAAAACTGTAAATGACTGCTTAAACAAAACGTTTCTAACAGAAACAATCTGTATTCTCAGGCCTAAAAGAGAGTAATGGTATTCAGAACAAAATCCCATAGGCAAAGGGGATGAAGGTACAGCCCCTGGCCACTGAAGACCTTCTAAAATGGCACCCGGTATTTGAAAACCAGGACTTTTAGTTGTGAAGCGTTTCTTAGGGCAGCAAGGCTCCCATCCTCAAATTAAATACATGGCTGCCCACTTCCTATGTCCCTCAATGTATCTCTGGAATGAGAGGCTAGAATGAAAAAAGAGGGCTTCTACTGAGAGTTGTTCAGGTTCTAGATTGAAAACCAAAGTCCTCATCAAATTATGCAAATCAAAGGAGAAACTAAGTTGTTCTAAGATACAGAAAGTAACAAGTGTAGAGCACAACTGGTACAGGATGTAGATAAATCATCTAGTTGCTAACACAGGGTTACGCACTGGCACCTCATTTTGTTGAGAAAAGGGTCCTCGGCCTTGGAGTTTCCCGAATGAGATAAAAATGAGTTGCGGTGATTGCTGCTGGAGAAACCATATTACTGTGGTTTCTCTCTAACATATTCCTGGGGATTTACTCTAAGGACTGACTTGGCTTTAGAACGCAAAAGCGTAAAACATTTATAAGGTGTGCCTTGACAGCTTCCAAAGAATTATTCTAATATGGAAGCCAAAGTGAGGAAAATTTCGTTTCTTTGAAAATCCCATCTTACCCACAGCAAGAGTTTTGTCCTTCGAGATTTCACGGTCATGGGGAAGGAAGACGAGGGGTAAAGAGGAAGTAGTTACTTGTTTTGAAGAAAATACCTTCCCCCTCACTGAGGACCTCAGGGACTCCAGCTGCCTGGCTTCGTCCATGAAAACATTCTCAGTTCTGCCCTTCTAAGAAAGAATAAGCAAGCCCAGGTATTTCTAAAGCAGGCTACCTTCATCTGTTTCTTTCCTCCTTGTCCCCAGCTTGCCGAACTGTGGGAGGAAGCACTTCCCTGAGAGCCGGCGGTGTTCCAGACTCCTCCATCCTCCTCCTCTTCCCAGCTGGGATGGCGAGTTCCAGTGACAGGCCCATCACTCTCCCCCCAGCCGTCTTGCATAGATTTGGAATCTTTAAGAGAAGAACGAACCAACTGTACGCAATAGCTATATATAACAATAACCACAACAACCATTCCCCGTAAATACAGCATTTTAGTGTATTTATAATTTTGTCTAGTCTACCTGTACGGCAAGGCAAATATCATTCGAACTTTTCAGAGCAGAAATGGAAACCCAAAAAGGGTCAATGATACAGAATAAGTTAATAAACCACAAATCAAGATTTCCTGGCCTCTGGTTCAATGATTTTTTCCCCTTTACACAAAGTTGACAGAAATCCCCCAATTGAAAAGAATCTGTCGTTACTTATGAGAAATTTCACATCTCAATTTAGAGAAATCTGTTACTCTTAATGAGGATGTTTTACTGCATTCTTTAGTTTTACCCTCCTAAAAGTATGTGGTGGACTTTATAATGGACTTTACAAACATGAGGTATGGTAAAGAACAACTGTCTACCTTGCTTGGGGTGAAGAAAAGAACACGCAAAATGGATGAAAAAAGAAAACTGTATTAGATTTTGAATACCAAAATTATGGTGAAAGAAGAGAAATTCACACATAGCCATGAAAATTTGAAAGTTATTGGATTTACACACTTGAAATGGATTAGGTACTAAAAAGATCCTAGGCAAAGACAATGCATAAGCAATGGCTTTTAAAAGACGGAGGAAATGTGGTAGACAGGGAACGAGGAAAACAGAACAAAGAGAGAGGGAAATCAGGGCTCTAATATTCGACGAAATAGGACGTTATCAGTATCCAGAGTCAAATTTCACCAACATCCCCCTTTAAACAAAGACCTTTAATTTGGAGATTGGGATAATCCTTAATCTCCTTCTGAAAATACTGTATGGAACTGATGGATACACTTTGTGGTAATGATACTCTATACAATGA
Organism: Hyperoodon ampullatus; assembly: GCF_949752795.1. Taxonomy (NCBI): domain Eukaryota; kingdom Metazoa; phylum Chordata; class Mammalia; order Artiodactyla; family Ziphiidae; genus Hyperoodon; species Hyperoodon ampullatus. Next base: position 36,832,643 of record NC_136924.1, on the reverse strand, counting down.
TGGAAGAACGGAAATACACTATCCTGCCTAGAAGCTCCATCCACACCTTCAATTTACCAAATGACAGGACCTTTATGAAGGGGTAGTTATTTGATTTAGATAGCTTCATGTGAAGAGTCTAGAGCCAGAAAGGTGTCTCTTCCAGGCCTTTCCTTGAATGACTGCTGCCATGCCCTAGGACCAGGCCTATGATGCCATACAGGCACCCATCAAGTACACAGGGTGCAAGGCAGCTGATTTCCTCAGACTGTGGCATCATCTCCCAGCAACGCCCAGGGGAACCTGATGGAACCTCCATGGGGTTCACTGAGCCCCCCGTGCAGGGGCTCTGTGACTGGGCAGCAAGAGGCAGGGCTTGGGAGTTGTCCCCTCCGCTGCTGGAAATGCCATTGATAACCAGGACCATTTCTCCTGCATAGGAGGTTACCCACTATTATTGTAAACACAGGCTTTATACATCCTCTGACAAGCAACAGGAATTAAAGACCCAACATAAGTGACATACTGACCCCTTTAAAGAAGGAAGACATCCACGTAACCCTTCTTCTAGAGAAAGGAGCTGAACTTTTAACAAATGACTTCTTGTAGAAACATAAAAAAGCTCCGATTTTTAGTCACAGAGCCCACACCAGATATAAGGTATCTGCAGTCTAGACAAGATCACAGGTTAACTATCAGCATCAATTTGGTTGGCTGTGATGATCCAGCCCCTTCCTCTATTACACACTGAAATTACCCAGAGAAGGAGTAAATATAACTACAGCTTTTACTGCAGATACAGATGATCCTGAAGAGTAGAAGACTTTTTAAAATCTGGAGAAAAGTGAGTCTTTTGTGATGGACAAAAGATGATCCTGAAGTTGGGAAAGACATAAAAATCCTGAAAGCACTGCCGAAGTACCGCCTTGTGCCAAGGGTCTGGTTCATGCCTTCCAACAGCATTTTGGATCTATTCCAAGTCTACAGGATGGTATTTCCCATGATGATATAACCAATTTTACAATGAAAATCAAGACGGAATCAAATTCTTTATAAAGTGAAGGAGATTCGTAATTTTTAAAATGCAGTCAAGTTACATAGGAACAAGAGTGAGTTTCTAGAATACAGATAGCTAAGATGAAATTCCTTCCTGTGGCATGGTAAGAATCATACATATCATAAAATAAACTTGACAGTAGAATTTTTTTATTCTTGTTCAGATTTTGAGTATTCAGTCTGACCACATTTTTTAATCAAAAGACAATTCCTTAAGTCTGCAATATGGTAGAAAAGTGATGTTGGAATACTTTTTAAGAAAACTATAAACAAGTGAAAACAGATACTTGAAACTGAATTTTTCAATTGAGCACCATCCAATGGGACGTTCCGCAGCATCCATTTACAAAGTTTGCAAATTACTGTGACTACACATTGCCAGCTGGATCTAGTATAGCTTAGATTTTCAATGATCATGAATAAGTGTGACGTGCTTTGTTTAAAAATTCAAATGAAGAAATCTTTTTTGGGTTAAAGAAACCTTAAATGTGCTTACGTGGGTGGATGTATGAGAAGAGAGACAAAGGGGAAAGGAAGGAACGGAAGGATGAAGTCACTGGGCAGCAGAGACCTTGTTCCACGTTAAAAGCCAGGAGTTAAAAAAAAAATTATACCAACATGAGAGTAGAAATGCAAAATAGATCTAATGAGCAATATTTAAGTTACTGAGCAAAAAAAAAGCACCACATGAAAATTTCAACTCTGGCCAGACACCAAACCTAAGTTAAAACGAAATCAACAAAACTAACTTATGACTTTTAGTTCATGGTAAGCATTTTTACATATGCCAAGTCCCCAGCATTTGCTGCTAACCATTTATTAAAGGTTCGAGGTCCTGAATCTCACTGAAACAACAGTTTAACAACAGCCCTCACCAAAATGTGTGACCCCCAAAGTTATAATAGAGACTCCCTCAAAAATAATGCCGTATACTTACTAGGTTTCATGGCATTTGGAGCACTGGAGGGTGTGGTCCCCCAGCCTGTGGTCGATGCTCCCGTGTCATCCATTTCACCCCACCCAGGACTGCTTTCATTTGGCTCACCCCAAGCTGAAGTACCATTATCTGGAGCAGGTGGTGTGCTTTTGCTCCAGACTGTAAAGAAAGGACATGTATCTCTAAGAATGATTTGTTCAATGAACACCATAGTATCCACTGGAGGTGAAGGTAGGAGGAACAGGCACTCCTGAATTCTGTTGGTGGAAATATAAATAGGTGCCACCTTCATGGAGGGCACTTGGCATTGTCACTTTAACCTTTTGCCCAGTAATTCCACTGCCAGGAAATTATACCACAGATATACTTGTAAAAGTAGATGAAATTACATGTACAACAATGCTCACTGCATCACTGTCAGGTAACATTTGGAAGCAACCTAAATATCTACCAAAAAGGGACCAGTCAGACCGATCGTGAGTTGCCCATCAAATGAATACTATACACGAAGCAATTGAAAGACAGAAATGTACATGCTAACGTGGAAAGTTTTTAAGAATAATGAAAAAAGCAAGGTGAAGAACAGTGTATATAGTACAATCCCTTCCGTGTAAAAATTTTAAAGGATAGATATATTTTGCTATAGGTATGAATGAAATTTCTGAATGGCATACAAAATTCTAAGACCTGCAGGGAAAGACCCTAGGGGCTAAGATTCTTTTACTTATTACCTTTTGCTTTTCTGTACAGTTTGAAGGTTTTTACTATATGAATAAAAATTTTTACATGTTCTAGGTAGGGAATTAATGAGCAATCTTCATTTCCTTCCTCATTCTTTTTAATATTTCAAGAAAAGAACTAATTAAAAGAAATCATTTTCTAAGTGTCCATAACTGGATTCACTGAATACTAAGCTTACTTTGCAAAGTGGAAAATTAAATATTATGACTAATTTTAACTAAAAAAGCGAACACTTGAATGGTGCATCCTCTTAATTTGTTGAACTATATGAGGACACTCAAGTTGACAATGCCAAACTAAGAATGATTACCAGCACTACTTTTTTTTAAAAAAAGAGTTCAAAATCCCACGGCAACCCCCCAGCCCCACCTTTTTAAAATTTTTCACCAGCACTATTTTTAATTTACCAGGTATGATGTCTCCTACTCAAATAAGGAGGGAAGAAAGTTTAATTCTGGACAACTGATTATCATGAGATAACAATCTCCACACAACGAAGTTCTCCACTTCCAGAGGTTAACTATTAAAAATTATCTGGAAAGTGATGGAAACCTTCCAGATCCCAGCTTTGCTACAGCATTTTCTGATGGTCTCTGCAAGAACAACACAGACTACTTCCTGTCGCCGGGGCAAGAGAAACACAGAGGACGTGTCCACAGGCAGAACCAGAATGGAAGTCAGGTCTATTTCTGCTCCTATTTTAATTCTTTATTTTTAAATCTAGAGCACAGTTTGTTTAGCAAGATATAAATCTTTTGGATTCTGCAGACCAATACAATTACCAAAACGAAAAACAAAAACTGGAGAGACTAACCCAGGAATGCCTACTTTTTCCTTTTGCCAAGAAAGAACATTAAAATGTACTACCAGCATCTGTTATCACTATCATTTTATAAAAAGAGAGTCTCTGTTAACAACAGCCTAGAGTTAACATAGGAAAGGTTCCCAGAACAAAGCTAAGTTAAATAAATGCATCTTAATAAAAATGCCTTGGTTTAGGATTTCTTTTCTTCACCAAAACCTGTGAGAAAAAGCCATTGCCTACCTGATGCTGATTTAGCGGTCATCGGGGTAGGCAGGTTTGGTTCTCGAGGTGCTGGGCCCCCTTGGGAATTCTTATCCCACAGATTCACATTCTTGTAGTTGTAACTGTTAGGGTCTCCCCACGCTGAAGTGCCATCATCAATGTCCATCTTCCGACTAATCGACTGTGGGGATGGCTCTTCCCAACCACTGGGTTCCTCATCCTTCGGGTTCACTGGCTGCGGCCCGCTGCTCCAGTTGGAACTGGAAGGTCGTCCGTTGCCTGGAGGTGGTGGGGCTGGGCCTCCCCATGAACCAGAAGTCTCTGGTTGTGGTGGCGGTGGCTGCTGTGCCTGCTGCTGCTGTTGGTGCTGTTTGTTCCAGGAACTGGGCTGTCTGCCTGTCTCTGTCCAGGCTGTAGATCTTTTGCAATCTTCCCACCCGCCTTTTGAAGCTAGGCTTGCGTTCCCACCGTTGCCCCAAGTTCCGATTTCATTCTGCCCTCCTTCACCCCACCCAGACACAGGTTTACTGGCAGAACTTTCCCAATTGCTATTTTTCGCCTGATCGACCTCCTCTCCCCAACCATTCTTTCCAGAAGTCCATCCTTGATTGGGCTGGCGTCCACCTCCCCACCCCTGCTCCTTGTTGGAATTCTCATTCCAAGAGGAAGAGGTCTTTTCATCTGGTCGTCCTCCTCCCCAACTGGAAGAGTTGTTGTTCTTATAGTCATTCCAGCCTCCTGTGTTCTTGGGGTCTTTCCACTCTGTAGAGGCTGAGAGCTCCCCCCATCCAGACTTCATTTGATTGCTTTGGCTGGGTGCATCTCCCCAGCCCCCTGAGTTCTTGGTCTGTGTGGCAGCGCTCTCCCACCCCTCAGTTCCTTTGTCAGATTTCCCCTCGGGCCTTGGCACCTCTTCAATATCCCACACTGTGTCCTGCTTAATTTGAGTTTGGCCCCAGCCAGTGTTTGAGAGCACCCTGGGGTCCAAATCAGTTCGGCTCAAAAGAGTCTGCAAGACAGCCTGACAATCAGGGTGTGTGGGCCTGTACGACCGACGGCCAGAATTATGACTGTCACTACTTCCTGCTTTGTGGTTGCTTCCAGTGCTTTGACCTCCAACTTCACTTCCCGTGGAGCTGGAAGATCTTCCCCAACAGGGAGCCTGGGCATTGCCTTGGTTTTCAGGGAGGGGGTGGCCCTTTTGATTGTCCCATGCTCCAGTGCTAGAATTTGGTTGGTTTGGACCACTCCATTCTCCAATTTTCAACTCATCAGACCCAGTCGGCTGTTTCCATTCTCCCTGAGAGACTCCAGATGTCATTTTGTTCCCTTCACCCCATTTGTTGTCATTAGAGTCCTGAGGGCCAAAGTTCCAGGACCCACCCGTAGACCTGTTATTGTTGTCCCAAGAGTCATTTTTTGACCCGGTTGATTTCTGAACAGGAGCTCCTTTCCAGGAGTCCTCTCTATCCTTTCCATTGTTCCCATTGTTTCCAGAATTGCTCTGTCCAGAGGCTGTGTCAGTTCCAGAAGGCCCCCTAGCTGCACTCCAAGATCCAACACTCCCAGTCTTTCGATCTCCAGTGCTTTGTGAAGGGGCATCAGTGCTCCTGGAGGCGTTCCCCAAGCCCATTCCAAAGGGCATTCCCTTATTCTCCATGGGGTTTGGTGAACTTAAGTTCAAGGAGTTAGTGTTTCCATTTTTTGGTCCATCAGTGTTATGAATTTGAGCCTGTTCTCTGCCAGAGACAACAAAATTAACACCCGCATTTTCCATCTTTGACTGCTGTTCCCTGGATGCCTGACCTACTGTGCTAACCTGTGCACTGGAATTACTAGTATCCGTTTCCAATGCCCCTTTCCTAGAATTTCCTTCTTGGACCAGCGCTGGCCAGGCAGATGGGTTGCTATTTGGGTTAAAGTTGCTGAAGCCAGAGCCAGGTCCAATTCTATCCTGACCGCTCACATTCCTCCAATTTCCTAGTCCATTGTTGCTTTCTGTAGTAGAGTTGGAAGATTGAACAGATTTAGCCTTAGGGTCAGATTTCCAGACCCCAAGATTACATTCGTTCCCAGAACTTGCAGACTGGCACTGGCTCCCTTTTCCTTTGTTACTAGTGGTGCTTCCTGGCAGAGTGCTCTTCTCAGAGCCAGGGTTCGAGGCACTGTTGTTATCGGTGGTGTTTTCAGAAGAAGACTCAGTGTCTTTGCTGGCAATGCAAGGCCACTCTTCCATGTCAGACCCGTCTACAATCACCTTGTCCCAGATGTGAATAGGGTTGGGGGAGGCGCCGTTGTTGGAGGAGGCTCCCGGGCCCCAAGTGGGATTTGCATAATGTGAAGCAGCAGCAGCTCCAAGGGCTGACTCTGAGAAAGAGAGTGTCTCATCAATCACAGCCGCATATGCATGCTCTATTAACACCCCAAGCTCAAAGCGCCCCAGAGGAGAGCTCACCACGCTTCCCCGCAAACTAGTTCTCTAGCCAGCTGCCTGCCTTGGTAAACTGTATCACACCCATCTTAGTCATCTCTTCTGTTTTGCCTGGTTGGTGTTATTTGCTAAATCTCACCCACCAGCATCTCTCAAAGATACCCTCTTGCCATTCCTAGTGACAGAGAAGGGCCTTCCTGTATCTTGAGACAAGGCAGTAACACCCTGTACTTGCTTTATATCTCCAATCCATGCTGAACATTCCTGGCTGCAGTGAGTTTTCTAAAGCACACTTTTGATTATATCACTGCTGTATGGAAGGCAGTGGATAGTTTCTTAGTGTACAAGAATAAAGCTAAACTCTTTGGACTGAGGTTTGATCAAGATGCTCCACAACCTGGGACCAACTGACTCTTCTAGTCTCATCTTCCACTACTCTCTCTGATGATGCCCATATTCCACAAATTGCACCTTCTCACCCTGGCACCATTCCACACAGGCACCTCCTGTTTTTTCCTTCTGAATTCACAAACTGAAATTTATCTGTCTTTCTGGGCCTAGTTCAAGTGCCATTTCTTCTATGAAACTTTTTTGAGCTTACCACCTGAAAACAACCTTTCCCTGTCTGGAGCCATTTTGCTCAGTGTACTGTGTTCACATCTTCCTTTCCCCACGTTAGTGCCTTTTAGTCAGAGACCTATCTTGCTAACGTTTGAATTCCACATGGTGACCAGGGAACTGCTGCTCAGTAAGCATCTACTGAATGAGGAATGCCCACCCAGCTAGATGCTAGGGGCAGACAAGCATGAATCAGTTTGTATGCCCAAGGAACTTGATAAGATAGTCTGGCTCAGCACATATTTGATGGAATTTACTACATTTGGTGGGGGGAAAAATGACCTGTTTTTAGCCCAATAATTTCTAAACTTATTCCTTTCACCAAAGAGCTTTAAATCAATATGACGTTGAATAAAAAACTATTACATAGAGCCATATAAAAATAAGGAAGCAGAGAATCTCAAACTCTTGAGATTAGGGGCCTCCTTGGTTTTAAGAATGTAAACAGGAGACTGACTCACACTGGACCCATGTCGATGTCCAGGCCTGGCTAGATTCAGCCGCTGAAGTGCCCGGCACAACCGCTCCCTCACACTTCCCTTTGCAGCTGGTTACGAGGGGACAGGAAGGAAGGGCCAGGAGGCCTTTCCCTGCCTGATTTGGGCCTGGCCTGACAGCCACCACAAGAAGCCTCATATACAGGGCTTATCGCTGTATAAAGCCCGTGTCACCATGAGCTTTCTTTCCATCTTCGCTTGGCACACAAGATGGTAACAGAATTTTCTAGGCAATTCTATGTTCAAATCAGAACTAGAATAAAGCATCCTGTCATTAACAACCACCAGCCCACTGTCCTTGCCAACGCCTGATGGTCTTCAAGCTCTGAATTTTAATTTAGTCTCAAAAAATATTTTAAGAATATGTGGAGGGCTTCCCTGGTGGCACAGTGGTTGAGAGTCCGCCTGCCGATGCAGGGGACATGGGTTCGTGCCCCGGTCTGGGAAGATCCCACATGCCGCAGAGCAGCTGGGCCCGTGAGCCATGGCCACTGAGCCTGCGCATCCGGAGCCTGTGCTCCGCAACGGGAGAGGCCACAACAGTGAGAGGCCCGCGTACCGCAAAAAAAAAAAAAAAAGTGTGTTGGGGGGTGGCATCTGGAAGTTCTTTACTGTTAGCTGTTTAGTATTCATCTATTAAAAACTCTCGAAACTTCCAGTAGGACCCTTCAGCTAAAGATCCCTTATATCTACATACAGTTTTAAACAAAGCTCAAAATCCAGGGCTCTCTAAAGAAATACTGATTTTAAAAATCTAATAAAAGAATGGTATTATGTGGGATCCTCCCAAGATTCTACATTATCATCTAAGAGACCTTCTTTCTATTCTCCCAGCATTCCAGGAACGTAAACACGGCAGTCTAAGATTCAGAACCAGCCTCTGCACTAGCCTCACTTCCAGTCGCCCCCTGAGCACACCCCTGTGGGGGAAGCTGGGACTATGGAGGCTCGAACTGTAATGCTCTTGTCTGAGGAGGAAAAAAGGCCCCAAAGAGAGAGGAAAAACAGCAGCGACATTAGACGCTCAGGCCAAGACCACACACACTCACTGGATACCAAAACCCAGTTTCAGGAGAGAAATGCTGGTACACGTCTCACACTGGACTCCTCCCCCATTTTGAGTAACGCCAAGCGTCTATATAATTAACGTGGACTTTACATGGGCAACACAAGCGACATGCTCACTCCCTGAAGCCGCCATGTCTCCCGTTCACCTGCACGAGGCTCGCTCACCTGGTGCGGTCCCACCCTCGCTCTGCAGCAGCGCTCCTGTCACTTGTGCGTTGGGGTTTGCTCCGGGCGCTGTGGAGGGAGGAGGCCCCGCCCCGCCCCCGAGGAGCATGCAGGACGGTGGAGGAGGCTGCCCACGTTTTAGTAACACTTTGTGGTCCTGCTGGCAACGGAATCGCGGCGGCACCTCCCGAGGCATGTAGCGGGCGGCGCTTGGCGGTTGTCCGTTCGGCACTGCCACCCTTTTGGCATTGTTGCCACCATTGACTGGTGGCGATGGAGAGCTGCCAATTGGGCTGGCGGCCGTTGGTTGGCTTAAACTTGGTTTCGTCACTTCGGGCACTGAAAGAGAGAGATGGGGAAACAGCCTTTGAGATCAAATGCATTTTTCTGAAGATTATTTTTAAGAAAGCTTCCATGAGACCAATTCTAATAAGACAACTCTTCTTTCACCCAACTCTGAGGGACATGGTCTTTCCAGATTCCCCAGCATCTTCAGTTTACCGAAGGTAGGGTAAGGGCAGCGAGTGATGGTGACAAGGATTCAAAGGCTGCGGTATCATGGAATTACATTCCATCAACTAAGGAGGAGAGGGAAGCAAGCACCATTCACTCCCCTAACTCAATAGTGGGCTGCCTAGAAGGTCTAAGGATGCATACAAACCCCACACAAAACCCATGGTAAAGGTTCAAGGCTCTCAGCCCAAGGGTCCTTTCCCTTTACCAACATTCTGAAAGACTGGCCTCTGAGAAAATTTCCCCCAAATCCCTGGACTAGGTAGGCTATGCACCCTTCATTTGGGCTCCTGGAACATGCTGTCCATCTCTGAACCACTGAATGAACCGGTTATATTGACATTCTCCATTTACAGACCCTTCTCCCCACCATGCCAGAAGTTCCTCAGTGGCAGGAACCCATCTTTCATCTTTTTGTCTTAGGGCCTGGCACAGAGTAGACCCCTTCAGGGAACCCCAGGCCTAGAGAATCACAAAATCAACTTGGTTTTGGTTTCTACAGCCACCTGAACTCAAAGACTCTTGGCACTCTGTGTAAACATTAGAAATGTTATCTTTTTGCTTTTGTCCAAAAAAAAATTAAGTGGACCTTGTGTGTGTTTTTTTTAACTGTTCATTTAAAATAAAAATTTCAAAATGTAGTTTTCCTATTTACTTTAAATACTTAGGGTTTTCCCTCACTTTTACAATGGCAAACAGGAAGTATTGGAACACGGAAATGACCGTGAAGCTCTGCAGGACCCCTTGGCTTCCCCTCAACCCTACAGAAAATGTTCCTCTGGATCTGCACCTCCCTTGCTTCATCTTACCAAAAGACTGCCATCCTTTCCAAGAATATCCACCTGGCAAATACAGGCTGGCAGCAATACAGAGACAATCATTGAGACTGGTAATTCAGATGATTCTGAGGCCCAAATCCTTGACACCCAGAGTCATGTTAGGGCCAGCCCTGGTGGCAATATTGCTCTAACTGCTGAAGTGATGCTGGGCCAGTATGTTGCTTGCTGAACTGACTCCTTTATGAGGAGAGAGATACATCATCAGAAATCAGGGGGCCCAATCTATAACCACTGGACATTGGTGAGTACCGTGAGTAACAGGAAAAAAAAAAGAGTAGGAGCCTGAACTAACTGCAAAGCAATACTTGGGTCTAACCTTAGCCAATCATGAGGCAGTTCTGGGCCTCCTAGTAAGGAAGGGAGGTCAGAGGATAAATGAATGAATGAATGAATAAATAAGTAAATAAACATATTTCTTAAGAAAATAAATTGGTCATTATCTAATATTATTAATATAGTACCCTTTGCATGACTTATAACAGCCAGTGGATAAATAACTGATAATGAATAAATAAAGATGAATTATTTAATGATTCATTTTCTATCTGTGCCTGGAGGATTCTGTAGCACATGGCATTCCCAATCCTCTTTCCTCTTATTATGAGAATAAACAAGAAGCTGACAAAGGCTGGCGGGATTCTTCCGAACTAGTTTTTAGGACAGAAGGAGTTAATGCTTCTGCAAGGCTACCCTTCTATAAGAGGGCTAGAATCTCCACTTTAAGGTAACCAGGTTTGTTACATGCCTTCCCTCATTTCTCTAAAATAGAGTAAGACATGGTAAGGAGAGTCTACAGAGCTGAGAGCTGAACATCAGTTCGACTAACTTTACAACATTCATAGCATAACTGAAGAAATCTGGTGGGTACTGTGTATTGTGCAAGATTCCCTGCAAAAGCTCCTCAAGGCATTTTCCCACCATCACATCAGAGGTAGAATGGATCATAAACGATGAAGTCATTATAAAACAGGACCACCGCTTGACCACTCTCCTTGCAACACGGTGCTCTATTCTGGGAGATTAGCCATTCAAAACTCTAGGACACAGTCAGAAAAAGCATGCCTGAGATACATGTTGAGAGCAAACTGTTTCATGACTTGAATAAATTCTTATTGTTTTTTTTTTTAATTACATCTTTCTGTAAATTCAAGAATTTTAAACATTTAAAAGCCAGTCGCAACTCTAGGCACTAACTGGAGAGCAATGCAGCTGTTGGGCAGGATGCCCAATCCGACCTGCTTCCAGAAGTCCAACTAGAGACATCAGAATCAGTGCGTGTGCCACGTCAGGCTCCAGAAAGTCAGGCAGTAACAGAGGAGAGGGAAATTACGATTAAGTCTGAATTACTTTTTGGGCCCTCTCTCTTCTCTTCTGAACCTTAGTGATTTTAATAGCTTGTGGTGCAAATATTTCTAAAGATGAGCTGCTCAAAATAAGGGCACAGTTTCTTATTTTCCAGAGAGAAAGTCTGTGGCTTAAACATGATCTCTGCATCAGGGAAATAAAGACATGAAAAATGCTGGGTATCCTATTTTCTAATTTCCATTCATTTACCACCAAAAGCCATTTACTTACTTTAATGATTGAATCTTTTCCCCTTCCCTGCTGCCATTATTTAATACCATTCTCATCTTACAGTCTGAACTTCTAATTGCCTCTATTTCTGAAAAACTTCAATAAGATTCTTTTTCAGATAAAAGTATTCTTTAAGAAAATTCCGATACGGGGTAGGACCAATACAAACTATTTTCTTTCAACACCTTTTTGTTTTGTTTTTTTAATTAATTTTTATTCTTTAAATACCTTGATGGTACCAAACATCAAAAATAAACAAATAAACAAAAACAAACAAAAAACCCTTCTAGAAATGTTTTAAAAGTAGTAGTTAAAATACAGGGCTTCCCTGGTGGTGCAGTGGTTGAGAGTCCGCCTGCCGATGCAGGGGACACGGGTTCGTGCCCCGGTCTGGGAAGATCCCACATGCCGCGGAGCGGCTGAGCCCGTGAGCCATGGCCGCTGGGCCTGTGCGTCCGGAGCCTGTGCTCCGCAACGGGAGAGGCCACAACAGTGAGAGGCCCACATACCGCAAAAAAAAAAAGAAAAAAAAAAAATACAAACAAGCTCTAGAGAAGACATTATTTTAGACTGAAAATTTTCTTGGTGAATAATAATGAGTTACAATGCAATACAAAAAATTTCAAAGATTGATAACACACAGAGTGGCTGACACACACTCAACACTGTTTGGTAACCTCTAAGCACTGTCTCCATTTCTTTACCTTCCACTCACTCCCCATACTCAATGCACACTGGCCTTTGTCCAGATTGTCTCCCTGGAAGCTTCTCTCCTCATTAAATCACTAGTGATTTTGCTGTCATTCTAATGGGCACTAGTTGGACCTCGGGGGAAGAAAGCCTACCTCAAATATTAATCAATCAGAGTAGACCCAAGGTTATTCAGTGCACACAGCACCATGCACCCACTGTAATATGACTTCTGGAATGGACTCAAAAGCCAGAGTTGTGGCCACTGTACAACAGTGGTCCATCTCCTCAGGTATGCTGATGGGAAAGTGCTGTTTCTCTGCTGTGTCCAAACTGGGTAAAGGTTATGAATTACTGCTTTGCACAGCAATATCTAAAAATTTTAATTTATATTGAGCTGGAAGCTTTTCCCTGTTGCTATGACTCACCAACAGACATTTACCAAGGAACTGCTAAGTGTCAGGCACCAGAGCCCTTCAAATCTTTGAAGATAGTTACCAGAGCTTCCCCATGTGGGAAGCATTCCTTGGGAGTTAAACACTCCCCACCCCCTTCCAGTATTTAACCCTCCCAGTGGTGACACAGGTTCAAATTCCTTGACCATTCTGGCCCAAACTCCTCATGGTCCATAGAGGTTGATCTCTGTTCCTTTGCATAGAGTGGTGCCCATTATAGGAACTGTAAATCCCTGCCTAGATACTGTTTTCCAGTAATGTAGCTTAAGGTCATGTTAGTTTCTACAAATCAGTTATTTCATACTGATAACTTCCATTAAGCCAACCGTCACCCTAAGATCTAACATCTTTTTAACAACGCTAAATGGTTATGTCCAAACTCTTCCGTTACATAGTCTATTTCTTCAATCCTAATCATACCCTTCATCCCTGTTAAATCTGGTCTATTACATCAATCCCACAAACTTTTCCAATTCCAAGACCAATATCCAACAAAGGAGGAGATCAGCTTCTACCTTAAGTGCCTTTTAGTTATTTGCTACTTGAATAGCAGGCCCAGCTCTGGCCCATGTCTTCACCTAACCTCCACTTCAAAGCCCTGTCCTGTTTTCTCCAAAATTCTCACATTTTTTAAATGATGGAAAATAAATATGCTGAATTTACTTTTTCTCTGAAATACGGACAAACCTTACTTCAGTCCTCCGTACGACCAGAGACTTGGCACCAACACAGTCTTTTTTTTTATATAGGGTCTGTTGGGGAAAGAGAGGTGGATTCAGAGTTAAGGGGAGGCTGCCTGAGGCAGGTACCATCTTTGGGAAGGGGAATAGAACCCAGAAACATCAGCTGAGGGAAGAAGAATGGGATTTAGGCAGGCTCTTGGGAACAAAGATGAAGATGTGGCTGTAAAACGGGATAAAAAAGGTAGAAAGATCAGGGCCTCCTTCTACTTATGGTCTAACATACCTCAGGGATAATTTTTATTCCCCAGTTCTAACAATTAAATCCCTTATGAGACCCAAAACAGGCTCTCAGCTCACTTCAGGATTATTTTAATTTTTGAGTGGGAGGGTGGTGGATAGGGGGGTATGGAAACTGTGAAACTGTATTCCATTTTATGGTAGTATGAGAAAAACCCTAAATGGAGGGAAACTTTGGTAGTAAGTAAAAAAGAACGTTTAATTTTTAAGGCTTTGGCAGAGAAAAGAGGAATGTGATTCTGAGAAGAGACCTGGTACAAATAAAAAAAAGAAAGAAAACTCTAACAGATTTTCTGCTTTCCAATAGAAATACCACTTAACGTACAGAGCAGCTTATTTCGACAGCTCAACTGGTCCTTGGAGTCACAAGTATTAAGAACTGTGGCCAGGCCCAGGAACCCAACCACTGTGTTCCAGCAACCACAGAGTCTGGATTTTTTAGGAAAATGCCAATTTTCTCATCTGTTGTCCTCATAAATCATCAAAAAGTCCTATAAATATACTTATATGCCAAAATCCTTTCCTAGACAGTATACTGGTTTAGAAAATATGGACACTGTTCTACTATCAATAACTCTGTTTCTATGGTAAAGTATAATTTATATTTCAAACAAGTAATTTATAGAGATACTTCCAAAATAATGCCTACCTCTGGGTTAGAAACTGGCTGGAAGTATAAGGGGAGAACACTGTTCTAACTAATTAAAATAATTACAAAATAATAGTAGTTTCTCTCAGTTTATTTTATAAATCACTACAAAGTTCCAGACTATATTCTCTTTGAAATGCTTTTTGATTAGAAATATATGACAGTAATGTCTACTCATCTGAGAATTTGTTTTCCAGAACTAAGTTTCCTAAGAAACTAGTACCATCTTTATTAGTCTTCCATCACTGTGTGACATACTTTGGCCTGGTGGTCCAATAAAACGAAACAAAACAATGAAGAAACCAGTCATTAGAGAACCTCCCATCAAGCCTTGGCCTCTCCATGACCCTTATCTTCCCCCATGTTATCATAATCACATCTGATTCCCTTCATCCAGGGCAGTGGTCCTCAACCTGGGACATATACTGTGGTCACTGCAGAGCTTCCCTAAATACATCGATCTGCTAGGGCTGTGGCCTGGGACCATGAAGGTTTGGGAGGAGACTGGGCTTGCGTATTTTGACAAGTCTATGCAAATGATTCTAGTGCATATGCTAGCAGAGAACAACATATTTAAGCGGGTGAGGTTAGGAGTTACAATACTGGTCTCAAGGAATTAAGTCTCCCATTCTTAAGGAGAACTGACCAAAAGTATGACCACTGATTATGCAAGACTGCATAATCAAAATGAACAAAAGAGAAAGAACTGAATACACGCAGACCATTAGAGATCGAGAAGGACCTCAGAGACACCTGCTTCTGTTTATAACACATTACAATTTTGTAAGAGTTAAAGTGCATTATCTTTTTTAAAAGCATATTCCAGGCTCTATTTCAGAAGACAGTGTGAGCATCCTAAATATAACCCTCATTTTCAGACTCAATGCCTATCATGGATCAAGGTGGTTAACAACCCTCTGCAGTTCCCATCTGTAAAGCAGGGACCAGTGTGTTGCTTTTGCTACTGTTCTAAGAAAAATTTTGCAAAGGTTCAGTTCAAAATCATGACCTCTTTACTTTCAAAACAAGGTATTACACTGTCTAATCTCTCTTGCCTCCCAAAAAATGTAAGGCCAACTAGAAACACTAAGTACTTTTAATTTGTCATTACTGCTCTTCAGTGACTGCAAACAGCCAACCTTAATTACTCTACACCCACTCCCACGAATCAAGCGGATTGGAGGCTGAGTCAGCAAAGTGTAAAATCTAAACACAAAAGAACATAAATCTAAAAAGGAAGAAAAAAAAAATCTTACCTTTGGTTTTTTGTTCCGTGACCTGCAAAATAAAGAGACGTAAGTAAATGACACTTGCTTTCTAATTCTGCGATGTATTGTAATACTACTTTAATTCTGATATTACTAATTCAAGGTGTCAGATACATACGCATATCTAAAATTCAGAAAAAGTCAGTTCAGACATCCTTCTAAAGACAATGGCCATATGTCCAGCTATAACTTACATGACCCTCATTAGGAAAGATTCTAAAAATTAAGACGAAAAAGCATTCCGTTCTCGTTAAATGAGGTCCTTGCACTGGGAATGCTATTTCCCATTCGGACTGCAATGACTAGAGAAAAGCAAATGGATGAGGCCCAGAAACAAAATTAACCACAGAGACAAAAAGATTTACCTATGAGTATGGACTCAAACACTTGACTTCAAATCTAGAAAGCAAAATTTAAGGGGCCATGCTCAGAGGCATCAGAGATCACGGTAGGAAAGCTGGATTCAAAACCAAGCTATGCCACTTCCTGGCTATGCGATCTCAGTTTTTAATTTACCTTTTGAATGAAGATAATAACAGTATCTCCTTTGCAGAAAAGGATGCTGTAAGGATTAAATCAGATATCCTACACCAATGCTTAATAACTGCTATTATCATCAAAGTTTATAGAAAATAATGTGAAACAGAGAAATATTCAATAAGATTGAAATATATAAATTTTGAACAAATACAGATTGCTCTGTTGAAAGTATTTCTTTATATAGTAACTAATACATTTCTGGAGGTGACTAACTTAAAAGGTTCGATATGCTGAATATAATAATGGGTTTTTGGAGAGTTTGGAAATGATGACTAGGAGCCACACGGAAAACTGCTTCTGGTATTAAGAGGGGAAAATAAAGGAGAGCATCTAATTATACATGCCCTATAATATTTAAGCAAAACCACAAAAGGTCATGAATAAGAAAAATATTCCAAAGGAAATGCACCAGAATTCCAATAGGGGTTAATTCACATTACTGAGATCATGGGTTATTTTGACCCCCTTTTCCCAATTGTTAATCTTCCAAAAAAGGTTTTTATATTAGTTTTCTGACTTCGGTAACAAAAATATTCATATAGAAGAGGTTTAATTATTTGTGGCTGGTAATCATACTAAGTTACTGCTTTGGGTGTTCATGAAAACATGGTCATCTTTGGAAGGTCTGTCCTGTGGCTAACCAGCCCCTTCAAAACGGATTCCAGCACAACACTGAGTTAAAACAATCCACTTGGATGACCTCCTGGAGTGTTTATTACATTCTTGCATTAAAAGACAAGCTAATTCTGCTGTACCGAATCTGTGGTAGGCAGCCTCTTAAAATGAATGTGTTTCCCAGTACTAACTGTTACAGAGCTCAATTCTATTGTATAATTTTTCTATAAGCCCCCATATCGAAGAATGAACTGATTTGTATCCACATACCAATTCCTTAAGGCAACTGAAGATTTATACCACTGTAAATACTTCTTACAATGCATTTTGAAGATCAGTTATATAGGAAGTCAATGCCTTCCCTAGCTGTAAGCAACAAACCCAACTATGTCAAATGTGTCTTATAATGTGGGTTCTGTTAAAAGAGCTGCCCTCAGACGGTGAAAAGCTGGATGATGAAAACATATGTTCTGCCAACGCTAAACAATGATTCTTTAGCAGCAGCAGACTAACGAATGTGAGTGAAATCCTTCTCTGACACCTCCCTCATGAGTGAAATCTAACAGTTTACTCAGGGATGGTTCTAGAAAGAACAAACTGCCATAACAACTGAGCATAATGGAAAAGAAGCTCATGCTTAATTTCTATGGAGAAATAACTTAATTCAGCTAAATAAAAGTCAGTTCTTCATGTAAATTATGTTGCCAGCATCCATTCTTGACCATTCACTTATTTTTTTTAATACATTTATTTATTTATTTATTTATGGCTGTGTTGGGTCTTCGTTGCTGTGAGTGGGGGCTACTCTTCGTTGCGGTGCGTGGGCTTCTCACTGCAGTGGCTTCTCTTATTGCGGAGCATGGGCTCTAGGCACACAGGCTTTAGTAGTTGCAGCACACAGGCTCTAGAGTGCAGGCTCAGTAGTTGTGGCACATGGGCTTACTTGCTGCACAGCATGTCGGATCTTCCCAGACCAGGGATCGAACCCGCGTCCCCTGCACTGGCAGGCAGATTCTTAACCACTGTGCCACCAGGGAAGTCCCAACCATTCACTTATTTTTTTCTTTTTTTTAAGAAACATCTTTATCAGAGTATAAATGCTTTACAGTGTTGTGCTAGTTTCTTCTGTATAAAAAAGAGAATCAGTTATATGCATACGTATATCCCCATATCCCCTCCCTCTTGCATCTCCCTCCCACCCTCCTTATCCCAACCCTCTAGGTGGTCGCAAAGCACGGAGCTGATCTCCCTGTGCCATGCAGCTGCTTCTCACTAGCTATCTATTTTTTTTTTTTTTTTTTTTTTGTGGTATGCGGGCCTCTCACTGTTGTGGCCTCTCCCGTTGCGGAGCACAGGCTCCGGATGCGCAGGCTCAGCAGCCATGGCTCACGGGCCCAGCCGCTCCGCGGCATATGGGATCCTCCCAGACCGGGGCACGAACCCGTATCCCCTGCATCGGCAGGCGGACTCTCAACCACTGCGCCACCAGGGAGGCCCTAGCTATCTATTTTACATTTGGTACTGTATATATGTCAATGTTACTCTCTCACTTCGTCCCAGTTTACCTTCCCCCTCACCGTGTCCTCAAGTCCATTCCCTACGTCTGTGTCTTTATTCGTGTCCTGCCCCTAGGTTCATCAGAACCTTTTTTTTTTTTTAAGATTCCATATATATGTGTTAGCATATGGTATTTGTTTTTCTCTTTCTGACTTACTTCACTCTGTATGACAGACTCTAGGTCCAGCCACCTCACTAAAGATAACTCAATTTCGTTTCTCTTTATGGCTGAGTAATATTCCATTGTATATATGTGCCACATCTTCTTTATCCATTCATCTGTCGATGGACACTTAGGTTGCTTCCATGTCCTGGCTACTGTAAACAGTACTGCAATGAACACTGTGGTACATGATTCTTTTGAATTATGGTTTTCTTAGGGTATATGCCCAGTAGTGGGATTGCTTGGTCATATGGTAGTTCTATTTTTATTTTTTAAGGAACCTCCATACTGTTCTCCATAGTGGCTGTACCAACTTACATTCCCACCAACAGTGCAAGAGGGTTCCCTTTTCTTCACAACCTCTCCAGCATTTATTCTTTGTAGATTTTCTGATGATGCCCATTCTGACTGGTGTGAGGTGATACCTCATTGTAGTTTTGATTTGCGTTTCTCTAATGATTCGTGATGTTGAACATCTTTTCATGTGTTTGTTGGCAATCTGTATATCTTCTTTGGAGAAATGTTTATTTAGGTCTTCTGCCCATTTTTGCATTGGGTTATTTGTTTTTTTAATATTGAGCTGCATGAGCTCCTTGTATATTTTGGAGATTAATCCTTTGTCAGTTGCTTCATTTGCAAATATTTTCTCCCATTCTGAGGGTTGTCTTTTCGTCTTGCTTATGGTTTCCTTTGCTGGGCAATAGCTTTTAAGTTTCATTAGGTCCCATTTGTTTATTTTTGTTTTTATTTCCATTTCTCTAGGAGGTGGGCCAAAAAGCATCTTGCTGTGATATATGTCACGGAGTGTTCTGCCTATGTTTTCCTCTAAGAGTTTTATAGTGTTTGGCCTTACATTTAGGTCTTTAATTCATTTTGAGTTTATTTTTGTGTATGGTGTTAGGGAGTGTTCTAATTTCATTCTTTTACATGCAGCTGTCCAGTTTTCCCAACACCACTTATTGAAGAGGCTGTCTTTTCTCCATTGTATATTCTTGCCTCCTTTATCAAAGATAAGGTGACCATAGAGAGGCGCATGGGTTTATCTCTGGGCTTTCTGTCCTGTTCCTACATTTCTGTTTCTGTGCCAGTACCATACTTTCTTGATTACTGTAGCTGTGTAGTATAGTCTGAAGTCAGGGAGCCTGATTCCTCCAGCTCTATTTTTCTTTCTCAAGATTGTTTTGGCTATTCGCGGTCTTTTGTGTTTCCATACAAATTGTGCAATTTTTTGTTCTAGTTCTGTGAAAAATGCCACTGGTAGTTTGATAGGGATTGCATTGAATCTGTAGATTGCTTTGGGTAGTAGAGTCATTTTCACAATGTTGATTCTTCCAATCCAAGAACATAGTATATCTATCTCTCCATCTGTCTGTATCATCTTTAATTTCTTTCATCAGTGTCTTATAGTTTTCTGCATACAGGTCTTTTGTCTCCTTAGGTAGGTTTATTCCTAGGTATTTTATTCTTTTTGTTGCAATGGTAAATGGGAGTGTTTCCTTAATTTCTCTTTCAGATTTTTCATCATTAGTGTATAGGAATGTAAGAGATTTCTGTGCATTAATTCTGTATCCTGCTACTCTACCAAATTCATTGATTAGCTTTAGTAGGTTTCTGGTAGCTTGTTTAGGATTCTCTATGTATAGTATCATGTCATCTGCAAACAGTGACAGTTTTACTTCTTTTCCGATTTGGATTCCTTTTATTTCTTTTTCTTCTCTGACTGCTGTGGCTAAAACTTCCAAAACTATGTTGAATAGCAGTGGTGAGAGTGGGCCACCTTGTCCTGTTCCTGATCTTAGAGGAAATGGTTTCAGTTTTTCACCATTTAGAACGATGTTGCCTGTGTTTTTGTCATATATGGCCTTTATTCTGTTGACGCAGGTTCCCTTTATGCCTACTTTCTGGAGAGTTTTTATCATAAATCGATGTTGAATTTTGTCAAAAGCCTTTTCTGCATCTATTGAGATGATCATATGGTTTTTCTCCTTCAATTTGTTAATATGGTGTATCACATTGACTCATTTGCGTATATTGAAGAATCCTTGCATCCCTGGGATAAATCCCACTTGATCATGGTGTCTGATCCTTTTAATGTGTTGTTGGATTCTGTTTGATAGTATTTTGTGGAGGATTTTTGCACCTATGTTCATCAGAGATATTGGTCTGTAATTTTCTTTTCTGGAGTATCTTTGTCTGGTTTTGGTACCAGGGTGATGGTGGTCTCGTAGAAGGAGTTTGGGAGTGTTCCTCCCTCTGCTATATTTTGGAAGAGTTTGAGATGGATAGGTGTTAGCTCTTCTCTAAATGTTTGCTAGAACCTGCCTGTGAAGCTATCTGGTCCTGGGCTTTTGTTTGTTGGAAGATTTTTCATCACAGTTTCAATTTCAGTGCTTGTGAATGGTCTGTTTATATTTTCTGTTTCTTTCTGGTTCAGTCTCAGAAGGTTGTGCTTTTCTAAGACTTTATCCATTTCTTCCAGGTTGTCTATTTTATTGGCATATAGTTGCTTGTAGTAATCTCTCATGACCCTTTGCATTTCTGCAGTGTCAGCTGTTACTCTTCCATTTTCATTTCTAATTCTGTTGATTTGAGTCTTCGCTCTTTTTGTCTTGATGAGTCTGGCTAATGGTTTATCAATTTTGTTTACCTTCTCAAAGAACCAGCTTTTAGTTTTATTGATCTTTGCTACTGTTTCCTTTATTTCTTTTTCACTTATTTCTGGTCTGATCTTTATGATTTCTTTCCTTCTGCTAACTTTGGAGTTTTTTTGTTCTTCTTTCTCTATTTGCTTTAGGTGTAAGGCTAGGTTGTTTATTTGAGATGTTTGTTTCTTGAGGTAGGATTGTATTGCTATAAACTTCCCTTTTAGAACTGCTTTTGCTGCATCCCATAGGTTTTGGTTGTCGTGTTTTCATTGTCATGTGTTTCTGGGTATTTTTTGATTTCCTCAGTGATCTCTTGGTTATTTAGCAGTGTACTGTTTAGCCTTTACGTGTTTGTATTTTTTTAGATTTTTTTCCTGTAATTGATATCTAGTCTCATAGCGTTGTGGTCAGAAAAGATACTTGATACGATTTCAATTTTCTTAAATTTACCAAGGCTTGATTTGTGACCCAAGATATGATCTATCCTGGAGAATGTTCCATGAGTACTTGAGAAGAAAGTGTATTCTGTTGTTTTTGGATGGAATGTCCTATAAATACCAATTAAGTCCATCTTTTTTTAATGTATCATTTAAAGCTTGTGTTTCTTTATTTATTTTCATTTTGGATGATCTGTCCATTGGTGAAAGTGGGGTGTTAGAAGTCCCCTATTATGATTGTGTTACTGTCAATTTCCCCTTTTATGGCTGTTAGCATTTGCCTTATATATTGAGGTGCTCCTATGTTGGGAACATAAATATTTACAATTGTTATATCTTCTTCTTGGATTGAACCCTTGATCATTATTAGTGTCCTTCTTTGTCTCTTTTAATAGTCTTTATTTTAAAGTCTATTTTGTCTGATATGAGAATTGCTACTCCAGCTTTCTTTTCTTTTCTTTTTTTTGCGGTACGCGGGCCTCTCACCGTTGTGGCCTCTCCCGTTGTGGAGCACAGGCTCCGGACGTGCAGGCTCAGCAGCCATGGCTCACGGGCCCAGCCGCTCCGTGGCATGTGGGATCTTCCCGGACCAGGGCACAAACCCATGTCCCCTGCATCGGCAGGCGGACACTCAACCACTGCGCCACCAGGGAAGCCCCTCCAGCTTTCTTTTGATTTCCATTTGCATGGAATATCTTTTTCCATCCCCTCACTTTCCGTCTGTATGTGTCCCTAGGTCTGAAGTGGGTCTCTTGTAGACAGCATATATATGGGTCTTGTTTCTGTATCCATTCAGCCAGTCTATGTCTTTTGGTTGGAGCATCTAATCCATTTATATTTAAGGTAATTATCGATATGTATGTTCCTATTACCATTTTCTTAATTGTTTTGGGTTTGTTATTGTAGGTCTTTTCCTTCTCCTGTGTTTCCTGCCTAGAGAAGTTCCTTTAGCATTTGTTGTAAAGCTGGTTTGGTGGTGCTGACTTCTCTTAACTTTTGCTTATCTTCAAAGGTTTTAATTTCTCCATCAAATCTGAATGAGATCCTTGCTGGGTAGAGTAATCTTGGTTGTAGGTTTTTCCCTTCCCTCACTTTAAATATGTCCTGCCACTCCCTTCTGGCTTGCAGGGTTTCTAGTGAAAAATCAGCTGTTAACCTTATGGGATTCCCTTATATGTTATTTGTTGCTTTTTCTTTGCTGCTTTTAATATTTTTTCCTTTATTTAGTTTTTGATAGTTTGATTAGTATGTGTCTAGGCGTGTTTCTCTTTGGGTTTATCCTGTATGGTACTCTCTGTGCTTCCTGGACTTGATTGACTATTTCCTTTCCCATGTTAGGGAAGTTTTCGACTATAATCTCTTCAAATATTTTTTCAGACCCTTTCTTTTTCTCTTCTTCTGGGACCCCTATAATTTGAATGTTGGGTGCATTTAATATTGTCCCAGAGTTCTCTGAGACTGTCCTCAATTCTTTTCATTCTTTTTTCTTTAATCTGCTCCCTGGCAGTTATTTCTACCATTTTATCTTCCAGCTCACTTATCCATTCTTCTGCCTCAGTTATCCTGTTATTGATTCCTTCTAGAGTATTTTTAATTTCAGTAATTGTGTTGTTCATCACTGTTTGTTTGCTCTTTAGTTCTTCTTGATCCTTGTTAAATGTTTCTTGTATTTTCTCCATTCTGTTTCTGAGATTTTGGATCATCTTTACTATCATTACTCTGAATTCCTTTTCAGGTAGGTTGCCTATTTCATCTGCATTTGGTCTTGTAGGTTTTTACCTTTCTCCTTAATCTGTAACATATTTTTTTGTTGTTTCTTTTTTTTTTTTTTTGATGGGTGGTGCTGTATTCCTGTCTTACTGGTTGTTTGGCCTGAGACGTCCAGCACTGGAGTTTGCAGGCAGTTGGACAGAGCCGGGTCTTGGTGCTGAGATGAGGACCTCTGGGAGGCCTCACTCCGACTGATATTCCCTGGGGTCTGAGGTTCTCTGTTAGTCCAGTGGTTTGGACTCGGAGCTCCCACCACAGGAGCTTGGGCCCGATCTCTGGCCTGGGAACCAAGGTCCCGCAAGCCCATTGCTGGGGGCTCCTCCTGTCCCCTTAGGTGTCCGTGGTCCCCCACTGGTGCCTGGTAGGTGCCCTAGTTGTGAGGAGATGTGAATTCCATGTCCTCCTAGTATGCCGTCTTGACTCCACCATCCCCATTCACTTATTAAACAAACATTTTTTGAGTAACACTTTTGCACTGGGCACTGTCCTAGTTACTGGAAATACAAATATGAATAAAGTCTCGAGAAACTTAAGAGCCAGTCTAATGGGGTAGACAGAAAGAGATGATTGTAAAGCAATGGGGTAGGCTGAGAGAAAGATGTGGAAGCACTAAGAAGAGGCACCACAAATGTTTGCTGACTGAATAAATGAATGACCCCATTACAGAACCTCTGGCACATTCTCTACCATTCTTTGCATTATAGCACATTTTATGCTTCCTAGTTGAGGTGCTGTCTCTACAGTGAGGTCAGAAACCACTAGACAGTCACATGGTGAGCTTTGTGCTCGCTCCTTAAAAGTGCTAAATCAGAATCTAATTCTGAAATTACACAATGGTTCAGTATGATAAAACAATATCAAAGGCCATGTGTTAAGCCTAGATCCTGTGTCAGCCAATCTAGAACATTTTTGAACAAAAATGAGTGAATTTTTATTGTTCATAATTAACCACTTGAAATTTCATTTATGGTGATTTTCCTCTTTGCCGTAACTTTTAAACCAGTTCTTAATGCAGATGCAAATACACAGGGGAGACTGTCCAGCTGTATATATGAAATTCTCTGCATAAATAATCCCAATTCACTCTCGAATAAATCCACACCATCTTTTATTTTAAATCATTTTTCTTATTAGTAGGATCCACAACAAAGGTTTACAGATGCACATTTTATTAATCACTTCTAGTATTGACATTTCAGGTTAAAAAACATTGTTATCTATGTGAAGAATGAGGATGAACTGTACACTGCCTAAAACAATCACTCTATTTGGCATCTTCTTGTAACCAGCCTTTGTTCAAGTTCCCCAGTGGCCAGCTTATAACCACGTATTCCCACAGACTGCAAAATCCAATTTTTGTACCAATTTAGTAGATGAAATGTGAATGCCCTAAAAGAAGAAAGCCTTGGGGCTTCCCTGGTGGCACAGTGTTTGAGAATCTGCCTGCCAATGCAGGGGACACAGGTTCGCGCCCTGGTCCAGGAAGATCCCACATGCCACAGAGCAAGCCCGTGCATCACAACTACTGAGCCTGTGCTCTAGAGCCCATGAGCCACAACTACTGAGCCTATGTGCCACAACGACTGAAGCCCGCACGCCTAGAGCCAGTGCTCCACAACAAGAGAAGCCACCGCAATGAGAAGCCCATGCACCGCAACAAAGAGCAGCCTCCACTTGCTGCAACCAGAGAAAGCTCACATGCAGCAACGAAGACCCAAGGCAGCCATAAATGGAAGGAAAGAAGGAAGGGAGGGAGGGAGGGAGGGAGGAAGGAAGGAAGGAAAAGGAAGAAAGCCTTCACTGAGGTTCACTGTCCCATCACTCCTGTAGGAAGGTCAGTGCATGTGGGTACAGGGGCAATGCCCCTGATACCCTACGGCTGGTGGACCCGCACAACACAACCTTGGTGACGTGGAATGTGGCAGTATCCACCAAGTACACAAAAAAGCCTCTGGGTTGTCATCTGACATTTTTATTCAGACTCTTTACTGTCATTTTAGGCAGTTCCAACAAGCTCAGATTAGAAGCAGGTACCCTGACAGCATGAAGATGTGATGGTGAGCACGCCACTATTAATAGAACCAGAAACACAATTAAAAGCAGACAAAACCTTAAAGAGCACAGCAGTCTATTACAGCACCAAACAATAATAAATATTCCTTTTAATTAAGTCTTGAAGAAAAGACAAAATTACATTTCACATGTTTAATGTGGCAGTGTCATGTGCAATCCAATTCAGAAAATATTTCCACTGTTTTTTTTGTGCCAGCACTCCCAAATGATTTCAATAATTCAGAGAACAGAATAATGGGAAACACTCTATTTAGCAGTGCTGGGGTAACTTGCAATGTCCCTTGAGTTCGAATTCCTAGAGTCTGTTTCTAAATCTAGAGTTCCCTCTGAAGCTGGTAACTGTTTCCCCTCCATAAACTTAGCTTCAGTAACCTGGCTCCACAGCAGGGACCCTCAAACCTGCCTCACACTGAGGCCCTGCTTCCCAAGTGCTTCAGGTAGTGGTAACAAGAACTAGAGGCAAAGTGATTCTGCCGGGCACTTTGCAAAGGCAGAAATGCAACCGTGCCAAGCCAGAGTCTGCAGTGAGGTGGGGGAAGTTAGCTCAGACAGTGGCCAGGGCAGAGGGGCACGCTCTTCAGCAGAGGGGGCAGGGCGGGGAGGTCTACCCACTCTCTTCCCCACAACACTGGCAGGCAAACACTTCAACTAAGACTTGACAGTTGACAGCTGCCAGTCCTATGTCTTTTTTTCTTTTTTATAAATTTACTTATTTATTTATTTATTTTTGGCTGTGTTGGTTCTTTGTTGCTGCACGCGGGCTTTCTCTAGTTGCAGAGAGCGGGGGCTACTCTTCATTGTGGTGAGCGGGCTTCTCATTGCAGTGGCTTCTCTTGTTGTGGAGCACAGGCTCTAGGCACGCAGGCTCAGTAGTTGTGGCGCACAGGCTTAGTCACTCTGCGGCATGTGGGATCTTCCTGGACCAGGGCTTGAACCCACGTCCCCTACATTGGCAGGCTGATTCTCAACCACGGCACCACCAGGGATGCTCTGTCTTTTTTTCTTTTAGCATCTCTTTTTCCCCAAGCAAATGCCTCAAAGCCGTGCAATACTATCTCCCCCAGAGCATGAAGCAAGCCCACCGGATCCTCTCTGAGGGAGATTTCTTTAAAGAATTATCAAAAGGTAGACTCATATAAATGACAGTGCTGTAGGTGGACCAGAAGGACAACATCAGGGCAAATGGCAAGCTTTGAAAAGTTATTCTACAAGCTTAAGAAAATGGAGATTAATCATGACACAAACAAGGAAACAGTACAAGCATTTAAGTGTCGGTAACTCTCTTGCTTTTCTCAGTATTGTTTACTGTTGTTTTCAATAAAATCAGCTATAGCATTAATTTAACATCTACTTTATGCTAACAAATGCAGGTCTTTAACTTTCTCCCACTTTTGAATCTTAAAACTCTTAAGTAAATTAATGCCTCAAGTAGCATTATTAAGATGTCAGGTATCCAAACCAAGGCAGTTACTTATTCTAGATGCTTGGCTATGTAAAGACAGACTTTAATTGGTAAAACCCACCTTCTGAGTGGCTTCTTTTTTCTTTTTATCCTCTTTCTTCCTTTTCTTGTCTTCCATTAACTGTTCTTCCCTTTCTTGCTCCTTCTCTCTGTTAAAGTAATGTCACACCACAAGGTTAAACACCTCTATCCACAGTCTATTTGTGTAGCAAATTAAATGCTTATAGATGGTAGGCAAGGCAACAAACATTTCATCTCTGAGCAGAGCACAGTATTCTACTTAAGCTAGGAGGATACATAAAACTCACCACATTTAGTTATCCCCTTTATTTTGGTTTGTCACCCCTTTTGCAAAACATGACATTAGTTTGGTTTTAAAGAAACCCATTAAAGAGAGCCTTTATAATATCTTCCTAAACACACACACACACAAGATTAATGTATTGCCACTCAGCAAAGAACCTGATTTGAATATATGACAACATCCAGTTGGCTTCTGACAATATTCCTCACAAATAATGCAGAATATGACTTCAGTTTTGGTACACAGGTATTTATCATAATTTAGGTTTCCCATGACATCTTCAGAGTGGTGAACATAAAACCCTATGTTCTAAATTCCATATTTTTCTTCTGCATTATTAACACTGTATGTTTTACATGTTTTCTACTTGTGTTTTTAAGGTAGTATTGAAGGTCCTACAAATCCATGTATTCCCTATTGGGTGATTTGACAATTAAGATCATCAGGTTTTGCTCTCCTCAATTAAAATAAAAATAATACATTAAAAAAAAATCTAGTTGAAGAAACATGCTGAATCCTAAGAAACTAAGATAATGTAACTTATACCTCACATTTGAAAAATAACTGTGAAATGTAATATTTATTCTATTATATATTATATTCTTACATATAGTCTAATATTCTAATATATATAGAAAGCTGTCAACTTCTATGTATTGACTGGGAAAAATGCATAAACAACCACTGGTGTAACCTTGTGGTGTAACCACAAGGCAGGAAACTCCAGACGCCATGCTTATTGAATTTCAGAGCTGGAAGGAGAGTTTGGGATCCAGCTCCCAGTTCCAACCTCTGAGCAGATGCTGCCTACAGTACTTGTGATTTTAGGTGATCTGACACACCGAGTCCACGGTTGCACAGATATCACCTAGAGAAAGGCCTAGTTAAATGTCAGAGAAATTAAAGAAAAATGTTGAATGTTTGCAGACGTGACAAAGATCACAAAGATGGTCCTTGAAGGACTCAAGTTTGGGGAGTGAAACTCACTCAACCTACCTAAAAGGAACTGAGGACCCACACTGAGGCACACTCTCACGAATAGGTAAATAACGCTTTATTTATAGAAAACAAGAACTAATAAACAAACAAAAAATAAGTGCTTTACCTATATATCAAGTTTTCAGTGGCTCTGTCTACATTCACAAATACTGCCCTTTCTCCTTCTGTATCTCTGGGCGTTAATATACAAAAGCCTAAAGTCCACGATTCATACTCCAAGGCAACTTCCATGAACACTTCAAAAATAAAATCAAGGAAGAGATTTTATTGTAATTTCCTTAGGTTTAAGGCTGGATTTCTTTGGAGTCAGATTGTGTGTCATCAGCCTAAGTGTGAAGTTCTTGGTGAAAATCCACTTGCAGCCGTGGACTGCTTTAAGAAAATGGACTTACGAAAATTGGCAAGATAGATGTTGACCATCTAAGGTAGGCTGGCCACAGATCCTGTTATATTTGGCTCCTACGGCCTCTCGCTTCCTCTGGCTGCAAATGGAAGAAGATGGGGTTCCTCATGACCCAGTTACTGTAACTTGATTTCCATATTTTAAACTAAAACTGACTACAGAAAAAGAGCAACCACAGCCTGAATATCTCCTGTTTAAATATTCAATGCTCTAAAAAGCATTAAGTTGCAAAACTAAAAGTTTATTTTTTAAATGCAATGTAAAAAAATAAAAAGCAGTCTTTTTTTTTTAGAATTGTGTGATCCCTTTTATATATTACTATTTCAAAATGTCAAGTGATAAACAAACATTGGAAACAGAAGATAAAGCAGTAAGTCTTTAATGAGACACCTTTTTAAAAAACAACTAACCTTTTCAAATATTTTTTCCTATAAACAGGTAATTCAGGGAAAGGGACTGAAATTTATGTTCACTACAAGCAGATTTATTTCCAAAACAAATATTTTTCAAAGCTTTCCAGGAGACAGGCTGTGCTTTCACCCTGATCTTTTACTCTGTGTGTTGGTAGAATTGAGTCTTCTCTTTAAATTTCACTTCCTTAGGAAGAATTTATTTTCCCAAACCAAACCTGACTTAAAAACCTACCATTTGCTTAATAATGAATCAGAAAGTGTGGGGTTCACTTTTCTTCTAATTCGGTTGTGCTCTATCTTGGCTGCAAATTAGTACCATTTGGGGAGCTTTAAAACATCTCTATGCTGCATGAGAGCCTAACAGGGGTGAAGAGGGCATCCATGCAGGGAAGGCATCTATGGTGGTGGTGACGGGAGATCCATTACATATGGGGGACTGACCAGTAAGTAAATATATTAACGATGATGACAATCAGGCTTCTCACTATTGAAAAAAGGAGTTACCAAATGGAAAAGGAGAAGTCTCAAATGAACCCTGTAACATTGGATCAGAATTAGTTATTGGCACGAACTCATGATTTTTAACACATAGAGACAGACATAACAAAAAAAGTAGATGTAACTTTGTGTGCCTATATGTGTATATTTCCTTCATGTATGCAAACACACACACTTATTGTCTAGCTCTATCACTGAGAGGGCTTGGGAACAAGCAATGTCCAAATACTGTAGGTATGAACACACCTCGAACCCAGATTATGTCTTCTAAATACCATTCTTTACTAAGAGAACCAGAGTTCTTTGGAAAAAGAGCTAATTTGGGGGCTTGAACATGGAAAGTAAAAAATGAGCCTGGGGGCTTCCCTGGTGGCGCAGTGGTTGAGAATCTGCCTGCTAATGCAGGAGACACGGGTTCGAGCCCTGGTCTGGGAAGATCCCACATGCTGCGGAGCAACTGGGCCCGTGAGCCACAACTACTGAGCCTGTGCGTCTGGAGCCTGTGCTCCACAACAAGAGAGGCCGCGATAGTGAGAGGCCCGTGCGCCGTGATGAAGAGTGGCCCCCGCTTGCCACAACTAGAGAAAGCCCTCACACAGAAACGAAGACCCAACACAGCCAAAAAAAAAAGAGCCTGGAATGCCTATTTGCCAAGAAGCAAGGAAATTCACAAATGATGGGACATGTCAAATGGTCACAAAGCCTTGAAGGGGCTCCTACAAGCTAAATCTGGGACAATATGACAATAAAAATAAGTAATGATAGTAACAGATTATAGGCCATTGCATAAAACAGGAAAACATCAGTCTACACAGATAGAAATAAGTAAATGAATACATTGAAAATGACATGGAATGTAATAGAGTTTTAAAGCATCACACCATAAAAATACTTACTGATTATAAAAGAGAAAATAATAATTATACAGAGGAGAAGCCTGGCAGACACTACCTTAATCAATAATCTATGTGAATATCATCAATAATGGGACAAACTGAAATTGTGAGTCACCTGATTGGATGCTCTGAGAACACAGCATCACTCCTATGATACGTATAACCTGAATATTATCACGAGGAAACATCAAACAGCCCCAAATTGAGAGACATTTTAGAAAACTACTGGTTTGCAATCTTCAAAAGTTTCAAGGTAGTGAACACTAAGGGAAGATTGGGGAAGTGTTCCAAATGGAAGGAGACTAAAGAGATACAACCACCAATTGCAAAGTGTGATCCTTTTGCTATTAAAGGCCATTACTGGGGCCAGTGTTAAACCTTGAGAAGGGGCTAAAGATTAAATGGTAGTAATGTATCAGTGTTAATTTTTTTTGATGGTTTTATTGTGCATATATCGGAGACTGTTCGTGTTTTTGGGGAAAGGATGCACGTGATGGGACATTGGGTTAGCAATTTTTAAAATTATGAAGGGAAAAAAGTGTTGTGGTTTTTTCCCCAAAATCATAGTTGTAACTTTTCAGTAAGTTCAAGATTGTTTCCCAAAACAAAACACCAAAAAACAAACATCAGTAAAACCATTGCCCAGGCAGTACTCCAGATCAATTACATAGGAATCAATGGGTTTTTTTTCCCCAAAGCCCCCACTCCCAAGCAGTTCTAACACGTAGTTGGAGTTGAGAACAACTACTCTAAATTCCTGTGCTAAGCCCTACACTTTAAAACGTAACTATTTATACTTCAAAAATCAAACCTCCCATACAACAATCAAATACAAATGGCAGGGACTAGGTGGGTCTCAGTTAACCTTCAAATGCTTCTAGATCTAGAAGCAGGAGAAATCATTGATGCTTTTTCCCCCATCTCTAAATACACAGCCAGATGCAAGTGTAAACACTGCAATCGAGAATAAATCTACCACATAAAAAGCCACAACTACTCCTAAAAATGTCCAAAGTGAAGAAAATCAAGTTTCCTTCTTTCTTCTTCTTCTTCATTATTATTATTTTTTTTTACAAATAACCATTAGTTGCAAGAAGTATGTACAAGTTGAGTTTTTTTGAGAAAGGCAATATCTGAATAAAAGGGGAGATTATCCAATATTCACCTGAGCCGAGGCAGAGCAAGACTCCTGTTTTGCATGCAAGTTCAGAACACTGAAGAATAACAATGCGGACATTCCTAATGACCTGATGCTTCTCACATCCAAAGCCTCCAAGGGTCCGAGGCCATGCTGGGGATGTCCAGAGCTCCAATAGCCAGATGACAATTCCCTAGAGCTTACATCCAGGGCCATTCACAGTACAGTTCCAAATTCTACACTTCCCTCATCCATTGTACAGACCTGACACAAAAACCTTCCTCCTTTTTGTTGCCCAATGACATCTTACCCCGTTGTCAAGCCCTAGCTCAATATCCGTCTGCTTCAATAAAGCCTTCCCTGACAGCTCCAATTCATAAGAAACTCGTCCTCCTCTGTACACCTCACCACCTCTGCCGTGCCTCTTGCCCGGTCCTCGAGGGGTTCCAAGGCAGATGCTATCAGTCACTGGCAGCAGCAGAGCATGTAAAATGACTTTTCTATAGCATGGCTGCTTTGACCAGGGCTCTGGGAGGAAGAGTTGGTTTGGGGGCTCCTCTGTGTCCCACTTCCCTTCTACCAGGATGCCCAGGAACTGACCCATTTCTTTAACAAACATCTATGAGCCAGGCACTTTCCTAAGCACTGGAGATACAGCAGAACCAAAACCAAACCCCAGCTCTCGGGCGGGCTTACGTTCCAGTGGGGTAGATAGGCATCAACCAATACACAACAAAGTACATGTATCAAATATACATTTCAGGTGGCAACAAGTGCCTCGAGGACGACAGGGCAGGGTGAGCTGAAGAAGGGTTAGAAAAGGCCTCTCTGATAAGGTGGCCTAGGAATGGAGACCCACGAGGTGAGGGAGATGCGGCTATCTGGGAGAGAGGACTCCAGGCAGAGGGAACAGTAAGTGAGAAGGAATGACACGGGGGTGTCTGGCAAGGAGGCTGGAGCCGAGGGAGTGAGGGAGATAGCGGCAGATGAGGCCAGAGAGGGAGCAGGGCTCTCGTGAGAGTGACTGCGCTCTTCAAACTAACCGAGACACACCTCCTGATAACTGAGTAAGGAAGCACCCCGGGACTGGGGTGCACACACATAAACCAACACTTCCGATACCTCTAATTCTCACCTTCAATGAAAAGGCCCATTTCTCCCCTCCGGGTCAACACTTCCAGAGCTCCTGCTTCTGTCCTCCCAGGGGCTGGCCTGCCTCCCTCAGAGCACCCATCACACTGCAGAACAGCAAGCCAAATAGGTCTACGTTTGCTATCAGTGAACTCTCTGGACGCAGGGGAGTTGCCCTTTCTCTTATCATATGCACTGAGCACAAGTACCAGGACACACTAGGCCCTCTATTAAATGTTACCAAAATTCATGATTGCGGAGCAAGTGACACTTTTCTATCCCTTCCGTGGGACACGTGTTCAAAAGAAAAGCCTCAAAGCACCTAACTAAATCACTTAACAAACAAACGCTGAGTTACTATTATGTGCCAGGCCCCGATCTAGGCACTGGGCATGTAACAGTGGCCTCAGGGGCTGACACTCTAGACGGAGACAGACACACACATACACAACGCCAGGAAATCATTACAAATGCCATGAAGAGAATAATGCTGGGAAAGGGGCTAGAGAGTGACCAAGAGGGAAGGGACAGGGAAGATGGTGAGCTACTTTACACAAGATGCTCCCAGAAGGCCTCTCTCAGGCAGTGAGAGACGGAAATGAAGAAAATTATCTGGGAGAAGAGTGACCAACTGGGCTGAGAGAACAGTAAACACAAGGGTCCTGAGATGGGAGAGTGCATGGTGTGTATTTGGGGTTTTATTTTTTGGGGGGAAGAATATTCCTCTCCCTCCCTTCCCCAACCCCCCACAGCAAAACCCCACACACACCCTTCAGAGTTTTCTGTACTTATCTTGTAACAGTCCTCGCTCACATGAAAAGAACTAGGCATTCCATTTCTTAAAAGCTTCTGTTCTACGTCCGTCCTTCCTTCCTTCTTTATTTCAGTGCCTACTTCGCGCCAAGCACTGTGCTAGAGGCCAAGATTCAGCAGCAAACTAGATGCAGTGCTGCTCGTCCTCCTGGAGCTCTCAGTTTAAATTTTTGTGTGTGTGATAATTTTTTTAAATTTTTTATTTATTTATTTTGGCTGAGCTGGGTCTTTGTCGCGGGGTGCAGGCTTCTCTAGTTGTGGCACGTGGGCTTAGTTGAGGCATGTGGGATTTTAGTTCCCCCACCAGGGATCAAACTCGGGTCCCTTGCATTGGCAGCGTGGAATCTTAACCACTGGACCACCAGGGAAGTCCCTCAGTTTAAATTTTTAAACAGCTGCATCTCGCCTCACAGCTCAGACAACATCTTCAAGGGAGGAAGCTCTGCTCTTGCTCTGCGCTCCATCTTTACCAGCACTCTGGGGTACTCTGAAGACAGCTTACAGTGCCACTGGTGTTTTGAAAGTACCAGAACCTTGGATATGTGAATTCATTGCTTGTGATAATCTGGGTTAAGAGATCAACTTCTTCCCACAAACTAAAATCATGACCAATGATTCCTGAATTGCTCAAACCCAAACCCATCATGCCTCAAACATCAAGTAGAGGCAGGGCTGACAATTTCATACTTGAAAGCAGTAATCACCAATATGCTGACTGGGGTGTAAAGATACTAAGAACCTCAATTCAGCTAAACGGACAGGGTTCATCTTAACAGGAAAATGTGTCCAGATATAAAAAGCATCTTTCTTTTCTTTAAGGTGGGGATAACTGGCCACAACACCATCAACACCTGATGCTCTCTGGTCAGTAAGTGTGGCGGCACCTTTGGTCCCAGTTCCTAAGCAACTCTACACAATTGAGGCAGACACACCCGAACGGATACAACAGATCCACCCAACACGTGAAACATGCCAGAAGCAAACCAATACTGTAAAAGAACAAGCCATCAATACATCAACAGGGCTTCCCTGGTGGCGTAGTGGTTGAGAGTCTGCCTGCTGATGCAGGGGACACGGGTTCGTGCCCCGGTCTGGGAAGATCCCACATGCCGTGGAGTGGCTGGGCCCGTGAGCCATGGCCGCTGAGCCTGCAGGTCCGGAGCCTGTGCTCCGCAATGGGAGAGGCCACTACAGTGAGAGGCCTGAGTACCGCAAAAAAAAAAAAAAAAAAAAAAAAAAAAAGAAAAAAAAATCAACAACTTGGATGAATCT
Source organism: Hyperoodon ampullatus (assembly GCF_949752795.1). NCBI lineage: Eukaryota > Metazoa > Chordata > Mammalia > Artiodactyla > Ziphiidae > Hyperoodon > Hyperoodon ampullatus. Next base: position 36,798,026 of record NC_136924.1, on the reverse strand, counting down.
CCAGGGAATTATGGTAAGTGACAAAAGCCAATCCCAAAGGTTATACACTGTACAATTCTATTTGCAGAACATTCTGAAATGAATGTTGTTGTTGTCATGATGAATGTTGTCAGTGAATGGAGTAGTTGTCAGGGTTGCCAGGGGTTGAGGTGGGGTGAGGCAGGGTGATTATAAAAAATGGTGACGCTAGTGGTCCTTGTGGTGATGCATCTTCTGTATCTTGTTAGTTGTGGTGGATACATGAACCTACATGTGACAAAACTATAGAACTAAACACACACATACACAAATAAGCACAAGTAAAATTGGGGAAATCTAAATAAGATCGGTGAGTTATATCTGTCAGTATCTTGGCTGTAATACTGTACCACAGTTCTGCAAGAAGAAACCATCGGCAGAATCTGAGTAAAAGGTACCTGGAATCTCGACGTGTTATTTCTTACAACTGCATGTGAATCTACAATTATCTCAATAAAGATATTAATTTAAAAAAAAAGAGCCTCAAACACTGACTCATCTTTTAGTTATCTGTTTAAGAATTTTTAAGGGCTTCTACTTTAAACAACTCTTTTAACAGCTCTTTATGAAAGTCACATAAGAGTCAAAAAGAATTTTAGAAAACATTTTAGTCCTGACATTCACAGAAATGCATTCCTCCAAATATTCTAGAATCTACACTTCACTCTGATATATTCAAATTGTTATAGTTTTGGGCTTCCCTGGTGGCGCAGTGGTTGAGAGTCCGCCTGCCGATGCAGGGGACACGGGTTCGTGCCCCAGTCCGGGAAGATCCCACATGCCGCGGAGAGGCTAGGCCCGTGAGCCATGGCCACTGAGCCTGTGCGTCTGGAGCCTGTGCTCCGCAACGGGAGAGGCCACAACAGTGAGAGGCCCGCATACCACAAAAAAATAAATTAAAAAAAAAAAAAAAAAAAAAATTGTTATAGTTTTATCAGTCAAGGTTCCTTGTGTCTTCAGTACGTTAGATATGCGATAAATATGATACCACAGGATATTTAAGATGTTCCTCTACCATGCAATTCGTAATATCATCCTTCTACTGAGAATTTTAGTGCTGTACTAGTAATAAAAGCTATTATTTGACTTTGCGGTGGATAAGTGCATCAATTCAGCCAACATCAACTCCAAGCCCCTTCTGGCCTATTTCCCAGGCTCCCTTACAACTAGAGACTGAAATGTGACTTATGTCCTGCCAAAAGTTGCGCTCGTGCGTGACTTTACTAGGGAACTGACAGGGCACAGGGCACCCCTCTTCTCAGGGAGCAGACATGATGTGGTCCTGGAGCCAAAACCTCTAACAGCGGTTTCCTGAATGTACAGGAAGAGGAAAAAGCTCCCGTGGGGCCGCCAGTTCCGTGGTGTGATTCCCAAGGATCTGTGAGACAGCATCACCATTTAATAAACCCCTGGCACCAGTGAGAGTGAATTAATTCTATTGTCTGACACTAAGAACTCTGTCCAACACAGATATATATAAGCTTTCCAAAGCACATGTAATATATGTGACTTGTATAGACGTTTATTTCCTTAAAAGACAAACGGTAATCTCAGCAATTTATAAAACAGTAAGAAAATAACTAGACACAAAAGCATTAACATTCATAACCAATTAAGGACTAATGATACCACACATATCTGGAGTGAAGAAAATTAACAAAAGGAGTGCAATGAAAAGAGTTAAGCAAAGTGCCAGAAGTATCCATTTAGAGTGTTTTTAATTAAAAATGCACACAGAAAGAGAGCATGTTGGAGTAAATCCATTTCAGCAGAGGAATTACATAGCAGGATACTCCAAAGATCTGTGTTGGATTTGTTCTTAACATTTTTTCATTTGCTGGATCTGACTGAGGGAATTTAATGGGATGCTAATGTAATTTGCACATGATATTAAATTAGTAGACAAGGCCAAACAGCACAGAGGCATCAAAATCATTCGAACACTGAGTGGCTCATGGGAAGAAAACAGTAACATTAAACCTAGAAAAATTAAGGTAAATATATTTTTCTTTAATTTGGAGGGATGCAGAAATTTCTCCTGCCTTCAGCTGCATTGTGTAATATGCAATAGGCTATTCTTTTGTGCGTCGGCAACAAAATTAACACTGCTCTTTCTACATATGACTTACCTTTCTACACGGGGCTGCTCAAAGCAATGCTTCTCAAACTTTAATGGGAATCTTGTTAAAATGCAGATTCTTATTTAGTAGGTGTGGGTTGGGACCTACAATTCTCCATTTCTAACAAGCTGCTGGTTCCTGGACCTTACTTTGAATAGCACAGGTACAATGCGCTTACTTGGTTGTTCTTTCTAGGAAATTATGGAATTGTAGTTACTTCTCCAAGGATAAATATTAACCTCATTGACATCAAGCTTATGCCTCGCTATTCCCATCTGTGTTTCAGTGCCAAATTACAGTGTAATCTTCACAAAGATATATTAAAAGTCAATTAAACAACTTGTGTAATACCAAATATGCATAAAATTCAATTGAAACGATGACATCAGGAAGAGCTAGGACAAAATCTGTGCAGGCAACATATCCATGACGACAGCAAATGTAAGGCATCAATAGTTGAAGGGGACCATCAACTGCAGGGTACATGCAGATTTCAGGTACGTCAAACATGAAAAGAATTTGCGTTTCAGAATCAATTAAATATGGCAATAATACTTTTGCATATATAACCTCTGATTCTAAGCATCTCATAAATTCCCCCAGTTTTCATAGATGAGGCACATGCAAGGAATAGGTTTATTTGGAATTACTCAAATCAAATAAAGGAAGATAATACATTTAAAAGACCTTGTTTTCACTTTCAAAAATTCCATGTGGCAAAAGTTATGACCAATGATGCGAGAGGTTTTTCCCTGCGAAACCCTTCAGGGTTAGAATGGTGCCTGAGGAACACCTAATTTGAAATGACTCTTCTTATCCTTTATATGCTGTTGCCATGCAGCCCAGCAATCTATAACAAAACCTTCTATTCAATCTTAGTGCAGCTGTGTAGGAAGTTCTCTATATTGCTTTGGAAATTACCTCCTTATAGCTCCCACCCACCGGTCCTAAGCCTTCCTTTTCAGACCGCACAAGATAAGTCTTCTAAATCCGTATTTGTAGTCATCTATCATGCATCCCTGACACTTTCTCAGTTTCTTCAAACATTTCACATGTGACCTGGTTTTCTGCCCCCTCACCACTGGGGTCATTATCCCCTAAACATGTCCAGTTTGTCTACACACATCCAATTATCAGTTAAAGCAGGACCAAATAGAGTAGACCTGCCACTTCTTTGTCCCAGATAATAGTTCACTGCCAATACAGTCAAAGAGCCAGTTTGCCTTCTTAGCAATCACATCTTTCTGAGTTACAGCCACCTCACACCCCTATTTTTCACAGTACTGCTAAGTTACTTCTCCAAGACTGTGTGCAGGATCTCACATGTGTCTCTCCCAAAGTCCTCTGTGCCAGACTGTCTGTCAGCCTACCACTGCAGCCTCCTACAGTCTTCCCTGCACTGCAGGGAAATGGCTGGAACAACATTTCCCAGAATCCCTTTCTCTGTCTGGTCTAGGTTGGATACAGCCAATGAGAGGCTCTCTCTTGGTCTGGAAGGCAGAAGTCAGTATTCTCTAAAAATAGTTGTAAGCAGACACATAGGCAGCGGCAGACAGGACTTTCTACTTTTACAGCAGCTTCCAGATGAACTGGAGCCATACTGGAGCTGCAGGCAGCCGCTGAGATCACTGCTTCCCTGGGAACCCGGCACTCTACTTTCATCAACAATAACAGTGGTCTCCCTGCATTCCCCCCGCCAACCCAGACTTTCTAATGGTTGTCTGAGCCTTTAATTCCCTATAAAAAACCTTTTCTTCTAGGAAAATACAATGGGTTCTACAAAAAAAAAAAGCTACCAGAATTAATAAATGACTTTAGCAAGGTTGCAGGATATAAGATCAATATACAAAATCAATTCTATTTCTATATACTAGCAACAAACAATCAGAAATTGAAATTGTAAAAAATCCTATTACAGTAGCATCAAAACTTACAAAATACTTAAGGATAAATCTGATTAAAAAAATGTTCAATCCCTGCACACTGAAAACTATAAAATAATGATGAGAGAAAAATTTTAAAACCTAAACAAGTGGAGAGATATACTGTGTTCACAATTGGAAGACAGCATTGTTTAGATGTGGATTCTCCCAAAATTAATGTACAGATTTGACACAATCCCTATCAAAATCCCAGCATGACTTATTTTTTTAGTAGAAACTGACAAGCTCTTTTTAAAATTCATCAGGACCCAGAATAGCCAACAGGTTTTAAAAAGAACATTTGGAGGACTCACAAAACTTGACACCCAGACTTATTATAAAGGTACAGTAATCAAAACAGCGCAGTACTGGCAGCGGCATAGACAAAAAGTTCAATGGGATAGAACAGATTCCAGAAATAGATTGACACAGAAATGGACAACTGATTTTCGAAAAAGGTGCAAAGGCAATTCAGCAGAGAAAGGATAGTCTGTTTTCAACAAATGGTGGGGTAGCAACTGAATAGCCATATGTTTAAAAAAGAACCTCAACCCATACCTTACACCACATACAAAAATTAACTCAAAATGGTTCGAAGACCTGAATATAAAAACTAAAAGAAAACACAGAAAAGAAAATCTTTGTGATCTTGGGTTAGGCAAATTATTTCTTAGCTACAACACCAAAAGCACAATCCACAAAAGAAAAAAAGTTGATGAAGTTGATTCATCAAAATTAAGAACTTCTGCTCGCCAAAAGATGCTGTTAAGAGAACAAAAAAGAGCAGCAGACCAGGAGAAAATATTTGCAAATCACTTATCTGATAAAAGAATGTGCGTCCAGATATATAAAGAACCCTCCAAACTCATTAATATGAAAACAACCCTATTTTTCAAATGGGCAGAAGATATGAACAGACACTTCACCAAAGAAGATACACAGATGTGGCAAATAAGCACATAAACAGATGTTCAACACCATCAGTCATTAAGAAAAAACAAATTAAAACCACAGTGAGGTGATACCACATGCATACTTATTAGAGTGTCCAAAATTTTAAAAACGGACCATACCAAGTCTTGGCAACTGGAACTCTCTCATGGTGGGAATGTTACGTGGTAACCAGTTCGGCATTTTCTTAAAAAGTTAGACACACCTACCACATGACCCAGCCTTTCCTTGCCTAGGTATTTACCTTAGAGAAAAGAAAGCATACATCCAATACAAAGGCTTCTAAATGAATATTCACAGCAGCTTTATTTGTAAGAGCTGAAAACTGTAAACTACTCAACGGTGCATCAACAGGTGAATGGATCAACAAATGGTGGGACTGCACACAATGGAACAGTTCTCAGCAATAAGGGGAATGAACTACTGATACGCGTAACATGGATAAAACTCAAAATAATTATGTTGAATGAAAGAAGCCAGATGAGAAGTACTGTATGTTCCATCTGTATTAAATTCGAGAAAATGCAAACTAATCTACGAGGGCACAAAGCAGATCAGTGGTTACCTGGGGGCTAGGAAGGGGCAGGAAGGGGTGAAAAGGAGGACTGACAAATGGGCAAAAAGAGACTTTGGGGGATAAAGGATGCACTCCTTATCATGTGTATACACCGTTCAAAATTCAGTGTATTCTCAACACTTCAAATATAGGCAGCTCAGCATATGTCAATTATACCTCAATAAGGGGCTGAAATAAAAGAAAGAGGAAAAAGCTCTTTCCTACATGGAATACCTGGAATGGCCTGTTTTCCTGGCAGAGCCCTGACTGTGCACTGCTACCAGTGAGATTTATCAGTTGGAATTTCACCCAGGTTGGAACTTCCCTGGTGGCGCAGTGGTTAAGAATCTGCCTGCCAATGCAGGGGACAAGGATTCGAGCCCTGGTCCGGGAAGATCCCACATGCCACGGAGCAACTAAGCCCATGCGCCACAACTACTGAGCAGGCGCTCTAGAGCCTTCAAGCCGCAGCTACTGAAGCCCACGTGCCTAGAGCCTCTGCTCCGCAACAAGAGAAGCCACCGCAATGAGAAGCATGTGCACCGCAATGAAGAGTAGCCCCTGCTCGCCACAACTAGAGAAAGCCCGTGCAGCAATGAGGACCCAATGCAGCCAAAAAATTAATTAATTAATTAACTAAAAAAAAAAAAAAAAAGAAAGAAAAAGAAATTTCACCCAGGCTGTGCACACTGTTCCCTAAGATGGCAAATCTTTAAATCGGAGCTTCTGCACGGATAATGTTCCTATGAGTGTAAAGTTTCATTTTTAAGTGCAATGTAGCCTCCTGTAAAAGAAAATTTAATAAGGCAAATGTCTGAACTTTCAGACCTTTATATTTCATTGCTTTAACTCTCTGGATAGCTATAAACTACCAGCACGTTCACTGGGATTTTCTCCTGATGTTTCCATTCAGTTGGTAACACCTATATGGTGTGTTTATATTGTAACTCTGAATCAAATCTGCTAATTTTTCAACCACTTTCGGTTTTGCTTGCCTCAAACTAAGGTTCTTCAAGCTCAGAGGATCCCTTAGGTTTTAAAGGGCTAAGATTTGGTGAATAAATCGTTGTTAACACCATCTCACATTTTACTCCCGAATGTACTTTCCCACACGCTACAATTAACATGCTAGGCTCCTAAAGACAGCCTGAAATTAGGAGTAGTTTTACAAGTCCCCAAACAGGCTAAGGAGCAGCATCATGATGAGGGCTCTACCACATACTCTAATATTTGTATCCTGGAACCACTAAAAACTATGTTTAAACCTTAAGGGCCAGACAAACACACAAAAGCCAGAGAAGCACTCTACCCTTAGTATTCAACAGCAAAGAAAGTGAAAAGAAACAAGGTATAGGAGTCCAAGCCAGGGTTCTGGAAATCACTATAAAATAGAGATGAAACACGGTTCCTCAGCAGAAAAGAAAATAAGCTTATCAATCAGAACCCACAGTGTGAGGCACATGTTATTTAGGAGAAGAATTGACAACTTATTAACAGTAGATAGTGGGGCTGCTTTCACAAACATTTAGGTGCTTTTTTTTTTTTTTTTTTTTTTTTTGCGGTACACGGGCCTCTCACTGTTGTGGCCTCTCCTGTTGCGGAGCACAGGCTCCGGACGTGCAGGCTCAGCAGCCACGGCTCATGGGCCCAGCCGCTCCGCAGCATGTGGGATCTTCCCGGACCGGGGCACGAGCCCGTGTCCCCTGCATCGGCAGGCGGACTATCAACCACTGCGCCACCAGGGAAGCCCCGGTGCTTTTGTTTTTTATACTGCTTTTCCAACCTTCTTTGACTGCTTCCATGCATGGTCAAACACAATCACTATATATTAAGAGACTAAAGTATAATAACTGATCTTTGAAATCAGTAAGATTCTTAGCAATTCAACCAAAATCACAGTAAGTGGAAACTCCATTAAAAGGCAATTTTAAAGCAATTAAAATGTGACATGAGAGTATGTGGTGTCCACATGTATCCAGGAGGACTCAGTGGCCAGGATATCAAAATGCCTGAAGTGCTTCCACATGTCTGTCCCCAGCAGGGCCTCAACTCTGAAGAAGCTGAGTCAGAAGCCTTGGTCTGAGGTTCGGACCCTTGTGTGTGCACTCCCAATGGAACGGTCTGGAAAGTTTGGAGAGACTGTGGAAGGTCTGCTGCCCACCTACACAGGAGAAGGGAGTTGGGAAGTGTGTGCCCTCAACTGGGAGCCATTATCCTCAGGCTCTGGACCCTCCTCTCTCACTGACCAAGCCATTTTTTCGGGGCTATGTGTGCAAGCCACTTGCACACATAAGAAACAGGGCTAAAGAGCATGCATGAAAATCTTTAAAAGCATTACTCACATCTAAGGGGGGGAGAAAAGAAGGGAATTCAAACATCCATTTGGCTCTCCTCTGACCAAGGTGGGAGGGGTCTTATCATATCGCAGGCCTCCAGGGAAAGTGATTTTTGCACATCTTTCTAGATCTGTGCCTTAAGAGAAAGCCAAACATTTTATTCAGAAATTAAAATGGAAGAGATTTGGTCTTTCCTCAGAGATCACACAGTATACTGCAAACAATGAGTGAGACAGGCAGTGTGGAAGCTTCCTGATTATAATGCATCACTATCACTTTATTAAGTCTGTGCCTGTTATTCTAATTCTGGAAATCCTCTGAGAAAGGGTGCTATTTGTGACACTTATCTTGGTATCGAAAAATTAGCAGAGAAGGAAATCAACTCTGAATTCAGGATTCCACAGGTGACAGTCGTACCCTACTTCTCAATGCTCTTAATTTGTGCTCTATTTTCAGAATAGTAAAAATGGAAAGTCATGTTCTTGTGTGCCAGTTATCATTTAAACCTAGCAAGTTGAATGATAATAACTGAGTTACCTTGAGGGATATGTACATTTCTGAAAGATAAGCATATTTAATAAGTAACCAACTACAGAGTAAAAATAACTCGTGAACTTACATGACCCATTTCTTCAATTAAAATTATACAACAGTGGGAAAATGACTCAAAATTTAAAATACGATTTACATACAGCCTTTTGGGAACAACTAAGCCAACAAGTACCTGTGCTTGATGCTTCAAGATCAGATACAGGATGCCTAATTCCATTTAAGATGATATTCAAGGCAGTTTTGTACCTAATTTCTACTTAGGTAACCTGAGGAAAATTTTTAGAGTAATTTACCATTGTAATCTTTAAGAGCATCACCCAAATCTAAGGAATTTCAAATCTATGTTTTTAATACTCTCAGTAATAGCTAAGTGTAAATATCATGTTTTTCTAAGAGAACACTTAAATTTCTCTTAAGCAAGGGATCAAGATCTTTTTTTCCCTGCAGTTAAGAATTACACTTTCTATATATCAGTTGAGTCTAGAGATTCTCAAGGAATGTATGCAGTATTTCTGTATTTTCTTGTGTGTTTCAGGACCCTCAGTTTCCAACATCTTCAAAGTTCTTTTGATTCCATCTCCCACAACCCCATATCCAAGCATGGTCAATTACAAGTAGAGCCCTCTACCAAGGTCACCAGGTGAAGAGAAAACACATAATCTTTGAAGTCTGACAGTTTCGAGATCAAATTACATGTATCTCTCAAACACTAATGGTAGGAACTTGGGCAAATTACCTGGCTTCTAAGTCAGTTTCTGTATCTATAAAATGGGGGTTACACTAGTTATCCTTAAGACTGGTTGTGCTGATTAGATACGATGAATGAAAGCACCTTACAATACCCAGCCTATCGGCTGCTGCTGCTGCTGCTTCTGGCAGCAGTGTCCTCCCCCTTCTCCTCCATATCAAGCATCTATTATGCATAAAGCACCAGATGAGAGGCTATGGGTGATACACAGGGGGTATGAGATACACACTCAAGAACCACCATGACTCTCCAGAGAATTAGACCCATATCTCAACACCTTACATGAAAATAAACTCCAGATGAAGGAACGGTTTAAATATAAATGAAAGAAGGAAGGAAGGAAATCATTAAAGCACTGAAGAAGCTGGCTAATTTTTCTTTTCATAATTACAGAGTGAACAAAGATTTTCTAACTATGATACAAACTCAGATCTCATAAACAAATGACTGCTGTATCTATATAAAATACAGATATTTTAAAACTTTAAAACAATTATTATGATAAAACCCACCAGGAGCTGGGCTTCCCTGGTGGCGCAGTGGTTAAGAATCCTCCTGCCAATGCAGGAGACATGGGTTCGATCCCTGGTCCGGGAAGATCCCACATGCTGCGGAGCAACTAAGCCCGTGAGCCACAACTACTGAGCCTGTGCGCCTAGAGCCCGTGCTCCGCAACAAAAGAAGCCACTGCGATGAGAAGCCCATGCACCGCAATGAAGAGTAGCCCCCGCCTGCATCAGCTGGAGAAAGTCTGCGCGCAGCCATGAAGACCCAATGCAGCCAAAAATATAAAAATAAAGTAAGGTTTAAAAAAAAAAAACCCACCAGGAGCAAGATCAGTATTTGCTGGGAAAAATATATTAGCAATTTATATCACAAAGAGCTAGGTTCCATAATACATAAAGAGCTCCTACAAATCAATAAGGAAAAGGCCAACAATCCAATAGAAAAGTAGGTGAAGGAAATGAACACATAGTTCACAGATCACATCTAAAACATGAAAAGATGATCTACTGCATTCCGCATAAGAGAACACCATATTAAAACTGTACTGGGATACCACTTTTCACTTACCAAACTGTCAAAGACAAAATTTGTAAAAACACAGTGCTGTCAAAGGTGCCAGGGAAAAAGGCATTCATATATGTTGCTGGTGAGAATATAAACTAGTAAAATCTCTCTAGAGGACAATTTGAAAGTTTTCTATAAAAATTAAAGTGTACGTAGTCTTTGACTCAGCTATTTCACTTTTAGGAGCATATCACAGGAAAATAACTGCACAGGTGGGAGATTATGCATGTAAGGGATATTCACTGCAACATGTTTGTAATGGCAAAATATCAGAAACAGTCAGTCCATCAATTAGGAAGCTGGTTATATGAATTATAGCTTATCCACACAAGGAATACTATATAATTATAAAAGGAAGCTCTTTATGTACTAATGAAAATAAATCTTCAAGATATATTGTTAAATTTAAAAAGCAAGATGCAAACAAGTGTACTTTAATTACCATGTATGTAAGAAAAAGAGGGCTTACATGTAGTTCTTTATATATGAACAGACTCCCTGGAAAGAAACATTAAAAAAAACTAGTAACACAACTGCATCAGAAAAGGAAAAGCTGGGTGGTTTTCTCATACAACTCAACATCCAAAACAAAACAAAACAAAACCTTGATTTAAAAAATGAGCAGAGGACCTGAATAGACATTTTCCCAAAGAAGGCATACAGATGGCCAACGGACACATTAAAACTAATCACTAATCACCAGGGAAATGAAAACCAAAAGTACAAGGACATATATAACCTCATACCCGTCACAATGGCTATTATCAAAAAAGACAACAGGGCTTCCCTCGTGGCGCAGTGGTTGAGAGTCCGCCTGCCGATGCAGGGGACATGGGTTCGTGCCCCGGTCCGGGAAGATGTCACATGCCACGGAGCGGCTGGGCCCGTGAGCCATGGCCGCTGAGCCCGCACGTCCAGAGCCTGTGCTCCGCAACAGGAGAGGCCACAACAGTGAGAGGCCCGCGTACCACAAAAAAAAAAAAAAAAAAAGACAACAAATGCGTGGTGGTGAGGATGTGGAGAAAAGGGAACCCTGGTACACTGTTGGTGGGAATGTAAACCAATGCAGTCACTATGGAAAACAGTATGGAGGTTCCTCAAAAAATTAAAAATACAGTTACCATACAATCCAGCAATTCAACTTCTGGGTATTTTTCTGAAGAAAACAAAAATACTAATTGGAAAAAGTATATGCACCCCTATGTTCACTGTAGCACTGTTTACAATAGCCAAGATACAGAAGTCACCTAAGTGTCCATTGATAGATGAGTGGATAAAGAAGACATGATAGGGGCTTCCCTGGTGGCACAGTGGTTGAGAGTCCGCCTGCCGATGCAGGGGACATGGGTTTGTGCCCCGGTCCGGGAAGATCCCACATGCTGCGGAGTGGCCAGGCCCGTGAGCCATGGCCGCTGAGCCTGTGCTTCCGGAGCCTGTGCTCCGCAACAGGAGAGGCCACAACAGTGAGAGGCCCGCGTACCGCAAAAAAAAAAAAAAAGAAAAAGAAAGAAGACATGATATATATACACAATGGAATATTACTCAGCCATAAAAAAGAATGAAATCTTGCCATATGTGACAACATGGACGGACCTAGAGGGTATCATGCTAAGTGAAATAAATCAGAGAAAGACAAATACCGTGTGACTTCACTTATATGTGGAATCTAAAAAACAGAACAAAAGAACAAACAGAACAAAACAGAACAGACTCACAGACATAGAGAACAAACAGGTGATGGCCAGAGAAGTGGGGGTGGGAGGATGAGTGAAATAGGTAAGGGATTAAGAAGTACAAACTTCCAGTTACAAAATAAATGAGTCACAGGGATCTAATGCACAGCCTGGGGGATATATAGTTAATTAAAAAAAAGAGAGAGTAAGATGTTACCACTGGGGGGAAATGGTAGAGGGTACACAAGATTATTTCTTAAAACCCTTTTTTTTTTAACCACCATATTATTTCTTACAACTGCATGTGAATCTACAATTATTTCAAAACAAGAAGTTTAAATTTTTAAAAAAAATCTATTTTATTTGAGTAAGCAATATAAAAGGGATCTGGAAGTCAAATGGGTGGTCAAGGCAGTGATGCTATCCTGATTTCAGAAGAAACGTCACTGTTTGGCTTCAGAACGGGAACCTGATTCCCCGTGAGAGCCCTCCATTCCCCAGACAAGCCCCATCCCTCTCTGCCTGTCTGGCCCATGCCCACCCCCCACCCCCGCCCCCCTGCACGCCTGGAATGCAAATCCCACTCCTTTCTTTTGTTTCCAATCAAGGCCTTCAAATAGCCAAGAAATTTCCCCTTGGTCATCTCCCCATCCCCTTTAAACCCCTTTTATTCCTGATACCTCAGCATTTTGGATAGTGGTACACAGAGGGAACTGTGCAGTCCACCAAACATGAAGATGCAGGCTATCCAGATCAGCCATGATAGAATAAAAACTTCCTCAAGCGATAAGCTGCAAATGGACAATTAAGAGGTTTCAGGGACTCGCAACTTTTACCTCCGCGAGGGGCTATGAGATGGTATGAAGAGAGAGGTCAGGGGAGACTCCAAAGAGCAAGAATTTGTTGCTGTCTCCACTCCTCCTGGGGTTGAAAGTGCCCGCATTATTAGGTATGAGCCATCATCCTGCCTCCTGGCTACACCCTACAATGGAAAAAGAGATGGATGGGCCAGGACACCTTAACTTCAGGACATTAGCCATCAAAATCCTTCAATTAAATCACCCCTTATATGGATTCCAGGCTCACCAAGCAACCATCTAACTATCTAAAAACACAGGAAACCTGGAATAAGGACAGATTGGGGCAGAATGTCCAATGGGAGTGCTGGAGCCAGGGCAGCCAGGAGGTAGACAGGAGTCAAGAAAGGGGGCAAGAAGGGAGCCAATAATCTTTACCTAAGAGAAAACCAGCAACCAAACAAATCTGCGTTTACAAATTTCCTGAGCACTCAACTGGCGTAGGAACACAGCTCCTGAAACATCAGCTAGACACCCAAGATCTGTCTTAGGAATATAGGTAAGTACTACTGTCAAACAATTCATACACCCGAAAGAAGGAAACCATTGCCCTGACAAAAAGAAACTACATGCTATGTTGTGTCACAGGGAAGAGTGGAAGAACTGGAGTCTTCGACATGCTGGCGGGGCCTGAGCGTCTACACACAAGATAGAATGCTACAGGTATCAACAAAACTGGCGGTGACGGTGGGGTGAGCTGGGAAGAGCAGGAGATGGGATGCCTTACAGGGATTCCACCATCATCAGGAAACCTGAAGCTTCCCAGAAACAGCCAAGCCCTCTCGCTAAAAGCATATTAGGTGGGTCTTTGGGGTTAAAATTTATAGTTATTTGCTTTCCGCTACATGCCTGCTTTAGCTTTACGTTTTTCACTCATTTTATTTGACATGCTCTGGGCCCTTACCAAATGGGACCAACGAGCCCAGTCTTGAAAAGCTAACAACTGCTCTCCAAATACACCAATTTCCTTTTTTCTAAAACAAAGGCTTTAAAAGGGAAAGGAAAGTGAGCGCATTCACAATTCCTGCCAATTTTTCTGGCCAACTTGGGGTTTCCACAGTTAAGCTTTCCACTCTTGTATGTACATCTTTTGCTATTAAAAAAAAAAAAAAAAGGATGAAACAAGAAGGGAAATCAAACACTATGCACCAGAACTAAACCACAGAAGTGCTAACCAAAAGGGAGAAAAAATTCCAAGAAGATAAAATGACTTAAGCAAACACTTGAACAACAGTGAGCACGCAAGGCTAACAAAACTATTTTCTGCCTCCAGCAGGGAAAATTCAAACAGTCCCTCCCTCCCTCTTCTAAGTCACTCTAATGTTGACAGAGTGACAAAGGCTCCCCAGAAGGTGGGGCTGGGGAGGCAAGGGGGCTCAACCTCCACCCCTCTCTCCAATGGAGAGGAAACTGCACCTGAGTACATACACACCGCCCTGCCTTACATCCTGGTCATACTCGGGATTCCGGCTTCAGCTCCAGGACCGTTGTGGCCTGGTTCATGGTTATCAAGAATCTGGGGATCCTTCAACAAGGATTTCCCACTACACTTTCCATAACTCACAAGTAACCGGTACTATAGATTTAGGATTCAGGAGGCCAGAGCATCCAGGCTAGGACATGCTAAGATGCTCCAACCTCCACCCCTCACCTACTATAACAGCAGTTCTCAGCAAGATCAGCTGTGAGCTGTAGCATAAACTGTTGCTAATAAAGTTCTTATGTTTCCTAATGATTTTATCAAAAGGAAGGGCTTCCCTGTATAATAAACCATTTTTCTCCATGCAATCATTTAGTGCCCCCTATAGGCCACAACTTGTTCTGGGTACTCAGGATACAGGAGAAAAAGATGGAAGTGGTGCTTACCTTCCAGTAAGAGAAAACGGGCAGTAAGCCAACTAACTAATGAATAATATGATTTTAGTAGCGACCGATGAAGAAAATAAAGCAGGCAGGGTAACAGGACAGAATGTGGAGAGGTCAGAGAATGGGTTCTTCTGGATAAGGTAAGGGAAAGCTTCTGAGAAGGTGATATTTGAAAAAAAGCCATGTGGGGGAAGAATGTTCTAGAGAGAGGGAAGAACTAGTCTAAAAGGCACAGGGAGGGAACCCACTTGTTAAGTGACAGGCACAGTAAGATCTGTGTGGCCACTGTTGACACCCAAGTATTTAGCTGAAGTCTGCAGGGTAAAAGGCAGTTAGAAGAGTGGGTGCTGGCATGGGGCTGGGGGGAGGGGTCCACAGCGAACACCTAACGGCACCTGCTATCATGTCCAGGACTCTTCCTGTCCTCCCACTGCAATCAAAGAACCTCCAGCCTCCTGCTGGGCCCCCTTCAGCCCACATTCCCAAGCCTGGATCTTTGCTTAAGGTGATTTCCACCTCCAGAAATGACTCTTGCTCCTTCAAACAGCTGTCCCTTGGTATCCACAGAGGGCTGGTTCCAGGAGCCCCCATGGACACCAAATCTTCGGATGTTCCAGTCCCTTATACAGAACGACGGAGTACAGTCGGCCCTCCGTATCCGCGGGTTCCGCATCCGTGAATTCAGCCAACCTGGGATAGGGAACCCGCGGACATGGAGGGCCAACAGTATATTGTTTCCATCTAGCTGGTTTCCCCACCCAAGTCTCAGCCCCTCCACGTCTTCCTGTTAGATCCAATGCAAGGATTCCTGTAGGCCCCAAGCACTTATTCATTTTTTCTAAGCAAATATTGACTGTCCACCTTCTAAGTGCCCAGTATTATCCTGGCCCTGGGAACCAGACACAGGTCCTGACTTCGACGGGCTCAGCCTGCTCTCCCAGGGAGAGGAACTGGTAAACGACAATTTCTACACAATGGGGTAACTATAACAATAAAGGTTCATTTGACTTTTAATCAGATAACTGCCTCTGACAGCAACTTCACTCTTTTGTGGGTATATATGATGTCATCTGCCCCGTGAGCCTGCTTCCCAGAATGCCTAGGACATCTGGTTTAAGCCTGTTGCTCCTCAAAAGTGTCCTGGTTTGGACACTGACTGAACTCACCCTACCCATCAGGATCAAGCCTGCACTTCTGAGCCTGGTTCGTAAAGCCTGCCCTGCCTGTGGCCTCAATTTACATCTCCATCTCCTCTTCCTTGCCTCCCCAGACAAACCTTCACTTCCTGTTACTAGAACCCACTGTCACCTTCTGCCTTTTCCCTGGTCACCCTGCGCCACCCATGTTTAGTCCAAGAAAGGCACTCAG
Organism: Hyperoodon ampullatus; assembly: GCF_949752795.1. NCBI lineage: Eukaryota > Metazoa > Chordata > Mammalia > Artiodactyla > Ziphiidae > Hyperoodon > Hyperoodon ampullatus. The sequence goes on along the minus strand of NC_136924.1, from coordinate 36,781,988 downwards.
TAAATACTTGTGAATACAAAGAAATAAAGAGGATGTCTGTCCAACCGTCTCTGGGCGGGCTTCAGTCTCTCTCCTACAGAAGCCTTCTTAACAGCACTTCCCTGCCCTGCTCAGAATTCTTCACTATCACCTAGTCATCAATACGTTGCCATGTAATAGGATTTTACAATTATTTCTAGTATTATTAAATTAGGTCACTGTCTCTAAGAATATTATAAGCACTCTGAAAAAACTAACTTTATAAACTATTATAAAGAAATAAGCCTGAGATGGGCTTCCCTGGTGGCGCAGTGGTTGAAAGTCCGCCTGCCGCTTATTTCTAGTATTATTAAATTAGGTCACTGTCTCTAAGAATATTATAAGCACTCTGAAAAAACTAACTTTATAAACTATTATAAAGAAATAAGCCTGAGATGGGCTTCCCTGGTGGCGCAGTGGTTGAAAGTCCGCCTGCCGCTGCAGGGGACACGGGTTCGTGCCCCGGTCTGGGAAGATCCCACATGCCGCGGAGCGGCTGGGCCCGTGAGCCATGGCCGGTGAGCCTGCGCGTCCGGAGCCTGTGCTCCGCAACGGGAGAGGTCACGACAGTGAGAGGCCCGCGTACCACAAAAAAAAAAAAAAAAAAAAAGAAAGAAGCCTGAGAATTTAACAATCATACTAGGATTTACTGTGACAAATAAGTTTTGCCCTCTTCAAAGCAGTTATCTTGAAGACATCTCTGTGTTTAGTCCAGTAACATTTCCTTGGCTCAAATAGTTTGGTAACTCCTCTTTCAGACTATACCAGTGCTAGGGCACTTTTTTCAATATCTGAACAGCCTGCTTTATGAAAGCAATGCTAATCTGGATGTATAAATCCTAGAGGACTGGCTTAGAAAGAAATCACATAGCCACACTGTGCATTCGTTCCTGACACTGCCTTATACACAGTAGGTGTGTGGCCCCCACTGTCGCTGAACACATGAGGCAGGGCATCTGGAGCCCTGGCTCTGCATCCAACACTCACCAGCTCTGGGTCACACGTGAGAGAAGGAATTTGGCTAGATGATGTCGGGTTACTTTCAGCCCTAACATTTTATGGTGATTTTACAGAATTAGTAAAATCCAATTTCAATAAAGTAATTTGCGAACTATTACATGGGACAAGTATCAAAAAACAGTCTCTACTTTTTAATTGTTAGCTACCAAAAGGTTGATGCCAATAACACAGTGATGGAAGACAAGAAGCAATGAAGGAAATGCTTCCAAGGTCAGAAGGAATTTTCAGAGTATGGTAATGGACTGCAGAAGGGATATATGTAGGGTATACCCAGCTCGAGGACAAGGCTTTTGCCCGTGTGACCAAGACCTTGAGAAGACAGATGAAAGGAAGCAAAGTCATACACAGGGCACGGTACTGAATTAAGAGAAACAGTTTTAGAAATGCAGATATTGTGGGTTCATGTTGTAGCAAAATCTCCAATTTGAGACTAATGGCAACTCAAAGAAAGAAAGTAGGATAACTTCTACTTCTGTCTTTTGAGGAGGAGGTGGTAATACAGAATTAGGCTTTAATGAGGGTACACAGGTCTTCATATTGTTTTTCCATCTGAATATCTCAGAAGGCAGCAATCTAATAACATACTATGACCTCCAGTTTAATAAGTGAATTTTTTTCTTGTAGTTTGGCTACTTGTCAGTATGTTTTTTTGGAAAAAAAACAGCCCTAATTTTTTTTTTTTAATTTATTTTTGGCTGTGTTGGGTCTTCGTTGCTGCGCGGGCTTTCTCTAGTTGCAGCGAGCAGGGGCTACTCTTCATTGCAGTGCACGGGCTTCTCATTGTGGTGGCTTCTCTTGTCATGGGGCACGGGCTCTAGGCGCACAGGCTTTAGTAGTTGTGGCACGTGGGCTCAGTAGTTGTGGCTCACGGGCTCTAGAGTGCAGGCTCAGTAGTTCTGGCGTACAGGCTTAGTCACTCCACGGCATGTGGGATCTTCCCAGACGAGGGCTCAAACCCGTGTCCCCTGCATTGGCAGGTGGATTCTTAACCACTGTGCCTCCAAGGAAGCCCTACTTGTCAGTATTTTTATTGACGTATTTTAACTCACAGCAAGAGAGACTTTCTCAAAAATTTTTAGCTTATAATAAAAATTAATTCACCATCAAGATATCACCAAATGGTCCCTTCCTACATTTAATAAATATTTATTTTACAATATCCCTGTTCATTCAACAATTATTTGAGTACATAGATGTGTCAGGCATTTCTTACTGGGAACACCACAGTCAAGAAAAGAAACAAGAAAAAACCAAACACTGACTTAGTCCTGCCCTCATGAAACTAACGGTGCAGCTGGGGAAGAGAGAAACATATATAAACGTCCACTGAGGCTGTGATAAGTGCTGAAAGGGGTACAGGTACCGTGGGTGCACGTGGTGGGGAGCACAGATCTGGGGGTGGGGCGGGGAGAAGGATGCTCCCAAGGAGGTTCCAATTACACTGAGACTTCATGGAAGGGCAAACTGGGGAGGGGTCGTGGGCCTGTCCAAGCAGAGGGGGCAGCCCCGGCCAAGGCTGTGCAGCAGGATGAAACCGGGCTGTTGAGGAACTGAAATAAGACCAGTGTGGCTGGGTCACAAAGGCAGGGGAAGTGAAGTGTGAGGTGAGACTGGGCTGTTCACGGGGCCTGCAGGGGCTGTCGAGCAATTTTCTTTTTTCCTCAGAGCATGGGAATCCACTGCTGATATCAGATTTCTATTTCAAAAAGGGCCGTGGCTGCAGAGGGGAGAGTAAGTGCGAGAGGAGCTGGGATGCAGGCCACGCGCGCCCTGCTGGTTCCGCTGGTCTTCCCAGGATCAGGCATGATCCCCGCAGGAGGCAGACTGCACGTGCTGTTTTAACAGAGAGGTTTTTTTGTTTTTGTTTCTTATTAAATAAATCAATAGCTAGATTGATAGATTTATTTATTTATTTTTGGCTGCATTGGGTCTTCGTTGCTGCGTGCGGGCTTTCTCTAGTTGTGTCGAGGGGGGTGTGTGTGGGCTTCTCATTGTGGTGGCTTCTCTTGTGGAGCACGGGCTCTAGGCACGTGGGCTTCAGTAGTTATGGCACGTGGGCTCAGCAGCTGTGGCTCACGGGCTCTAGAGCACAGTCTCAGTAGTTGTGGCGCATGGGCTTGGTTGCTCCGCGGCATGTGGGATCTTCCCGGACCAGGGCTTGAACCTGTGTCCCTTGCATTGGCAGGTGGATTCTTAACCACTGTGCCACCAGGGAAGCCCCTAACAGAGAGGTTTCAATGAAAAGAATCGTTAACTAGGTACAGAGTTATTAACTAGTCACTGAAAAATCAAACAGAGAGAGAGATAGAGCAAGCGCTAAGGTACCGCAGAGGTAGCAGCAGCCCTAGGGCTGGGGAAGAAGGGAAGAGGCTCCGAGCAGGGGGCTTGGGTGGGTGCCAAAGCCTCGGGGGGTGCAGGGAAGCTGGTCCTGCAAGTGTTGGAAACACTGGAAAGTGCATTCAGCTGCTGCTACAGGAAGCCCCTGCTGCTGCTGCTGGGGCAAAGAAGTACTGCTCAAGTGACCCTCATGGGAAGAGGAAGCAGACAGGAAGAAGAAAGAGGCCCTGCAGTCAGCCTCTCACACGCCCTGTTGGTACAGCCTGACAAAGAGCTAGGCGGCAAGCACACATGTGGTTGGTAGAATCCCAGCTTTCACATCACGAAACAGAGTACAGAAGGGTGGGCTTGGAGCTGAGAAACACAAGCTTGATAACTGAAAAATCACACACACATACACACAAGTGTGTGAAACAAAACTTTTACCAGCCTCTGTTCTTTTCCAAGATGGTCAAATGACTCAGGAATCAAACGTATCAAATGTAGGACACCAGTGATTGTAGGACACACCCACATTTTAGGTACCATTAAGAAAAACTGCTGCCAATTAAGCTGACTCAATGCCAAGTCTCCATGAATTGTAAGATGCATCCTTATTTCAAAGATGTTAAAAGGTAAAGAAAAAATGTATATCTCAGAATTGACAAAACAGCTAAATATTCTTTAGCAATGTGTCAAGTGTAATCAAGTCACTTCTATAGAAAATTATTACTGAAGAAACGTCCAAATAAAAGGAAAATACTAAAAACCAGGAGCTCCAAGGAGATCTGCTTTATTCAGTTTTTTTTTTGTTTTTCTTTTTAACTTTTTATTTTGAGGTAATTGTGGATTCACATGCAGTTGTAAGAAATAACGCAGAGAGATCCTGTATCCTCTTCACTCAGTCGCCTCCAATGGTAAATCTTACGTAACTACGGCACAATATCACAACTAGGAAACTGACATTGATATCATCCACCAACCTTATTAAGATTTCACTAGCTTTATACTGTACTCATCTGTGCCTGTGTGCGCATGTGTGTATTCAGTTCTAGGCAGTTTGTCATGTGTGAATTCAAACAACCACCACCATACCATAGTAAGGTACAGAACAGTTCCATTACAAGAATCCCTTGGGCTACCCTTTTATAACCACCGCCATCCCTCTCCCCCGCCAATACATATGTACATTATTTTTTAAGGAAAAGACCTTATATATTTTTATCATTTGTCGTATTAATTGAGAGTTCTTTTTTCCATATTTAAAGAGTGATTAAAGAACAAAATAACTCAGTTGGTTTTGGATTAGCTATTCCTACACAGCAGTACAATGCAAAGGAGATAAAGACCTCTTCAAATAAGGACACCTTATTTTTCAAATAAGAGACAGCATCTTTCCTAACCCCGTCAAGCACTCTCAGGCTCTCAGCATCATCTCCTCCTGAACTGCTGCAACACTGAATGGTAGCTGCTATTATTATCACTGTGGTTGTTATTAGCCTGATTGTGTCTCCCATGGTCCAGTTTTGCCACACTCTGATACATTTTCCAGAGAGCAGCCCCAGAGTGATCTTTATAAAAATAAAATCCAAACATGTCATTTGCTTGCTTACAATCCCTCCATAGCTTTCAGGACCAAGCCTCATCTCCTTAGTCTGCCGTCTGGGGCTCTTCAAGGCCGGGCGCCTACTTGCTAACCAGCCTCTCCAGGTCCAGGTCAGGAAGCCACTTGTCACCCCTCTCCCCTGGGCCACTGCTCATGCCTGTCATACTGAGGGTACTCTCTCCTCAGCAAAAACCTCCCTGATGGCTGTTCACTGTAGATTTTACAACCATTCACCATGCGGGCAATCTTTCTTTTTTTTTTTTATTGTGGTAAAATACACATGACATTAAAATTCACCATTTTGAAGTATACAGTTCAGTGACATTAAGTATTTTACTCAGTTTTAATACAAGTTTACTACTCTAGATGCATCAGGCACTGAAGTACAAAACAATTTTCCACGAAAGAGCAGAAGGACATCAGAAGTTCCAAATTATGAGAAGACGTAAAGTCTCACTTAATAGGAAGGGTTAAGTAATTAAGTCAAGACCAGAGCTGTACAATATGGTGGCTACTAGCCACACGTAAATTGACTAAAATTAAATAAAATTTTAAAATTACTTCCTCAGTCACACATCTCAAATGTTCAAGAGCCACACGTGGCTCCTGGCTACCTGCCTGGATAGCACAGATACAGAACATTTCTATCACCACAGAAAATTCTACTGGACAGCACTGCTTAGGACTATTTGAAAAAGAAATCAGAAATACCCGGCTGGTGTAAGGCAAGGCACACAGGCCAGAGCAAAGCCACAGCTACAAGGGAAGCTGACGCATGCTGGAAGCATGCAGAAACCCAGTACACAGAGACCACAACCTTGGCCTGTGTCCATACCCAAAGGCCATAAAAACTCCAAGCTAATCTGTTCCCTAAGGTATGCCTTTAAAAAATAATCAGTGCTGGCAATAAGGATACTAATGAAAGTGTTAATAGCAGTATGTGCAGAGGCTGAGAATGGAAGGTGAAGAGGGTAGAGGCACTGAGGGGCCAACAAGGCCTCCCCAGCAAGGGCCACGTTCACCGTCCTAAAGACAGACCTCAGCTAGGGGGACACGGTGGGCAGGGCGGTCCAGGCAGGGCCCAAGGTCACAGAACTGGTAGGTACCAAGATTCAAACACAGGTCTGTCTGTTTCCCAGTGATCTTGGCCACCCCATGAGACTGCAGAAACCGCAAAAGCATGCAGCTTTAAAGCAGTGGGTGGCTGGAGCCTTAAATATACAGCTAGGGAAATAACAGGAGCCAGTTCTAAGGTAAGCAGGGGCCAGTACAAAGGGCTTTGTCTTTCAGGCTAGATTTGGACTTTATCTTGGTGAGGGACCATTGAAGAAATCTACTAAGCGATGTAAACTAATTTTAAACAACCAAATTTTCATTTTAGAAAGCTAACCTTTGAAGAGAAAGAAGCCTATGCAGCAGAAGAAGAGATAGACCAAAGGATAGATGCATATTAGGATATAGCACACAGTAGGAGAAAGAGTTAGGCTTTGGGGTCAGACCCCACCCAGCTCCACCCACAAGGTAACCTTAGGCGCAGGGTTCCCCTCCCAAAGCCTCAGTTTCCTTAGATGTCAAATGGAGACTCTCTCTCTACACATTTCTGTGGTAGGTAAGGAACTGGCCTCTGCGGACTGCTGCCAGAGTTCTGGTGACACCCTCCTGCTGTTCTCTCTGGGATGGAGGTCTGTAAGGACAGTGCGGGGCTAAGAGTTGCCAGGGCCTCTGGCTGCCCTGCAGGGAAAGCCTGTCAGACTGAAGCAAAGCACAGGCAAGCACAGCCTAGAGGTCCAGAGTGGGGTACAGTTCTGGGCTTCCTAGTACCACAGGCCCTTAAGTTCCTCTTTTGGTTTAAATGTTTGAGCTAGATTTAGGTTGCTCGCAACTGAGAGACCGACAATAAGTTTGTGGTGAGGATTATATTTAAATACATGTAAAGCGTGTGATACAGGTGGTGCTCCTAGTACTACTAAAATAGTTCAGGCAGGAGAAAAGAGCCTGCACTAAGGCATGAGCAAAGAGAATAAAAAGGAAAGATGAAATCTCAGAAAGATATTCAGGAAGCAGAATCAAAAGGGCTTGGTAACTGACTAAATGTGAGAGGTAAGAGAAAAAGTGTAAGACAGTCATTTTCAACAGGGGTGATTTTGCCCCCCAGGGGACATACGGCAGTGTGTGGAGCCATATTTGATTGTACCACTGAGGGGGCCAGCGTCCTACTGGCATCTAGTGGGTTAAGGCCACAAATGCTGCTAAACACTCTACAATGCACAGGACAGGCCCCCAAAACAAAGAATTATCCAGGTTCCTAGACTAGGGTAACTGGTAAAGAACGGGCTATAAATCAAGAGTGAGCACGCAGGCGAAAGACTATAGATGTGGGGCTGGGGGAAGGAGGCAAGAGATAATGAGTTCAGTTTGGGATATGGCAACACTTGTGTGCCCACGGGCATCTAGATAAAGATGAGCGGGGCTTGGAAACTTAGAGGAACAGTGCAGCTGGTAACAAGAATCAGGAATTTTACAGGGCACAGAGACAGTAGCCCAAGTCCCAGGAGTAATGAGTTTCTCCAGAGAGGACAACAAAAGACAAATCTAAAGATGATATAAGTCTTAGCAAACCACAGCTTATAAAACCACTTTATCTTCTTTACAATTTAATTGACTTTAAGTTCTAGGGAAGATGAGTATCAAAGAATGTTACCAAGAGTCTGTTAATAGTTTCTATCCTCACCTTTATTTAAGATTCTAACACTGTCTCCACTGCAGTAAAGAAATATTTAGGAAGTGATAAGACTCTACACTCACCTACTTGTTTTAACCACTGAAAGCAATGCATAAAAAAAGTTACAGAAAATAATTTTGACCAAAGTATCAAATAGTTCTCAATGAATCTGCAAGCAGAAATAGATTCACAAACTCTCTTATCAATTTTAAGCAAAGACTGTCTGAGCCATGTACCTTCAAAGCTATTTTATGAAGATAAAACTCTGTCATTCGACAAACATTAACAGGCTTGCTTGGAAGCGGGTGAGGTGGAATGAACAGGTTCCCACACTGCTACAGAGAACAGAGCATTTTCATGCCCACTGCCTCATCTCACTTGACTATTTGATCTGTGTAGCAAAACTGTGACACAGATATTGCCATCTCTGTTTTATAGTTGAAGAAACCATTTCAGAGATTTTATGTGATTTGCCCATGGTCACACAACTAGATAATGGCAAGTAGAGATGACGTGCCCTGTGAAACCTGAAGGGCAGATGGGGAGGCAGGAGAAATACCTGACCAAAGGGCCCAACCTGTGCCTGCTTTTTGTATGAAAATTAGGGCTGGTCCAAGAGTAACAATCACATATTTTATATCTATTAGTTCTTTAATCCTTAAAACTATGAGATCGGAACTATCAACACCCCCATTTTATAAGTGAGAAACCTGAGGTTCAGAGACTTTAAGTAAATTACAAAGGGTTTACACGTTAAGAGGCAGATCTGAGGCTTGAACCTAGGCTTGTCTGATGCCAAGCCCATGTTCTTAATTTAAACTTTTTCTTTTGCTTAATATTGAATTTTCCATGTTATTTTGGTGAGATAAAGGTTTGAGCTTTTTCTTGCTAGCCAGATGACTACATGTCCAGATGGGCTGGAAGAAATGAAAGCTAGTTTTATTTATTGTGTTCTTACTCTCTATCCAGTACATGATTTGAACGGAAAGGGGCAGGTGTAAGCTATCATTAAAAGCTTCTGTACTGGAGAACTTAGTGGGAAAGTAAATGTTCTAAAGGAAGTCTGCCCCAAGAACAGGCTGCTATCAACCTTGACTAGAATAAATTGGACTCTCTTAGTCAACCACTCACATTCTGAAGTCTTATCAACAGGAGATTAGGGACAATAAAATTAAATGGCTGACATGTCGAAATAGAACCTAATGTGGGAAACATTTTCCATCTGGCTCAGTTACTCAAATGCCAAGAAAAAAATGAAATGAACAGGAGATGGGCATATTGTTGCTTTGCTAAAAATGTGAATATGCTTTCACATGCCGTTAAAAGCCCCTTCAGCAGAGTCTTAAGACACAAATGTCACGTCTGCAGTGGCAGAAGCCTCCTCAACGCCAGAGACATGAGACAGACAAGGATCACTGGGCCCGCCTTTTCCTTCTCCCTGTTTCAAGCATCTCTCAGCGACAAAGAATTCAAAACACATGTAAAAATAAGTATTCAGTGCTTGAATTTTTGGATGGAGACCTGACATTTCTGTTATTTTTCTGCTCTTAAAAACAATAAAACTTATGAGGGTAACTTTTTCAAAGTTTTAAAATATTTTATTATTAAATATTTAACACATACGAAAGAATATCCGTGTACGCAGTACTCAAAGACTAGAACACTGCCAGTACTTAGAGCCCCTGGTACCCTCTGTGATCCCACCTTTTCCCACCCTGACACGTAACTACCCCTCAGCTGATGCTTATCACCCCCTTGCTTTACCACATAATGCTTGAACAATAACCTAAACAATATATTTGACTATACATTCTGAATTTTATAAATGGAATCATACTATTTTATTCTTTTTGTGACTTGCTTTTCTCACTCAATACTATGTTCCTGAAATTCATTTGTTACCTTGTGTTATAGTTCATTCATGTAAATGTTGCACAGAGTTCCATTGTTAATATACCACAATGTATATATATATATTTTAACACGTTATCCATTTTCCTTCTGACCAACATTTAGGTTTCCAGTTTTTACTAGTATATGCAATGTTGCCGTAAACATCCTGGAACATGCCTCCCTATACAAACATATATACAAGAGTTCTTCAGCGGGGGTAGGTTCAGTGCCCACAACTCAAACTGCTGGGTCACAGGGTGTCCATGTTCTCCAACTTTACTGGATATTGCTACACTGTCTCCAAAGTGGTTACTAAAATTTACACTCCCATCAGAAGAGTATAAAAATTCTCAGTGTCCCATATCCTCACCAATTCTTGCTATTTTCAAATCTTTTAATTTTTGCTCATGTGATGAGTACAAAATCTTATCTCACTGTGCTTTAACTTGCATTTCCTTGACTACTAATTAAGCTGCATTTTTTCCCTGTATTTATTGGACATTTGGATTTTTCTCTACTGTGAAATTCTTATTTCATTTGTTTTCTTCTACTAGGTCTTATTCTTATTGGTTTGTAGGAGTTCTTTATGTATTCTGGATTCAAATCCTTTGTTGATCATATGTGCTGAAAATATTTTCTCCTAGTTTCTCTTTTACTTTCACTATAATGTCATTTGATGAATGTTAAGTTCTTAATTATGATGAACATGAATGTATCAACTTTTTTCATTCATGATTTGTGCTTTTACGATTGTGATTAAAGCATCCCTGTCCCAAGGTCATAGATATTCTCCTATATTTGTTTCTAGAATTATTAAATCTTTTTACATTTATCTGAACCCATATGGCATTTATTTTTGTATCCAGTGTCTGACTTGATCCTTACACACAGGGTGAAGATGGTCTTGTGAAATGGAGGCAGAAATTGGAGTGATGCCACAAGCCAAGAAACGCCAAGGACTGCCGGCAAACACCAGAAGCTCGGAAGAGATAAGGAAAGATTCTTCCCTAGTGCCTTTTAGAGGGAGCCTGGCCCTGCCAACACCTTGATTTTTGACTTTCAGCCTCCAAGAGCTGTAACAGTGTAATTTTTTGATGTTATAAATCACGCAGTTTGTGATATTTTGTTATGGAAGCCCTAGGAGACTATTACAATCATATAGAGCAAGCCAGCACCATTTGTTGAAAAGTCCATCCTTTCCCCTACTAATCTGCCATGTCAATTGTCACCTCTCCCACTGATAGACTGGTGAGGCCATTTCTATCATAGATTCCATACATGCTTGGTGGTCTGGGTCTAGGCTTTCCACTCTGATCCACTGATCCATCTCTACCCCTGCATCGATACAAGGTTGTATTCATTACTACAGCTTTACCATAAGTCATGATATCTAGTAGGGTAAGTCCTCCTACTTGTTATTCCCGTTCTTTCTTCCGTATAAATTTAAAAATCAGAGACTTCTCTGGTGGCGCAGTGGTTAAGACTCCGCACTCCCAACGCAGGGGGCCCAGGTTCAATCCCTGGTCAGGGAACTATACACCACATGAATACTGCAACTAAGAGTTTGCATGCCGCAACTAAGGAGCTGGCGGGCTGCAACTAAGACCCGGAGCAACCAACCAACCAACCAACCAACCAACCAAATAAATAAATAAATGTAAATAGGCTTATAAAGTTTCAGAAAAATTACTGGGTTTTTTATTGGAATTGCTGTGGACTTAAATGCCAATTTTCAGAGAAATGACATCTTTAAATTACTGAGCCCTCTCACCCATGATCATGACAGAGTTCTGTGCTTATTTACACCTTCATGTCTCCTAATACAAGTTACATTTTCTTCCATGGAGATCTTACTAGGTTTAGCTCCAAATTTCTTATTTTTTCTGTTGCTACTGTAGTAATACTTTTAAGAGTTATATTCTTAAACAGGGAATCATTTAAATCAGCGGCCCCCAACCTTCTTGGCACCAGGGACTTGTCTCGTGGAAGAAAATATTTTTTCATGGACGGGGGCTGGGGGGATGGCTCAGGTGGTAATGAGGGCGATGGGGAGCTATGGGGAGCAGCAGATGAAGCTTCGCTGGCTCCTCCGCCGCTCACCTCCTGCTGTGAGGCCTGGTACCTAACAGGCGGCAGACTGGTACTGGTCCGTGGCCCAGGGGTTGGAGACATTTTAATAACCATATTAATATCTGATATTTCAGTGATCATTATGTGTCAGACACTGCCCTAAATATGTCATCCTCACACATCTGAGGTAAATTCTGTTAACCTCATTCTACAGTTGAGGAAACTGGCTTAAAGAGGTAAGGATGCAGGAGGCACTTTGGAAACAGAAACCAGTATTCGGTTCTGCTGCATAATCTCTTAAATACTAGTGTATTGACCCCTTGTATTGTGATAGATGAGAAGAATAAAATCCACTTTAACCTCAGAACCAAAAAGGAATTATTGTTTCCTAATAATCAAAATCCCTTTAGGCTGCCCAAATTCACTTGATGGGTTCTCTAAATCAGAATAGCATTGACCGTATATTTATGGATTCAAAACTATTTTTCTGATTAATTTAGAAGAACATGCTCTATAGATATCATGTCCAACTCTTTTACGTAATTATATTTTAAAAAATTAGATAATTCGTAAACTGAGAATGTCACAAAAACTAGTATTTCTCTGTTGGTTAACAATGGTAACTTTCAAATAATTATTCAATTACTTTTTTTCCCTCAATGCTTAAATGTCAATTTTCAAATTAATGACTCACTTTAAAGATTCAGTAATGAACCTCACTCAGATCCTAAAGCTTCTAGGTTGATGATCATTACTGCTTCTGTGGGCAAACCAACACGACTAATCTCGTGACTTCCGTGATTACATTAATACATTATGTGTAAATTCTTTCTTCATATTAGAGTATCAGTAATCTTTTGACCTCTAGTCAATACCAAAGAATCCTTTGCAGTATTGGTGCATAAAAACATGATCTCACCTAATATTAAATAATCTGTGAATGGCATCTATTTAATTACTACAATGCTACAAATATTATTTATTATTCTATCAAGCACTTGGGATGCATCATTGAACAAAACAGACAAAAGGCGCTGACAATTTCCCCTAAGAGAACAAGCCAAACAATTGAGAAAACGGGCTCAGCACGCTCCCGTGTGGTTCAGTGGTCAGGAACAGCTGATCAGCCTCCTAGATCACATCTGTGGAATACACCTGAAATTAACATCATCGTCAAAATTAATGTATGCTGGGAAGAGTGCCCTCTGCTACATGCTCGTACACCGCCTTCAAACTGGAAAAACTGAACAGTGCTGTTTAGTAAGACAAAAATGCATCAGTACTTTCAAAATAACTGCCAAGAGCTTCTTAATATCAATAATTTCACTGGATAAATGAAAATAAAGATTAGAAAGCAATTATATTTGTCCTATGCCCATTTCATCAAACTGTTGGTATCCCTACAAAAACCCAGTAATTGGCAACTTATTAAAAACAAAAAAAGCAGCAGCAGTGGTGGCGGCGAAGAGAACAATAGCAGGTGGTGTAAGTATAGCAGAGCTCCTTGATAGCCGCAGGCAGCTCTGCAGTTACCAGAGTCAATTATTCTCACAGAAGAGCATCAATGAGGCCAAGCAGCCCCCGGGTCGGTTACACATGTAATCATTCAGAGATACATCATGCTTACAAATAATGGTGCAGGCATTAAAACCCAAGTTCCACAAACTGCTTTGCAACACTTAAAACTTACTCTAGCTAGTAGTAACTTGGGAGCATTTTCTGAACACAGTGGGGCAGAGGAAGCAGAAGGGCAGGTCAACAGCCAAGAAAAGATACACTGTCTGGGCTCCGCTAGTGGCTGGGAATCCAAGGTGGCATTAGGTGAATCTGGAATGACTGGCCCTGGACACTGGCCACAGCAACCGAACAAAGAGGAGAAGAATTGAACCTGCATGCCCAGTTTACCTTAGTGGCCCATGAATAAATACAGGACTGACTGAAATTTGCAAGTACATGAAAAGATCCTGCCCCATACCTCCTTCTCTTATAACGAAACAATAAAGAACCCAGAGTCTAAACACATACAGATGGCTTACTGAAATACAAAAAACAAAATATTCATATCCTCTAAAAATGTAAAGAGATGCGGCAACACATAAAGACACAGAGTTATGTATGTCGCTCAAAACTTTGCGTTATAATGATTCTTCTTTTCTTTTCCTTTCTTCCCCTTTCTTTCCTTTTTTTTTTTTTGATTCCCTTTCATTTACTAAGTGGCTGGTAGGGGTGAGAAGTAGAGGGCTGAAGAAGGTAATGCTGTTTGGACGGAAAGAGGACAAGGAAGAGTGAGGAAGGAAAGGAAAAGTGAGACAGACACTTCATAAAGGGCAATAAGAGACAAGATAGAAGTCCAAGTTGAGGCTGGCCACTAGCCTTCCACCCCGCAACTAACAGCCCTTCTGGATTCTATATAGATCACTGCACCCTGCAGAACGATGAGGCCAGAATTTTCCGTGATTTCTGAAGGTACTTCTCAGCTGCACCTGCTATGTGGCAGGAAATGAAAACAAAACATAAAATCACAAAAGTAGAAGGCCTCACCACATGAGAATGTTCTGATGACTGAACCCAAAGCTATATAAAGAAAGAAAGAGGATTTTCAGGTCTCAAAATTTCATCTTAAATATAGAATTTATTGTAATTGTAAAGCTTTTCCATATGTGGCATTTATCAAAGTCATCATTAAAGAGTTTACTGGACTGTGGAAAACAGTCTGGAGGTTCCTCAGAAAAATAAAAATAGAATTACCATATGATCCAGCAATCCCACTTCTGGGCATATTTCTGGGCAAAACTATAATTCAAAAAGATACGTGCACTCTTATGTTCACAGAAGCACTATTCACAACAGCCAAGACATGAAATCAACCTAAATGTTCATCGCCAGATGAATGGATAAAGAAGATGTGATACATATATACAATAGAATACTACTCAGCCATAAAAAAGAATGAAATAATGCCATTTGCAGCAACATGGATGCAATTAGAGAGTATCATACGAAGTGAAGTCAGAAAGAGAAAGACAAATATCAAATGATATCATTTATATGTACAATCTAAAATATGACACAAATGAACCTACCTATGAAATGGAACCAGAATCAAGGACATAGAGTACAGACTGCTGGTTGCCAAGGGGAAGGGGGTTGGGGGAGGGATGGAGTGGGAGGTTGGGGTTAGCAAATGTAAGCTTTTATATACAGGATGGATAAACAACAAGGTCCTACTGCACAGCACAGGGAACTATATTCAATATCCTATGATAAACCATAATGGAAAGAACATAAAAAAAGAATGTGTATATATATATATTTACAACTGAGTCACTTTGCTGAACAGCAAAAATTAACACAACACCATGAATCAACTGTACTTCAATAAAAAACTATTGAGGGAAAAAAAGAGTTTATTGGGCTATTTTCCCAGTTCTGTCTATTTTACTCCACATTTGTAAGTTTTTGCATTCTTATGACATACCTGGAAGAGGTTAAAGTAGAAGCAAAGAGTATTCTCAAAAAAAAAAAAAAAAAAAAGAGTATTCTCATGAAGCTGACTTCTGCTATGGAAGGGCAAGTGGTGGGACATGGATTAATGTAAAGAGGAAGGTGGGGCAAACAGCCAGAAGCGAGACTGATGGGAATCCAGTAAGGGGGCGAGTGAGACCCTGGGCAGCGAGGAAAACCTGGCATTGTTGTGACATGTGAGGTCTCTGTGATGCACTAGTGTCCTGACACCGGGGTGGGAAGCACCAATAGCTTAGGACCAAAAATGTGTTTTGTTTTGAACCATCCGTGAAGTTTGCTAAACAACACTGTGAACACTAATGCCTAGTTCTCTCTAAAACACTCAACAAGACAGGCTGATAATCAGTGGCCAGCATTTTGGGGAACCTGCTGGTAAGCTAATGCCAACCTGCAAAGCTGAAGCCCATTCAACACAGACCTTGGCCTCATCACAGTCTAAGGCAATAGGCCCCAAGGTCCTCCTCACTAAATTCAAAAGTGCTTTAGATCAAAACGTTAGTGAAAGCCTGGGCAAGAAGAAAGAGGCTAGCAAGAGAAGACAGTAAGAGTGTGAGGAAAGGATGGAAACAATGTCCTCCCCCCACCCCCCGCAGTTATCCCCTCCACTCAGTCCACTCCTCTTCCTATTCCAGCCGGCATTCTACATATGGGCCCCTTTAATACATCTGCAAGAACTTGAGATCTGTATGGGCCAGTGATATGGAGGAAACATTTTGGTCTTTACAAAGCTATGAGGGTGATTATCTGACACTGTGGGCTATATAAATCCAAACTGAGAAGTAAGTCATTTGCTACTGAGGCATTACATAAATCAGATTAATCTTTAAGAAATGGGTTCGTCTCCTTTTGAAAGACAGACTCCCTTCTGTTTCACAATTTTCAGTCGTATCTCCCATCCTATACAAGTTTATACGTACTCATGAGCAGCAATGGTTTATTTCCATTCCTCCACTGAGTATGGGAAAATCACAATCTATTTGCAATTATAATACCCTAAAAGTAAGTTATGTGATTCTTTCAAATGTGAAAGGTAACAAGTGAAAACATTCTTGTTAAAACTCAAAATAGAAAGTTGGTCATTTGTAAAACAGGTCTGCCAGACGCCAAAAAAAAAGGCGGGGTGGAGGGGGGAGTCATTTAGAGGTTTTAAAAGCCTATTCTGGTTTTTAAAGCATTGCTTGAAGCAGGGTATACAGGAATATAATAAAAGTCAAATTAAATGTCTTTAAACTGGAACAAATAGGAATTCTCTGACTTTCAAAATCCATCAGGCAAAGTTTTCAAAACGCAGCTACTAGAGGTGGGCAAGGACTATGCCTTTTGATTGCTGACCATTATAACTCCTAGGAAGGCAACATGGCCAGCATACCATAAATACTCAATATAACCTACTTATATATACATTTGTTACTACATAAATAAAATGCCTAGAAGAATATGCATCAGTTGTTAACAGTGGTATCTCTACAGAGTTGGATTGGGGGGGAGTGGTGTTTAAAATGAGAAATGGGGGACTTTTAATTTTATGTACTTCTCCTGATTTAAATTTTAGGTAAGAATATTATTTTTTAAGTTCTTTTAAAATGTTTAAACAATCTCGAACTTATAGAAAAGTTGCAGGTATGGTACAAAGAGCTCATTCTCCCAGAACCATTGAGAGTAAGTTGTCAGTCTCATACTTCATCACTCCAAATACTTTAATGCATGTTTTTCTTAAACAATAAAATAAAATCTCTTATGTAACTAAAATACAGCTATCAAAATCAGGGAATTAACACTGATACATTACTACCATTTAATCCTCAGGCCCCATTCAAGTTTTGTTCTTGTCCCAGCAATGGTCTTTTAAAATAAAAGGACAGGGGCTTCCCTGGTGGCGCAGTGGTTGAGAGTCCGCCTGCCGATGCAGGGGACACGGGTTCACGCCCTGGTCCGGGAAGATCCCACATGCCGCAGAGCGGCTGGGCCCGTGAGCCATGGCCGCTGAGCCTGCGCGTCTGGAGCCTGTGCTCCGCAACGGGAGAGGCCACAACAGTGAGAGGCCCGCATACCGCAAAAAATAAATAAATAAAATAAAAGGGCCCAGGTCAGCATCATATGTGGCATTTAGTTGACATGACTCTTTAGTCTCCTTCAATCTGAAATAGTTCCTCAGCCTTGTTTTGACTTTCATGACCTTAAACTTTTAAAGATGATCACAGGTCATTTAATTTGTAGGATGTCCCTCAAATTGGGTTTGTCTGATGTTTGCTTCTTCATTAAATTTGGGTCATGCACCTTGGCACAAATATCACCAATGCAATATTGCATTCTATCAATTTCAGTTTGTCCCATTACTGGTAATATTCATTCAGGTCACTTGGTTAAGGTGGTATCTACTGTGCTTCTTGACTGTAAAGTAACTCCTTTCCCCACCCTGTATTCAATAAGTATTTTGAGGGGAGGTACATTAAACTTTAAATAAGACATTTTGAATTTATTCATGAGTCCATACAAAGGTCTTATTTCAAAGTAGGTGAAATTGTGAGAACCTTCACATTTCTCTTTTATTCAATAGGTTTTAACCAATGACTATCACTTCTGAAATTTTGATGATCAAATTATCCCAAATTTGGCCAGTGGGAGTGCCTTCAAGCTGGCGTGTGTCCTTTTGAAATATCTCCATCATTCTTGAAGACTTCTTTGCTTTCTAGCACAAGATATTCCAGGTTCATTTTAAACTTTTCTGCTCTAAGCCCATAATCAGCCATTTGTCCAAGAAGTTGGGGTTCCTTTTAGTGGAAAATGGTATTTAGAAGCCAAGATCTGGGCACGTGATGGGCTCATTGCTATTGAGGTATTGCTGCTCTCAGGCACTCTCACCCTCTTTACGGACAGAGCGAAGAGATGTATATACATATGTATATAAATACACATGCATGCATTTTACATCTGCATCATTTCTATATTTATCAATACTTATTAAAATGCATGAGTTCACACTAATACTTCTGATTCCAATCTCACATCACAAGATTCATTCCAGTTTTCTCCCCTTCAATATTTGTAACTCCCTTCTCCAACAGTGACAGTTGCTGGCTCCCATTATTCTTAACATACATATGTATTCGATCAATCCTCCTCCTGTATTTAACCAATCTCATAGTGCTGCTGCCACCCCAGGCTCACGTGAATGCCCTGCTCACCTCTCTTTAGGTCCAATACACCACACCAGACCTTCCCTGTATGTGAAGGTCACCTCATCCTACTTGGGCTCTAACACCCCGACCAGGTCACCTACCTTCTTTGTCTACCTAAGAAGCGTTAGGACTGAATTGTTCAGGAAGGGACAACTTAAAAAAAATTAAGTGTAAAAAAATATTTTTTAAAAAGAGTATCCATTAAGTTGGAACTTGTGATAATTCAGACAGCCAAGCTAAAGTTCACTTTTGCATCATCTCTGAAGAACAGGTTTGTTAAGTAAATTAATAGTGTAAACAAGCTTATAACCCAGATGTTTAACCTACTTAAGAAAAGTAATTGTTTTCAAGCACTCTAAAATCACTGGGCATGTACTTGCCCTTAATTACTGTCTAATTACAAATGATTTCTATTTTCTTCATTATAGTTTTGATACGTCCTCTATTTGATTACACTTTAAGAATTACTACTTCAACTCGATACAGTGAAGATCCTTTTAAAAATGTCTCTTTATTAATCAATTTGGCTTTTCAATTAATTACCTGAGATAAAGTTTTTAATCACTCAGTAATTTCTCTTTCTTAGTTAACATATCATGTTGCTCAAGAAGAAAAATGCCTTTCAATGGCCATCCAGGACTGTCCCCCAAAACCTCCCGCTCTGCATGCCATCAGTACTGGCCTCACTGTCCTCGTTATTATTTATTATGAATGCAGTGTGAGGATCCCATAAAGCCATCAGTTCCCATCATTTTTTGTTTGTTTGTTTGTTTGTTTTTTGCAATACGCGGGCCTCTCACTGTTGTGGCCTCTCCCGTTGCGGAGCACAGGCTCCAGACGCGCAGGCTCAGTGGCCATGGCTCACAGGCTCAGCAGCTCCACGGCATGTGGGATCTTCCCAGACGGGGGCACAAACCTGTGT
Organism: Hyperoodon ampullatus; assembly: GCF_949752795.1. Classification (NCBI taxonomy): domain Eukaryota; kingdom Metazoa; phylum Chordata; class Mammalia; order Artiodactyla; family Ziphiidae; genus Hyperoodon; species Hyperoodon ampullatus. The sequence goes on along the minus strand of NC_136924.1, from coordinate 36,762,717 downwards.
CCCCTACATCGGCAGGCGGACTCTCAACAACTGCGCCACCAGGGAAGCCCTGAGAGCATATTTTATTTAAGACACTCTGCTTTATAAAACAGGGATTTATCATCAATGAACAAATTATTTTGTGCCGCAACTGAGAAGGCTTGGGGAGAGAATACATTCTGGAGTTAGAGCCCTAGTTCCTCCACTTCCTTGTTTAGTGGTTTCAGATCAGTTACTAAGTTTTGGGCATGCCATCCTTCTTATGAAGATCAAACCATTTCCACTTCAGGTTGCAGTGAGAACTAAATGAGGTCATGGGAAATACCTGCTGTATAATAGGCACTTAATGAATGTGAGTTCATGTCCTTTCCCCACCAGAGCCTCATGGAAAAACTCAGTATGATTCTAAGCAGTCTTTTTCAATTTGGTCACAAAGAACCTCAGAGAGAACCTATAGAAGAACATGGGTCATAACTGGGTCATAACTGCTAGCTTAAACTATGTCTGCCTATCACTGCCCTTGACCAAAACAAGAGAAATGAAAAAACACCAGCAAGAGTTCCATGACCTAAAAACAAGCAATCAACTTATCCCTTACCCAGGAGAATAATATCAGTATTCAGAGGGGGAAGAAATGAGGAATAAATAGCCTATATTTTCTACTTTGACTTCCAAATAAAGGTGCCAACTAATCCTAGAGACCCCAACTAATCCTGGCCTGAGGGCATCGGGATCACTCTCTCAGTGATGGGTTATTTGTTTGTTTGTTCTGCCTAACCAGCTCTATCAAGTATCAGTGACTAAATACTAGGATTTAATATCTGACAAAAGAAGATCAATTAGGGCTTCCCTGGTGGTGCAGAGGTTATGAATCTGCCTGCCAGTGCAGGGGACATGGGTTTGAGCCCTGGTCCGAGAAGATCCCACATGCCGTGGAGCAACTAAGCCCATGCGCCACTACTGAGCCAGTACTCTAGAACCCGTGAGCCACAACTACTGAGCCCATGTGCCACAACTACTGAAGCCTGCGTTCCTAGAGCCCGTGCTCCACAAGAGAAGGCACCGTGCCGCAACGAAGAGCAGCCCCCACTCACCGCAACTAGAGAAAGTCCATGCACAGCAACAAAGACCCAATGCAGCCAAAAAAAAAAAAAAATCAATTAGAGGTAACCAATTTTAAAAACCAAAGGTGTTAATAATGTGATGCACTATGGGCCACACTAGCAGTGTTGGGAAAAAAGACAAAAATGCTAGCCCCCAACAGTGAACCAAGCAGAAGTGCAAAAGTCCCAGAAGGTAAGACACGACCTGAATAGAAAACACTAGGATGAGAAGTGAACCTAAAAACTGCCAGCAAATAATGCTAGATGATCTATTTGCTCTGTATATTCAATATTTGAAATATCTAAGCTTTTTTGGAATGTAAAAGTATGTGGTTTTGGTGTGTGTGTGTGTGTTTTTTTTTAAATCGTGAAAATTTGTTTACCTTGAAGGGATGGAGGAGGATGTAGTGGCCTTCCTTCCATACTGCTTCAAGAGCAAAGCCAGATGTTAAAAGAATGCAAACAAAATGCTGAGGTACCATGAATATACACTTTGTCTCTGCAAATAATTCTTTCTTCATACAACAGGATGAAGTTGTGTACATGTTTCATTTGCAAAGCCTCTGTGCTTCCAAATGGCTTCCAAGAAAAGGTCAAAATGTCTCCCCCCAAGGTTTACAAAGGGCCTAGTCTCTGAGTGATCTGTCACAGGCCTCAGACACAGGTGGAGGGCCAGGAGTAAAATTCCTTACCCAACTGAAGTCCAACTAGTTATCGAGAAGAGCCCATGTCACCAAAAACACATGGGGACTCGCCCCAGGAAGAGAACACTTTCTTGTTTGTCAAAGCCCCCAAACCACAGCAGACACTTACCAACATTTCTGCAACAGGCAACACAGCCAGATTCCCCTCCTTTTAGACACCACGCATCAATCAAGCTTCTATTCAGTCTCTCCTCCCTTCAAACTGATGGAAGTGCCAGATGCTCTGGCTCTTCTTCTCAGTTTAGTGGGGGGAGGACAGGTGAATAGGAAAGGTACTAGAGCTCAGAGAACTCAGAGACTGACCTGCATTTAAAGCCTTCTCTAATTGTGAAATATTCTTTGTTTCCTATTCAAGGATGTCTGGGCATGAGCAAGGCAGGGAGGAAAAACTGAGAGTTTTATATAAAATACACTGTCGCCTAAAATTTTTTTTTTTTTTTTTTTTTTTTGCGGTACGCGGGCCTCTCACCACTGCGGTCTCTCCCGTTGCGAAGCACAGGCTCCGGACGCGCAGGCCCAGCAGCCATGGCTCACGGGCCCAGCCGCTCCGCGGCACATGGGATCCTCCCGGACCGGGGCACGAACCCGCATCCCCTGCATCGGCAGGCGGACTCTCAACCACTGCGCCACCAGGGAGGCCCACCTAAAATATTTTTAAAGGGAGGGGACAGTCCACAGGCCCCTTCCATGCCACCCCAAATATTTCTGCTAGAAGGGAAGGATGGCTCAGATACTTCAGGAAGCTACTGTGAAGCTACTTGGCCTGGGAGAAGCTCTTGCGTCTGGTTTCTTCCCAAGGCAGTAGGGCTTCGTGCTCAAGCACACAACTTCAGCAGCCTTGGGCAAGATACTTAACCTCTCCATAGTTAGCTCATGGGGTCATCATGAAGAATAAACGTTAACGTATATACAGCACTTAGAACAGCATTATAGGAAGCACACAGCAAGTAACACTGTCTTTCCCTTCTAATGTGTAAGTTCTCACCTCCTCCAACCCAAACCCTTTCTTTCCTCATTCTCTCAGGTCATTTGCCTGACCCTGGACTTATCTTATTCCCAACCCAGCCTGGACTCCCATGAACATTCACAGCATTCCCTGAAGACTTCAACCCCTGGCTATTCCACACTACCTATCCAGGCCAATCCTGACTCAGCCTCAGATGAACCCCAACTCACCACGTTCTTCACCTTGCTTTGCTGGAAAGGGCCTGGAGAGCCTCAGATCACTGCAATTACAAATAAAGGATCTCCTCTCTCAGCTAAGCCTGTAGACCTGGTAGATGGTTCTCCCTGTAGTCCTTTTCCACTCAGACTTCATCTCCTGTTTTACAGCGAGGAATGCCTCCAATTGAGAGGGTAATGTCTCCCAGAGGGAACTCCCTCAAATATCCTTCTCTCCATTTCCAAATTTACTCTTCCCTCTCCAAGGCTAACCTGTCATCTAGGCAGCAAATCTCTTCCCACACCTCAGTTCTCTTCAAACCCTCTCTCTCCCCTGTTCAAGCCACCCAGCTGTATCGAATGCCTCCTGGGTGCCAGGCTCAGTTCGTGGATGGTGAGGCTACAGAGCTCATCCTCGTACCTTCGACAGTTAAGTCTCGGCTTGTTCCTTCCCCTCAGCCTTCTGATTCATGCTTTAGAATATAAGCCCCATGAGCATAGGGATCTTATCTATTTTCTTACTGCTTTATCCCTAGAGACTAGCATAGCTCCTGAAACACACAAGGCACTCAATAAATATTTGTTGAGTTAATTCAAGTCGTCCTTGATTCATTTATTCATTCAACAAATGCTCACTGAGCACTCACTGTGTGTGTGTGTGTGTGTGTCAGGTCAGGTGCTGGAGTTACAGAGGTGAGCACGACTAGTTCCTGTCCTAGAGCTGCTCACCGTTGTGACAGAGAGAAACCTGAAAGCCCACGGGGAGACTTCCCAATGTGACAGACGGTGGCAAGCAGGATGAACAATGATGTGCTGGACCTCAGTGGAGACCTGAACGTGTTGCACTGAGCTCCTAAAGGCCAAACCTAACTGCCCACATCCAGGGCTTATCTCAGCTGACCCCCTGGGGCACCAGCCCTGATAACTATCCTTTACTTCCCTAAACTCCTTCCTGCCTGGGTTTCTCTTGCACCACCCTTTTTCCTGTTTTCATCCCACTCCTCTGACCATCTGTTAAGGGAGCGCTGTCCCAACCATGGCCTAGATGACTATCTCTATATCTAAATGGATGGCTCCCAACTTCTCTCTTGAGCTCCAGGCCCTCATTTCCACCTGCCGAGTTATAGTAAATGTCCAGCAAACAACTAAAACGTATCCAAAGCAAACACACAGCCTGTGAGCCCCCATCCTCACCCTTTTACAAACTCACAACCCCTGCTCCACCCACCAAATGCCCATCCCAACTCCTGGCATCATCCATTCACCCCGCCAAGGGCCTGTCCACAACTCTTCCTCCTTTCTCACATCCGATGGATGTCATTTCACAAGTTTTTCTAAAATCTAGTCTTTCCGTCTTTACTGTCACTGCCTTAATTTACATTCTCCAATCACTCCTCTTGCTTTGATTGCCCCTCATCTCTCCTCCAGTATCAGATTCTCAATATGGAGATCAACTGAAGCAAGTTGAGTTTTTAAAACTGCTTTCTACAGAATAAAATTCAAATTCCTTAGAACACAAAACCCAGCCAACCCTTCCACTCTCCTCCAGGCAGCCTGCACTTGTATCCCACTAACACCTCACCATTTCCCATATGCCCCCACCCCCTAAATCCTCCCTTGTTTATGTCACTTCCTCTGCCTGAAATGCTAGCATAACTTCTATGAAAGCAGTAGCTAACACTGACTCCAGGTACTATTACTATTATTATTCCCCATTTTACCAGTGAGAAAGCTGAGGCACACAGATATTACTTGTTCAACACTGGGCTGACCTAACCACACAAGTGGCCTGACTTCAGAACCTCAGTTCTTAACCACTACGTTATATCACCCCAATCTACTCACCATCCCCTTCACCAAGCAACTCCTAATTTCCCTTTAAGACTCAGTTCAGGGACTTCCCTGGTGGTGCAGTGGTTAAGAATCCGCCTGCTAATGCAGGGGACATGGGTTCGAGCCCCGGTCTGGGAAGATCCCACATGCCGCGGAGTAACTAAGCCCATGCGCCATGGCTACTGAGCCTGTGCTCTAGAGCCCGTGCTCCGCAATAAGAGAATCCACCGCAATGAGAAGCCTGTGCCCCACAACAAAGAGCAGCCCCACTCGCCGCAACTAGAGGAAGCCCGCGTGCAGCAACGAAGACCCAAGGCAGCCAAAAAAGAAAAAAAAGAGTTCAAATGTTTCCTCGATGGTGGAGACTTCCCCAATTCCCTAGGGCTCTGCCTCCAACCTCCAGGATCCCTTGGCATCATACCTCTGTCTTTATTACAGGCAGCCTCACATTACTGGTTGAGTTCCAAAGATAAAAGCCAGGTCTTTTTATCTTGTACTATTCCCAACACTGTAGAGTGCCTGAGGCATAAATACTTAGGTAATAAACAAATTTTTCCAAGTACACAGGACATACAGTATATCCTGCTCACTCAAGTCTACCCGGCCTGTTACTGCTTCCAAAGACCCTACCTACACTGCTAACCCCAACCTCTCCCCTCCTCCTCTCTTGGCCCCAGGATTCTGAGGATGAAGAGTCAAAGCGCTCGCTGGGGTGGCCACTCCCACAGCCAGCTGACAGCATTATCACAGCAGGGCAGGCCAGTGAGCTGCTGGCCATGGGCCCCTTGATTAAAGGAGTAAAGTGCATCTAAAGAGCACTTTCTCTCGCTGAAGGCAGACAGAGGGGACATTTGATGTGCAGTTGCCAGATTTACAGTCTTTGTCATTTAAAATGTGAGAGTGGGATGGTGGACATAAAAATAAAAATGTACATAATATGACAAAAAAACCTGCCATGGCCCTTATTTACAACTCACTGAGAGCCAACAGGCTGGCAAAAATGTACGTAAGTAATATTATTTAGTTCTGTGACCTACTTGCCAATTTTACAAAATCACCACGACTATACAGTTGGCTCTTGAACAGTGTTTGAACTGTGCGTGTCCACTTATACGTGGATTTTTTTCAAGAGTAAATACTTAACGGTTGGTTGAATCCGCAGATGCAGAACGGTGGATACGAAGGACTGACTGTAAAGTTACACTCGGATTTTCGACTGCGCAGAGGGTTGGCGCCCCTAACTCTGGCGTGGTTCAAGGGTCAACTGTATACCTCATTAAATCAGATAAACTTTGGAATAGGTTTTGATTATTATTCTAGATTCTACAATTGCTCAGCACCTAATGGAGTTGGCTTGTTTTTTCTTTTTTTCTTATGTTAAAGTAGAGTGGTTACCTGCTTACAGTATTTTCAGAGGGAGCAAAGTAATTTTTTTTTAAGTGTGAGTCACTGTCACACAGTGACCATCATCACTGTCAATAAATAAGAATGAAGGAAGGTAGTTCCAGTACTTGAAGTAAGGTTTATTTCTATGAGTGAGGCTAATAAAACCAGCAAACACATGGTTAATTGTAATACATGCTAAGAGATGGGCTATAATTAGGGTGGTTCCCAAACACTGAAAACTTTAGTACCCGTGCTGATCTATATTTCGTATGTAATAGTTTTCATGAAGCTATAATCAATTGAGTAGGATGTTTCTTATTCTGAGACTGTCCATTCTACTCTTTTGTCAAAATGCCTTTTCTTTGAAATGGTGGTAATAAATAGTGGGTTTTTAAAAATGCCTTTACTGGGTATATTTAAAACTGGTAACTCCTGATGGATCCTAATATTGCTTTTGCAATGTTACAGTTCCCTGAAACCTACATCTGTCTGGGAACCACCATGTTAAAGTGTCTGAAGAGACATGGGAAATAGCCAAATCCAGCTTACTTGTCTAGAATGTAGTTTTAGAAAGGAATAATTAAAATGGAAAGCACACCATGCATTTCCCCAAATTGTGCCTAAAAAACAAAAATAAAAACCTGGGACTTTAAAATTTTATATATACACAACACTTAAGATTCCCAACACATATTAGCATCTTAAAGACTCTTAAGTCCTTGTAGTAAGCAAAGATCAGTTTAATTCAGGAAAAGAACTTTTTTTTTTGTTTCCAGACAAACCTGTTAGTACCCTGACAAACAGTAGGAAACATTGAACTAATCAAATCTACTGAAGTGTGTCTAAAAACAGAATGTGTTAATTAGTGGAAGTGTGTCTTCCTGAAACCCGGAAAAGGGGCAGGGAATCACCCCACCCTCAACCCCTCCAAAAAAGAAAGTATGGCAGTGCTTTCTGTGGGGCTTTTCCGAGAGAAAGTTACATAATCTGGTAATAGGGTTTTTCTACTTCAGTTTCTCTAAAATCTAGGGGGAAAACATGCATGTACATCACCATTCCTCAATACGGATGGCCAACTCCTTTTTTTTTTTTTGCGATACACTGGCCTCTCACTGTTGTGGCTTCTCCCATTGCGGAGCACAGGCTCCGGACGCGCAGGCTCAGCGGCCATGGCTCATGGGCCCAGCCGCTCTGCGGCACGTGGGATCTTCCCAGACCGGGGCACGAACCCATGTCTCCTGCATCGGCAGGCAGACTCTCAACCACTGCGCCACCAGGGAAGCCCTGGCCAACTCCTTTTGATCCAAATGGAAAGCTCTGGATAGGGAGGACAACATTCTGGTCATCAAAAATATCCATCTCCTCCACGCTGAAGCAGCAAATTAACTTCTTCTTCTTCTTTTTTTTTTTTTCCAAATCTTCTGGCCGCTCCAGGCAGCATGTGGTATCTTAGTTCCCTGATCAGGATCGAACCCACGCCCCCTGCATTGGAAGCGCAGAGTCTTAACCGCTGGACCGACAGGGAAGTCCCGCAAATTAACATTTTAAAAAATCGCTTATGAATTTGGTTGGTGTGGCAACTGAGTGGACTGATAAATTTGATTCTCAAAACCAGAAAAACTGGGGATCATGTCCTGGAATATGGCAACCCACGAGTGGCTCCTTAAAAATTCTTTAAACCTCAGTGAGACAACCCAGAGTGGACCATTAAATCATTTTAGTGGTTGGGGTCAGCTTTTTTGGTTTTGTTTTTGTTTTACAGAATGGACTTGAGTAGCCTATATCAGGATAGAATATATGACGTAGTATCAGAAAGTAAATATAAATACTTTTGCTTCCGTGTATACTTCATGTATGTACAGGGCCTCAATCAAATTGTATTTCTTAGTGTAGATCCAATCAAAAAGTTCGAAAGCCACTGTTCTAAGCTAACAATTAGCTGTCTAACTTCAGCTTATAAATAGGAACTTCTTGGCATAAAAAGAACAGCAATTATTTTATGCAAGCAAGGGGTTAAAAAAGAATGGCACCGAGAGGTACAAGACTCACTGCTCTGGGCTCCTGAGAGGGGGGCAAGGAACCTTGTGCTAGGTTTCTTTTTAAGCCATTAAAGGGCATTACGTAAGCCCACCACTACACAGTCTGTTTTTTTTTTTTTTTACAAAGGCATGGATAACCAAAATGCACTTCTAAAGGAAAACAAAAATGTAAGGATTTATTTCCATGTTGATTTAAAAAACAAGATTTCACAGAATAAGTGACACCCCAAACTCTTATACTTCATAGAAAAATAAGGTCCTCTATGTCCACCGAAATGGAATTGTGCACCAACTCAAAAGCAACGCTTAACTTTCCAGTGTGAACAAGGTTTGGTTCCAAGCACAACTCAAGATCATTTCTATCTTTACAGGTTATTATTTAGAAGGTCTAGTTAGCAACTACAAAGCAATATAAATCAATGAGATCATTAAATAAAAATCTTTGAACTTGCATTTTTATAAACCACCCATATTTAGTAAATATTATATTGGCCCAGGATGTCAAGAACTACAAAATGAGTATAATAGTCTATGGCCAAACAGCCTGCAGGCTGCCAAAAAGAAGCGAGATTCAAGCACAAAATAATTAGCCCTTTGGCACTCTTTCCCCCTCATGCGAGAAGGCTGGGACAGCTGATGGAAAGCTTCTGAAAACACTGGAATCTTAATGTCACCTCCCCACCTGAAGCCTGGCATCTCACTGACTCCACAGAGTTCAAAAAGGGGGAGGGAGTGCTCCCAGCCTCCAACAAAATCTCTGTACCCAGCATTACTGAAACTGGACACAAATTGGTTACGCTTAAAAACTTCTACCAATGTACCATCCAGCTGACCTTAGCCAAAACAATTTTTTAAATTCCTGTTTTAAATTTTAGAATCTATGGATAAAAAGTTCATCTCCTCACAAGCAAAATTAGGATCTGACCCCTTCAATTCTAAAAATTGCATTAGCATAAGCTCACATGTGTTCTAACACCATTGCTGTGAAATGTTTTGTGATGGGAAGAATGCTTTGTGACTCTGGCTATTTCCAAAGTGCACATTAGCTGCAAGCAGCCTATCTTACTCTGCAGAAACCCTCCCTGTCTAGTGTGAACTTTTAATGAGGCTACTGTGACTGAGAAACTGAATTTTTAAATGTATCTTAGTTTTAATTAATTTAAATTTTAAGGGAGTTCTCTGGTGGCCTAGTGGTTAGGATTCTGGGCTTTCACTGCCGTGGCCAGGGTTCAATCCCTGGTTGGGGAACTGAAATTCCGCGAGCCACATGGTGCAGCCAAAAAAATAAAATAAAAAATAAAAAATTTTTTTAATTGATAACTTACTTTTATTACTAGAAAACTTTTGTATGTTTGAAAAAACTTGGGTATGTGAATGTACTTTTCCAACTGTAAAATTATCAAATCTAAATACAGATCAAGCATTTCCAATAAAATTTCACATTCAAACTGAAATGTGTTATAAAACACACACCAGATTTTGAAAACTTAGTATGAAAAAAAGAATGTCAAATATCTCATTAATATTTTAAAATCTGTTGCATGTTGATTTAACTTTTTGTACCTATTGGGTTAAATAAAATATATACTATTAAAATTAATTTCACCTGTTTTTTTCTTTTTTTTTTTTTTCTTTTTGGCTGCGCCGCGTGGCTTGCGGGATCTTAGTTCCCCGTTGAACCCAGGCCCTTAGCAATGAAAGCAGAGTCCTAACCAGTGGACCGCCAGGGAATTCCCTCCTTTTATTTTTTTTAATGTGACTCCTGGAAAATGTAAAATAACGCATGGCTCACATTCTATTTCTACTGAATGGTGCTGGCATAACCTAATGATTCCCAAACCTTTCCCACCGGAACACCTTCCAACACCAGGTTCGGGGACGTCGCCATAACCAAATACTGTTCTTCCTGTGCGGCATCAAAACCTGCTGACCGCATCTGAGATTGAGAAGTCCTTCCCTCATCTTCAGTGACTCACGACTGTCCTGCACAAGCACCTTTCTTTAATCCTTTCCCAGGTCCTCTTTCTCTTCCTGTCCCCAAGGCCCCATTCTCAGTTCTCGTTTCCATTCTCTGCACCCATGGTGACCTCATCTCCTCTCAGCTTCAACTATCACTTCTATGTGGATGACTTCCAATTCTTTATCTCCACTTCTGACCTCTTTCTCAAGCGTCAGCTCCACATTGCCAGCTGCCTGCTAACCAGTTCCATCTGGAAATCCCACCAGCTCCTTAAACTCAGTATGCCTGACCTGGAATTCCTCATCTTCATTTCTGCTGAAGATTCCAGTCATTCACCTTGAAAACCTAGAGTCCCTGGTCCCTCTTCTAGCCCCACTGCCACAGTCTTAAGGCAGGCCCTTTCATAACAGGCCTCCTACTTGGCCTGCCTATCTCAATTCTCCCCTCAGTCCTGCCCTTTCCCAATCCCACCACCCCCAGTCCTCCTCTGCCTCACTGCCATACTAATATTCTCAAAATACCACATAGATCACATTGCCATCAGGCTTTCAACAGACCCCCACTATCTGCCATGGCAATCCAAACTACTCAGCAGGCGTCCCAGCTCTCCCATAGACATTCAAACTCCCATCAATCCCCTCTGAACACAACTAACCCTCCAGCTACAATGCTCTGCCCTCATGTCTGCTCTTCACAATTCTGCCCAGTATTTAAGGCTCAGCTGAAATAAAAGGTCCTCATATAAAGACTTCTCTGATCAACCCAGCCAAAATTAGCCTTTCTCCTCCCTCAAACTCCTTTTGTATTTCTAGTGGTGATCACTGTAGTAATGGGAGTACGTCTGTGGTCTTACCCTCTTTATAAAATAGTGTTCTTTTTAACAGTAGTACCCAATAGCACTTGCACTGCACATTGCCATTTCTGGACATCTTACCAAAGAAATCAACTTAAAAAGGAAAATCTTGGGCTTCCCTGGTGGCGCAGTGGTTGAGAGTCCGCCTGCCGATGCAGGGGACACGGGTTCGTGTCCCGGTCTGGGAAGATCCCACATGCCGCGGAGCGGCTGGGCCCGTGAGCCATGGCCGCTGAGCCTGCGCGTCCGGAGCCTGTGCTCCGCAACGGGAGAGGCCACAACAGTGAGAGGCCCGCGTACCACACACAAAATAAATAAATAAATAAAATAATAAAAAGGAAAATCTTGGTAAAGTTGGGACCACTGATGACTCTCAAATCTATCTCCAGCCAGATATCTAATTACTCCAGACCTTCATTTAGATGCCCTAAGATTAAATTACTCCAAAACTGAACTCATTTTCTCAATCCCACATGTGTCTCTCATCTAAATGGACCCTAACTCCGTGAAGGGTACCACCATCCATCAGTAGGCCAGGCCAGAGACAGAAAGGTCATCTTTTATTTCCCAACCCTAACCCTCAATGATTAGGTTCTGTGAAATCTTCTTCCTAAATGTCTCTGGATTTATCCACTTCTTCCCAGCTCTGCTGTCAGCCCAGGCCACCATCACCTGAGATTACTTCAATACCATCTGGTCTTATACTCAATCCTCCAGCCATTTTCTACAGTCCAACTAGAGCATATCTTTCAAAAGTTCAATCTGATCAGGTGAAATTCCTGCTGAAAACCCTTTAATTGTTCTCGGGATAAAGACTTCCAAACATGACTTATATAGACTCTTCCACAACTCACCAGTGTTTACCTTTTCAGTTACACTTCTCATTTCCCAGATTATCTTTTCTCTTACACACATCACGCTCCGACCATGTCCAAGTACTCTACATACAGTTCTCCAAATATGCTGAAGTCCTCTCTTGCCTCGGGGGCCTTGCATAAGCTGGTCCCTCTATGTGGGTTGGGTGTCCCTCTTTTGTAATCACCCAACACCTTGAGGACTGGCCAGGCTCCCTGCATTTATATTCTTTCTAACTTCAGTAATGGTACCTGGAAAAAAATCTTCCTACTACTCCTATGCTAGCTCTTATCCCAATGTCTGGCAGGTAATAGGTATTCAAATAATTATTTGTAATGAATGAACAGATTAAAATTTTGTTTTTCTTTGAAACAAATTCCAGTCCAAGGTCAATGAATGAAAGCTATTTGTCATCTATATTAATTCAACAGCATTGTATAAAGTGGGCAATTGACCTAAATTTTAATTTTATCTGTCTTTTGAGTCAAAACTATTACCAGTTTGGTTAAATAGAGTCTACATGTGCAGGCTCAGAACAATGAAAATGAAGGAAAAAACACTGTATTTCATATTCCCCTTTGCCTTGTAAACTTTAAGACCAATTCATTTGAAACTGTTGAGAACCTTTTGATGCAAAACACAGAATGTATGAAAAGCAGCCAAGCAAATGTGGATACACCACAGAGGCAGAGCCTGAAGGGAACTGGAGAGCAGGGAGAGACGACCTCAGACCATAGGAATGTAGGGACTTGAATAAAAGAAAAGGCTCAGCGCTGCCCCTGTCCTCATCCAGACTGAAGCTCTGGGCAATCAGTGCCCCGCGCGTCATGATCCTGGGAGCCATGAGAGGATCAGGCATCTGTGGGGCCATAAAAGCCTTTCTGGTTTACTGAACAGAGAGAGAGCAAAGGGGAAGGAAACACTGAGCAACGAGACTAGGTGCTGGCCCCTTCATACAGCATTTCCCTTCTGCTTCCCAACAACGTATTATTCCCATTTTACCGATTAAGAAACAGGGGCTTGGGCTTCCCTGGTGGCGCAGTGGTTGAGAATCCGCCTGCCGATGCAGGGGACACGGGTTCGTGTCCCGGTCTGGGAAGATCCCACATGCCGCGGAGCGGCTGGCCCGTGAGCCATGGCCGCTGAGCCTGCGCGTCCGGAGCCTGTGCTCCGCAATGGGAGAGGCCACAACAGTGAGAGGCCCGCATACCACAAAAAAAAAAAAAAAAAAAAGAAACAGGGGCTTATGGTCACATAGCTGGTCCTGGTGACCTTATACTCAGGTCTAATTCAAACACATTTTTATTGAGCACTTATTTGTGCTAAGCCCTATTCTAGATGCTGAGGATTGAGCAATAAGCAAAACACTAAAGTCTGCTTAGGTTTGTGGGGAGTGATGTACCACACACAAATAATGTGATTTCAGATACTGACACAATTAAGGGGCATAAAAAAAGTAAAACTAAGGGATAAGATAGAGTAACTAGGGAGGCAACTTAAGTTGCAAGGTTCTCAGAGATCATTTAAAAGATAATTTTGCAGGTCTAGAAAAAAAAAAAGGATAAAGTGACTATCTCGTCAAACCTTAAATCGAAGTCTCTAGAACTACCAGAAGCAAAAACTTACCATTCATTCCCTGATTATCAGTAAGGAGACCATCCAGTGAAAGAACTATAGCGTAATCCTAGCCATAACCCAAAGCAGTAGGTTAGACAGTCATCAGGTGGCAAATATTTCCACATGAACCGGTGGTTCAGGGCGATGGGCTGACCAAATTAATTCTTAGCTCCCCCTGCACCTACACCAGCACCTGGCATAATAAATGATTGCTGAATATTTGAAGAAAGAAAGGAAAACATGTTAAAATGTCACCATTGCGGGTTAAATCCCTTTTCAGGCCAAGTGGCTTCAATTCGCCCCATCCACTCCACCACAAGTCTTAATCACAAGAAGCAGGTGAGGGAAGTCGGATTAGTGTAAACCCTTGAACAATACTGTACTAGGAAACAATTAGCATAGGCTGCCCCAATCCCCAGCCAATGATCAGAAACCCCACCTTTAAATTCCAAGTTCCACTTAAAGAAAATCTAATATCCAAATGATAATTAAAAATTAATAAGGAGGGGCTTCCCTGGTGGCGCAGTGGTTGAGAGTCCACCTGCCGATGCAGGGGATGAGGGTTCGTGCCCGGGTCCGGGAAGATCCCACGTGCCACGTAGCGGCTGGGCCCGTGAGCCATGGCTGCTGAGCCTGTGCGTCTGGAGCCTGTGCTCCGCAACGGGAGAGGCCACAACAGTGAGAGGCCCGTGTACCGCAAAAAAAAAAAAAAAAATTAATCAGGAGTAATTATTTGGCTTCTTTAAATAAGGGTTCTCCTAATGCAGATACTCAGGCTACTTATGTACCAGGTACTTGTTCTAACTGTTGCACACGCAGCACCAAGGTAAAGCCACTGGTTCTTTACCTGGGTATTTCCCTCACTAGATGGGTACTCCTTGAGGGAAGGGACAAAGTACCTTCACCTGTGTTGCCTCAGGGCCTTGTCCAATTTAAATGGCAGGAGGTCAATGATTATACTGAGTTGTAAAAATTAAATTTCTCCAAAACTTTTCAGTTCTGGGGCAGTTGGGTAGGGTGAGGCCCACCCCTTGCTACTGTTATCTGCTGGGGCCTGCTCTGCAGAACCTGAAGGTCTCATCATCACATATCACTCTTTCTGTGTCTCTTTGTAGGTTTAAGAGCTGGAAAAGCCTTAGAAGTCTCCGCTTCAATTTTTAGAAGTTGATTTTTAAAGGACTGTCCCAGTGGCGACAGAGAATAACAAATGGCCATTCAAAGCTGAACAACAGGGTTGAGTTTGCGCCATATACCAAAGATGCCAATGCTTCTTTTCTGGCACACAGATGGAAGGACTGAAAAACAGTTTAAAAATAAGATACCGGGGCTTCCCTGGTGGTGCAGTGGTTGAGAGTCCACCTGCCGATGCAGGGGACATGGGTTCGTGCCCCGGTCTGGGAAGATCCCACATGCCGCGGAGCGTCTGGGCCCGTGAGCCATGGCCGCTGAGCCTGCGCGTCCGGAGCCTGTGCTCCGCAACGGGAGAGGCCACAACAGTGAGAGGCCCGCGTACCACAAAAAAAAAAAATAATAAAAAAATAAAAAAAATAAAAATAAGATACCACTTCTGATAAATAGGCACTATCAATTTTTGTGATGTTTCAGTAAAATCTTAATAATGAATCTGTGACAATTCTTTCTGAGACAGAGTAGCCTTGTGAATAACGACATTAATATCACAAGTAGACCCAGCACTGGGGGTGGGGAGACTTTAGTGAGGATTATATTATTTTTCTCCAGTAAGAAACTTCCCCTGCATACACTGTCTCATTTTTAAAAACCACAACATGCAAGTTCTAATATCCCTGGGGTTTTGCTGTTCATAACATCAGCCACATCTCTAAAGTTTTTAGATTCATTCACGCTACCAACAGAAAGAAAACTTCAACAAAAGGCACAAATACCATCCATCTGCACACTTGATTTATTACTCATTTTTATTTGCTCCTGAATTCCCATAGTTTGGTGTGCCATAAGGACTGGCCCTGCAGGAACTTAGATCCAAAATGGCAGCTGAGCTTCTGAAACTCATCAGAGCCATAATGCCTAACATACGTGAAACCAGGTCTTATCTATCGCACTTCTCAACCTGTCTAGGAGAGAAGAATATTTACCAAAACATTTCAAAGAATCAGATCACATTCTGTTAATGTTCATTATATCATTCTCCTTCTTGCCTAAGAGAGCAGGCACCCTGCTTCTGGTCCCTCTGCTCTGCAAACTGAATTAAACTGCTATTCACATGTTTACAGTCCACAAAAACAAGCTAATGGCAAAACATGGAAAGCTTAGGTTCTTCTCATTCTTCTTCTGTAAGGCCAACTTAGGAAATGGGCGTAAAATGAATCATCTAACAAGTAAAGCCCCAAATAAGCGCTTTCATTTTCAGAAAAAACAACAACAAAAATCAGAGCTCTAATTTTCCTTAGGTCTACCACAAAGCAACACTCCCTATCACTATGGTAATTTCTGTCTTTTCCTTTAAATTCAAGCTGTAAAAAAAATTTTTAAGAGACAAATTTGTTCCAGATTACCTCCTGACTGTAATGTTTCCAATCCCTCTTACACAAAAGCTTAACTTATACCACTAAAAAAATTTACACTGAATTTAAACCGTCACTTCTCTACTCATTTCCACTAATTATAATAACAACATTAATTTTAGAAAAATAATAAAATACTTGCTCTTTAGAGACAGAGGACTTTAATTATCTTTATGAATTCAAATGGAAAGTCTTTTTGTTAAATTAGCATGAAAGTCCCTTCATCTACACACAATTGGCCCAAAGAAACAGGCCATTTTCAGCACAAGAGGCCAATCCATTTTAACAGTGAATAAAGCTTTTGAAAGCACTACACACCCTCTTCCAGACTGTCAAATTTTCAAAATGGTCCAGCATTTTTTTTCCATTTTTTTAACACTTTCAGGTCCAGCAAACATCTTATAATTAGATTAATTAAAAAGGAAACAACAGCCAAAAAAAGCCACTGCTCACTTCTGATCAAAATTATTCCATTTATGCTTAATTAGCTTTAATCCAAGTCTACATATTTAATGATGGGGATATGACAATTCAACCTATTTGCATATTTTAAATGCCCTTTCTAAACTATACTTTGTAACAGATTTAGAAAAATAGTCTGTTTCTCATGCCAATATGCTAAGGCATAAATCAGGAGGATACAAATTAGGAAGAAAAAAAAAGAAAACAAGGCCTCTCAGAGCCAGGGATGTGCTGGGGGGCGGGGGGGTAATTTCCCCGGGGCGGGGGGCAATTTACCCGCCGCATCAAAACTACGATCCTTTCAGCCCACCAGACCGAGAAGCATTACATCACACTCTCACAATGATAGGGGGAGGTGGCTCTGAGAAAGCAAGTTTTCAGCCTTCTTCCCTCCGTGTTCCCAGGCTTTCTAGAATCCTGCATTAGGAGTAATGGAATTTAACTTCAGTGCACTGCACACACAGTTTCAGGGGTAACACAGCTACTTATTTAGGTGACCCAATATGACCACTTCACAATGGATACGTGGCTAAAACAGGCAACTACACATACAGATGCTGAATTTGTGCTGAAAAGCCCAGTTCATCTGTGTAAGATTAAACAGAAATTGTAATCTATGAGAAATGAATAAAGCCAATCCACAGGGAGAAACTGATAAAGAAATAATTCCTAATCGGGAGGAATAGCTGTTTATACCCTTTAAAACACCATGTTTACAAGATAGTCCCACCATTTGGTTCGAACCACAATCAAAATAAAAGCGCATCTGGCTGCATATTTGAGAACACACACAGAGACCCAGTGCAAATGAGCGCGCGCAGAGGAGAGGGGTGATCCACACATTGCTTGGGAGGTTTTCAAGCAGGGGAATCTACAAACCCCAAACCTCCTGGTGTTCACTCGCCCCCAGCCTGATGTTTAAAATGGATCAGGTCTTATTTTAGGTTTTACATCTCTCTAGGAAGGATGGCCTAGCTTTAAAAAAAAAAGAAAAAAAGAAAAAGGTTTTCCCGTGGTAGTGCTTGCCCTCCCAGATCCTTTGTCGGCCTTAGCAGCCGAAAGAATGCAAACCCATTTATATTTATGCAAATTTTTGCAGCAGATTTAAGGGGGCAGGGAGAGGTCTGTGTTTTTTAAAAAACCTCTTTCTAAATATCAAATTTCCAAATACTCGCAGCTTCATTTATTTGCAAGACAGAAACGATGATGAAAATCTGCATATAAATTAAAAGTGCAGTTAAATCACTTCAAAACCAAATATTTTACCAAGGCTTTTCCATTTCTAAAATGCCGAACCAAAAGTACATCACGGGTCTGATTTACACAGATTCACGAAATGTCTGAAGCCAGTCTCCACGCTAGACAAATGTCGATTTGCAACACCACTAGTGAAAACGGTTAGACAAGATCCATATAAATCAATTGGTTTTAAAAAATTGAAAATATTTACCAACCTCATAAAGTGCAGCAGTGCTTAAATCCAGCAAATTGAGGCATACAAGGTAGAAATGGAAATGAAAAAAGGTCCAAAAAATGATTTCTTTTTGTCTATCTGTTTTTTTGTATTTTAAATATTCAGAAACCAGCAGAGACTCTGTCGGCCATTTTGGCTTGAACTAACTCTCACACTCACTCTCCCTCTTGCTCTCTCTCTCCCCCTCTGTCTCTAAAGGAAACAGCTTTTTGTGACCTTCAAATAGAGGCGGATCATGTGACTTTGGGTAGGTTTGTCAATCAGGAAAGGGGAGGGAACTGGGGCTGAAACTACCTTAAAGGGAAAGCGGCCCTTTTCCACTCACTTTCATTTGTGAAACGCTGTTATCTCATACTCTCCACCTACACACACTGAATGTGAAAGTGGCAACAGCATAAGGGTAACAGATGAACAAAATATAAAAACCTTTACTGGTTTATAGAAATGTGCTCAGTTGCTAACGATTCTTACAGATCCTGGAGCTTGGCTCACTTGCTACAGCTATTCTCTGGGTGTTTGGGCAAGCACAGGCTGGCAAACTACTCTTTAAAAAGGGGCTTAAACAACACCTTACTCAAACAAGAGACTCTCGTCTTTAAAGACTGAGGTGAAATATAGGACACAACTGATCTCTAACAAGCTCCTAAAATGCACAGGAAAAGACTGAAAGGAAACATACCAAAGTATAATCTGTGAATGCCAACCCAGAGAGGTGAAGTGACTTATCCCAATCACACAGCTAGACAGCTGCAGAACAGTGACTGGTTTCCCATTTATTGTTTAGGGTGTATGTATGTTTGGTACCTCCTCCCCGCACCCCAAATAAAAACTATGCTACAGCACAGCAAGCTGGCAGATCTGAGTCACCTTTAATCCCCTCCCCCACCCGAGGAAGTAGCTTGGCAGCTAACCTAGAGTCAGCGCTAAATTTAAAACCTACCTGGATTCCCCCATTCCTAAGAGCCTTCTTCTGACTCGGTGCATCTTGCTTTCAACCCACCTAAGAAAACCACGCTGGGTTTGCGTCTCTAGCCCTGGGGCTAACAGGCTGTGTAACCTTAGTTAGGCAACTCCCTTTACCTTCCAGGCCCCAGTTTTCTCATTTGCGGAATGTAAGGACTGACCATCAGTAGATGGTATCTTTGATTCCTTTCAGCCCTAAAACTGTACTCGGCTTCTTTGTTTTTAGCAGTTCTGTTTCATCTTATCCTTGCCATCTCAAAAGTCATTACCCCAGGAAAGTTTTCCTTGACCCTCCCCGTCTAGACCAGGCCTTCCTGTTCAACACTCCCATAACTTCCCTTACTACTTCTTCATAGCACCCGGCATAACTGCAATTTATTATTTGTCAAAGAACTTGCTTATAGTTGGTCATCCCCAGTATGTATAAGGACACATACCACATCTTCCTTCACTGCTGTGTGAGGCCCGACACCTACCTAGTCCCACAGAGTAGGCAAATAAATGAATGAATTAATGACTTAGACCTCCATTCAGAAGTGCTTGGCTGAACAGAGGAAATGTGCTATCCAAATACAAGGAATAAAAGTCACATAGTTTCCAGAAAATCAACTCCATCTATTTGTTTTAAGGACTGCTTGAGGAAATAAAGTAACTAAAATGATAGAAAGTGGGCAAAAGTGCCCTGTGACTATCAGACTCCATCTATCTCTATGAACCAGAAAAGCTCAGATTCCACAGTGTGATTCTCCCAAATGAACTGGGCTGACCAAGCATAATCTGACATGCCAGCCAGCACAGAACTGATGGATTCTGTAAGCCCAGTGTTCCTTGAAAAGGAACCTGCGAACCCTTTCTAAATCCCACACGTTTGTCATCCTGGCTTCTGGGTCTTTGTACAGTCTCCCTCCTTCGCTTTTTCCACTGTGATAGAAGAACCAGAAAGGAGCTGTTTCGGGACAGGCAGAGGCCAATGCCTAGATGATCTGACAGCTTGAATATTTATGGCGTAAACGCTTCCACTGTCTTTGCACAGACCCGAATGGAGTAGGAGCCAGGACCTGAACTGACAGTTGAGATTGTAAGCAAAAGCAGGAAACTCCTAGGATGGAAATTTTGAACATTTAGTCTATTTTTATCCTTCCAATACCTTCCAGATGAGCTACGGAAAGCTTACTTCTGTGGAGCATGCTCAACATGTTAAAATGCATGGAAATTGTACAGCTGCCTTGTTTTAATTTGTGATGGACAGAATTTCTTTATAAGACTGAATTTTGCCAAGTCTCCACTCCTCAATGCAGAATATTATCATATAAACATGACTATGTGTTTCCTTGTGTTATAGCAAGCTGCACAAAAAGTAGAGAAACAAACACATTTTAAAGCAAAATATTAGTTCTATTTTCAAATGATATGATCAATAATTTTCTTCAACCTCCAGGAAACTTTTTCTTGGTGAGATACCTCTAAACTTAAAACAATTAGTCCAACTGTTCATCTAAAAGAAAGAAGTGTAATAAATGCACTATTTCCCCTGTATTTCCAGGCATTTTGGACTTTGTGATATAGTTATATTTATTGTGCTGTTTTCATATTAACAATTAGACAGTGTTTTTAAATTATATTACAAAGTGAGGATACAAAGTAACAAAAAATGAGTTTACTTTTAAAACAAATAAACCTGAACTTATATGCTCAAATGAGTGTTATCTTTCAAAGTTGGCACCTTCGGTGACTATATAACCACTACTAAAATATTTCTATGAGGAAACATGATTGAAAAATAATGAACTGAACATATTTAACTCAAAAATCTACAAAATGAGTAATGAACTCAAAAAATAAACTAACAATGATAAAATCATAAAGAGTAGACTGAATCTTTATTGATTCAAAAAATTTTTGCTTGTTTTAAAATGAACCTATCTACAAAACAGAAACAGACTCAAAGACAGACAGAACAGACTTGTGGTTGCCAAGGGAGAGGGGTGTAGGGAAGGGATGGACTGGGAGTTCAGGTTTAGCAGATGCAAACTATTACATATAGAATGGATAAACAACAGGGAACCATATTCAATATCCGAGATAAACCATAATAGAAAATAATATTTTAAAATGTATATATATGGGGCTTCTCTGGTGGCGCAGTGGTTATGAATCCGCCTGCCAATGCAGGGGACACGGGTTCAAGCCCTGGTCCAGGAAGATCCCACATGCCGTGAAGCAACTAAGCCCGTGCACCACAACTACTGAGCTTGCGCTCTAGAGCCCGTGAGCCACAACTACTGAGCCCGTGTGCCACAACTACTGAAGCCCGCTCACCTAGAGCCCGTGCTCTGCAACAAGAGAAGCCACTGCAATGAGAAGCCTGTGCACTGCAATAAAGAGCAGCCCCCACTCGCCGCAACTAGAGAAAGACCGTGTGCAGCAACGAAGACCCAATGCAGCCAAAAATAAAGAAATAAAAATAAATTTAAAAAAATTTATATATATGTATAACACTTTTCAGTACAGCAGAAATTAACACTGTAAATCAACTATACTTAAAATTTTTTTAAAAATTTTGTTTTAAAAAATAAATAACTGGGCATATACCTGGAGAAAACCATAATTTGAAAAGATACATGCACCCCAACGTTCACTCCAGCACTATTTACAATAGCCAATCAACCTAAATGTCTATTGACAGATGGATGGATAAAGAAGATGTGGTATACATATACATATAATACTACTCAGACATAAAAAAGAGTGAAATAATGCCGTTTGCAGCAACACAGAGGGACCTAGAGATTATCATACTAAGTGAAGTAAGCCAGACAGAGAAAGACAAATATCATATGATATCGCTTATATATGGAATCTAAAAAAATGATACAAATGAGCTTATTTACAAAACAGAGACTCACAGACATAGAAAACAAACTTATAGTTACCAAAGGGTAAAGGGGGGTGGGGGGAGGGATAAATTAGGAGGTTGGGATTAACTTATATACACTATTATATATAAAATAGATAACCAACAAGGACCTACTGTATAGCACAGGGAACTATACTCAGTATTTAGTAATAACCTATAAGGGAAAAGAATCTGAAAAGGAATATATATATATATATACACACACACACATATCTGTAACTGAATCACTGTACTGTACACCTGAAACTAACACAATACTGTAAATCAAATATACTTCAATGAAAATAATAACAATAAACTTTTTAAATTAAGTTTTAAAAATTAATAAAAAATAAATAAATAAAAGTGGATAATCCTTTGGAAAGTCTGATCAATTAAAAATAAGAGAGGGGCTTCCCTGGTGGCGCAGTGGTTGAGAGTCTGCCTGCTGATGCAGGGGACATGGGTTCGTGCCCCAGTCTGGGAAGATCCCACATGCCGCGGAGCGGCTGGGCCCATGAGCCATGGCCGCTGAGCCTGCGCATCCGGAGTCTGTGCTCCGCAACGGGAGAGGCCACAGCAGTGAGAGGCCCGCGTACCACAAAAAATAAAAAAAAAAAAAAAAAAATAAGAAAGAAGCTATAAATTAACATTAGGGCTGAGAATGGGACATTATAATCACAAATTTGGAGAGGACTTTTTTAAATTGTGAAAGAATTATACATAACTTTATGTCAGTAAAACTGAAGATTAAATAAAATGGATGATAGTCAAGGAAAATAGGAACTACCAAGGTCAACTCAAGAAAAGTTATGAAAATAACAAAAACCCATTGCAGAAATGTGTTAGATAATTATTCAAAGAACTAGCCACTGAAACTACGTCAGGCACAAATGGTTTTCTTCTATCAAACAGATAATTTTATGTTATCTCTACTGTTCCCGAACTTATGGAGACATAAGAGAAAGCTTCCTAATTTCTTCTATGAGGCTAACATATTCCTGATACCCATCTGGACTCAGACGCGGTATGAAAAATAAAACTACAGACCAATCTTCATTTGTGAAGATGAACACAAAAATCCTAAGTAAAATATTAGCAAATAGAATTTACCAGTTTTAAGAGAATAATTCATTATGACCATGTAGGGTTTATACCAACAATTCAAGGATTGTTAAATTACAAAATCTATTAACATAACTCTTCATTTGTTCAACAAGTATGTATTAACTGCTTTCTCTGTGTCTGTGCTAGGTGCTGCGAATACAGTAGTACCAAACAGGGTAGGTTCTCGTCCACGTGGAGCCAGTATCCTCATGGGAGAAGGAAATTCACTGAGAAGGAAGTAAAGAATTGATGGGATATGGAAAAACTGAGAGAGGCTCACTTTAGATCAGGTGGTTCGGGAAGGCTTTTCTCAGGAGGGGCATTTAAGCTGAGCTGAAAAGAGATTGCTTGAGTGTTGAAAGAACAAGACGGACGATCAGGAGGCTAGGCCAGGTGACCGGGGAGAGAGGTGGGAGATGAAGCCGAGGAGGTAGGAGGGGCTAGATCATAGTGGGTCTTGCAGGCCACAGAAAGGATGTTATTGTTAAGAACGGTGGAAAGTCACAAAAGAATTTTAAAGCAGGAGAGTGAACAGTGCCATTTTATCCATTACGCAGTCTCCACTTAATATCTCGGATCTACAAGCTTTTTAAGGGTCTAGGCAAATGTTTGGAACCTGAAAAAATATATTTACAAGTCCAAAATACAAAAAGAAAATTATAACCATAAAAATGAATAAATGCTTCAGTGTCCTTGGAATATAACACCCAACAATTTCATTCACTAAGTTTAGCATTTATAAGGTTTCACTACATTTGAAAATAATTCTCACTTTGCAAAAAATACTAAATATGTTAATTATTAAGAAATCTTAGGTGATTACAAATTAAGTCAGTTATTCGTAGCCAAAGAATTTCAGAAGCAAAATTATTAAAATTCTTTTAACATACGGTAGCAAAAATAAATAAAACCATGTATTTAATATGGGATGAGGGACTTCCCTGGTGGTCCAGTAGTTAAGAATCCACCTTCCAATGCAGGGGACATGGGTTCAATCCCTGGTTGGGGAACTAAGATCGCAGGGCAACTAAGCCCACATGCTGCAACTAAGACCCAACACAGCCAACTAAATAAACAAATATTAAAAAAAAAAATGGGATGAGGGTACCTTTTAATATGTTTTCTATAAAGTGGGACAAAGTCTCCAAAACCTCCCAAGGTAACATTCCAAGGACCCATGGAGGTCTTACTACCACTTTAGGAGAGACAGGATCAGAGTTATGTGTTCAAAAGCTCATCCTGGCTTCTATATGGAGAATACACTACAGAGGACCAAGTGGAGAATCAGAGACAAGTTGGAAGGCAACTGTGGACTTCTAGGTGAGGGAGGATAGCCTGGATCAGATGGAGGTGGTAGAGGGGCTTCTGTCGTAAGTTAGATAACTGGCTGTTGTTAAGAGTGCAATCTGTGGGACTTCCCTGGTGGTCCAGTGGCTAAGACTCCATGTTCCCAAAGCAGGGGGCCTGGGTTCGATCCCTGCTCAGGGAACTAGATCCCACATGCTGCAACTAAAGATCCTGCATGGGGGCTTCCCTGGTGGCACAGTGGTTAAGAATCCACCTGCCAATGCAGGGGACACAGGTTCGAGCCCTGGTCTGGGAAGATCCCACATGCCGCGGGGCAACTCAAGAGCCCGCGCTCTATAGTCCGCAAGCCACAACTACTGAAGCCTGTGCTCCTAGAGCCCGTGCTCTGCAACAAGAGAAGCCACCGCAATGAGAAGCCTGCGCACCACAACGAAGAGTAGACCCTGCTCACTGCAACTAGAGATGGCCCGCGCGCAGCAACAAAGACCCAACGCAGCCAAAAATAAATAAATAAAATAAATAAATTTATTTAAAAAAATATGCTGCATGCCACAACTAAAAGATCCAGTGTGCTGCAACTAAGACCGGTACAGCCAAATAAGTAAATATTTAAAAAAAAAAAAAAGAATGCAATCTGTGACCATGAAGTACAGTAAGGCCAATCCACCCTTTCAAAAATAAGACCCCAAACTCTGAACTCACCATTCATTCAGTCAAGAATCATCTTTTAAGCATCTACTATGTATCAGATGCTGTGCTGGAACCAAGCCCAGGAGGGTACAAAGAGGATTTTAACACCTTGAAGGACAGAGACATGTAAATCTATAATTAAAATATATCATAGTAACTGCCATAATTAAAGTATAAATAGTTATGCTATAAGAATACAAAGAACTAACTGCTGAGAGTCAGAAAAGGTTTCACAGGGGAGGTAAGATTTTAAACCGAGTCTTAAAGAATCAGTAGGAGTTTGTCGTGTAGAAAACACAGGTAAGGCAAAAGCTTTTCTAAGTTTTATCAACTTCAGTACTACCAAACGACAGCGATGAAGAAGGCTGACAAGAAACAAATGTAAGAACTAAGTTTTTTCAGAATTTTTATCCCCAACAAAGTCAAAAGGTATATAGTTAGAAATAGTAGTCAAAACTACAGTGGAATCTCTAACACAACTAGAATCCAAAATCTTTGGAGAAGGTTAGCATTTACACTCTTATTACACATTTATAAATTAGAATGCTAGCAGACCTTTTAAGGAACATTAAAAGAAAATTCTCAGATTCTTTAGAACCA
This sequence comes from Hyperoodon ampullatus, assembly GCF_949752795.1. NCBI lineage: Eukaryota > Metazoa > Chordata > Mammalia > Artiodactyla > Ziphiidae > Hyperoodon > Hyperoodon ampullatus. Next base: position 36,737,184 of record NC_136924.1, on the reverse strand, counting down.
AACCTCAAAAATCAAATTTGCGTCTGGAGGATGCCTTCCTTGACACTCCTGTTTGAGTTCAGTGTCCTCCTCTGTGCTTCCTGGCACACTGTACATGCCTCTATGGAAGCACCTTCAAACCCTTTTGTTATTGTTACCCATTTACTTGGTGCTTCCCCCTCTAAACTATGAGTTTCTTTTTTTTTTTTTTTTTTTTTTTTTTTAAATTTATTTATTTTAATTTATTTATTTTTGGTTGTATTGGGTCTCCGTTTCTGTGCGAGGACCTTCCCCAGTTCCGGCGAGCGGGGGCCACTCTTCATCACGGTGCGCGGGCCTCTCACTGTCGTGGCCTCTCTTCCTGCGGAGCACAGGCTCCAGACACGCAGGCTCAGTAGCTGTGGCTCACGGGCCCAGCTGCCCCGCGGCATGTGGGATCCTCCCGGACCGGGGCACGAACCCGCGTCCCCTTCATTGGCAGGCAGATTCTCAACCACTGCGCCACCAGGGAAGCCCTAAACTATGAGTTTCTTAAGGGCAGGGTATATGGTTATTATTTCTATCTCTAGTACATAGGAGGAATTCAATTAATGTTTGCTGAATGAATGACCAAATGAATAAGCAAAAGAATGAAGAGATGAATACTATTAACCTGGGTATTTATAAGATGCAAAAGAAACAACACTTAACATCCTATAATTAGGAGATAAGACACTGGACAGTCAACAAGAAAGTATAAGATAAATTGTTAACTATGTGGTTCCAACCCTCAGAGAGACAGGAGTTAGAAAATTGAGACACTATAGCTCATTTGAGCTGAGTTTCAAAGGAAGGACAGAATCAGAATGGTCAAAATAGATGTTTCAGCAATGTGTGCCATCCTGTTGTTACAATGGTGGAGTTGGTAGGTGTGCCCGGGCCAAACAGTGGGGCTCCATGGCCCAAAAAGAGTGCTGAATTTTTGCTGCACATGCTCAATAATGCACAGAGTAATGCTGAACTTAAGGGCTTAGGGGTAGATTCTCTGGTCATTGAGCACATCCAGGTGAATGAAGTCCCCAGGACATGGTGCAGGACTTAACAGAGCTCATGGTCAGATCAACCCATACATGAGCTCTCCCTGCCACACTGAGATATCCTTACTGAAAAAGAACAGATTGTTCCTAAACCAGAAGAAGAGGTTGCACAGAAGAAAAAGATATTCCAGAAGAAACAAAAACTTACGGACCAGAATAAACACCGCAAAAAAATAAATGCAAATAAAAGTAAAACAAAAAACAAAACCAAAAGAACACAAAAACCCCCAGATGCTTCAATATGAAGCTAATGAAGCTTTAGCTGCAGGACCCCTCACTTTCATGGTGCTCTCCCAAAGCCCTAGGAGGGGTCCTGAAACTATGCCCAGATGACCTCTTTTTTTTTTCTTTTTTTTATTGTAGTAAAATATGTAAAATTTACCATCTTAACCATTTTTAAGTGTACAGTTCAGCAGTGTTAAATATATTCACATTGTTGTGAAACAGATCTCCAGAACCTTTTCATCTTGCAAGTCTGAAATTTTATACCCATTAAACAACTCTCCTTCTCCCCCTCTCCCCAGCTCCTGGCAACCACCATTTTACTTTCTATTTACATAAATTTGACTACTTTAGATACCTCATAAAAGTAGGATCATACAGTATTTGTCTTTTTGTGATTGGCTTATTTCACTTATAATATTTTCAAGGTTCCATCCATGTTGTAGCATTTAATAGGATTTCCATCTTTTTGTGAGTGAATAATATTCCATTTCCTGTATATACCACATTTTGTTTATCCATTCATCCACCAATGGGACACTTGAGTTGATTCTACCCCTTGGCTATTATGAATAATGCTGCTATGAATATGAGTGTGCAAATATTTCTTCAAGACCTTGCTTTCAATTCTTTTGGATACATACCTAGAAAGGGGATTTCTGGATCACTTGGAAGTTCTATTTTTGATTTTTTGAGGAAACTCTACACTGTTTTCCATAGAAGTTATGCCATTTTATAATCCCACCAAAAGTGCACAAAGGTTCCAATTCTCCATATCCTTGCCAACATTTGTTATTTTGTTTGTTTTTTTTTTTTGGATAGTAGTTATCCTGATGGGTGTGAAATGACATCTCATTGTGGTTTTGATTTGCATTTCCTTGATGATTAGTGATGCTGAGCATCTTTTCATATGTGTAAAGGCCATTTATGTTATCATCTTTGGAGAAATGTCTATTCAAGGCCTTTGGACATTTTTTAATCAGGTTATTTGATTTTTGCTGTTGTTGAGTTGCTCTTTATATATTCTGCATATTAACCTCTTATTAGATAATATGATTTGCAAATATTTCCTCACAATCGGTAGAATGCCTTTTTACTCTATGACTGTGTTCTTTGATGCATAAAAATTTTTAACTTTGATGTAGTCCCATTTCTCTATTTTTGCTTTTATGCCTATGCTTTTGGTGTCATATCCAAAAAACCATTGTCAAGTCCAGTGTCATGAAGCTTTTCTCCTATGTTTTCTTTTAGGAGTTTTATAGTTGTAGGTCTTAGGCTTAGGTCTTTGATCTATGTTGAGTTAATATTTGTATACAGTGTAAGATAAGGGTCCAACTTCATTCTTTTGCAAATGGGTATTGAAAATTCCCAGTGCCATGTGTTGAAAAGACTCTCTGTTCCCCATTGAATGGTCTTAGCACCTTTGTCAAAGATAATCTGACCTTATATGAGGGTTTATTTCTGGGCTTTCTATTCTTTCCATTTGTCTGTTTGCCTGTCTTATTGCCAGTACCACACTGTTTTTGATTACTGCAGCTTTGTAATATATTTTGAAATTAGGTGTGAGTTTTCCAACTTTGCTCCAAATGACCAATTATTTTTAAAAATGTACAAAGACAATGTATTTTCCTCACAATCTTAACACAGATTGTCAAAACCACAGCCTCTTTCCATCTCAACTTCCCCCCCACCATGATCCCCCCTGTCAATAGAGTCAGAGTGGCTGTAGGCTTTTGGGGGATTCCTAAAGGGAAAGCTGTGTTGATGATATTTTATTGGTTTTGGGTTTTTTTAAATTAATTTATTTATTTTTGGCTACATTGGGTCTTCTCTGTGGTGCATGGGCTTCTCACTGCGGTGGCTTCTCTTATTGCAGAGCATAGGCTCTAGGTGCAAGGGCTTCAGTAGTTGTGGCACGTGGGCTGAGTAGTTGTGGCGTGCGGGCTCTAGAGCGCAGGCTCAGTAGTTGTGGCACACAGGCTTAGATGCTCTGCAGCATGTGGGATCTTCCCGGACCAGGGCTCGAACCCGTGTCCCCTGCATTGGCAGGTGGATTCTTAACCACTGCGCCCCCAGGGAACTCCCTTTGGTTTTAATGGAATATATTTATGTGGTTCTCAGTCACTTCCTTGTATGGCTGAGTTACTATTAACCATCCTGTGAACAAAGATGTTGCTGGCCCAACTCATTGTGCATGCTGACAGAAATGTGCAGGGCCAGATCATACCATGATATAAATGTGTCAATTCAAAGAGTATTTCAGGGTAGTCAATATACGAGAAAAAAATGAAGCCTTGCAATCTTATAGCCTATTTATAAAAGATACTTGCTAGAGATTTTCCCAAAATTGGTAACAATCTTACAAATTTATATGATGTAGCCAATAACAGGTTATGAAGATGAAAGGAACTTCTCTAATTTATCAATAACAAACAACATATTTTGGTCAACCATGCTATAGAAAACACTGAATTATCTCTATCTCTTTTTAGAAAATATCACAGAATTGTCGTAATATGAAGGGTCATTCAAAGAGTAAGCAGCCAGAAAATGTTGGGAAAAAAACTTTAGAGCAATCTGCTAGGCAAATATTAAAACAAATTAATACAAATATGTTACTTTTCTGAATTTTGTGTTTGTCAACTTTTTTTTTTTTTTTTTTTTTTTTTTTTGCGTTACGCGGGCCTCTCACCGTTGTGGCCTCTCCTGCTTCGGAGCACAGGCTCTGGACGTGCAGACTCAGCAGCCATGGCTCATGGGCCCAGCCGCTCCGCGGCATGTGGGATCTTCCCCGGACCGGGGCACGAACCCGTGTCCCCTGCATCGGCAGGCGGACTCTCAACCACTGCGCCACCAGGGAAGCCCTCAACTTTTTTTAAGTTGCCGTTTTTGTGATTTCTTTCCTCATTGTAAATAAATATTCACTTTTGTACCAATTATGTATTTGAAATTTTCTTTTTTATAAATTTTATTGGAGTATAGTTGATTTACAATGTTGTGTTAGCAAAGTGATTCAGTTATATATATATGTATATTCATCCTTTTTTAGATTCTTTTCTCATATAGCTTATCACAGAATATTGAGTAGAGCTCCCTGTGCTATACAGTAGGTCCTTGTTGGTTACCTGATTTTCTTTTTCCTAAAGAGCATTCCCACAAAACCTAGATTTGCTCCTGGTCAGAAAGAAGGGTCTCTTTGCCTGAACAAAGGCATGAGACGGGGAAGGAAATGAGATACGCATGGAAGACCTTACTGAGAGACACTGGGCAGGAGCAGGAAGATCCTTCAAACAGTAGAGAAAATATGCATAAGTAGGCTAAAGGCATCTTTTTTTTTTTCTTTTTTTTTGCGGTACGCGGGCCTCTCACCGTTGTGGCCTCTCCCGTTGCGGAGCACAGGCTCTGGACGCGCAGGCTCAGCGGCCATGGCTCACGGGCCCAGCCGCTCTGCGGCATGTGGGATCTTCCTGGACTGGGGCACGAACCCGTGTCCCCTGCATCGGCAGGCGGACTCTCAACCACTGCGCCACCAGGGAAGCCCTAAAGGCATCTTATGGAGGCCTTGGAAGCAAAGAAAGAGTTCAGACTTGCATAGAAAATCTTTTTTTTTGCGAAATAATAATCAACTGGCTTACAGGTAGGGACACTTAAAGAGAAGAATCTGTTAAAGCTGGATCTGTTGGAATACATTTAAGAAAGTACTGAATATAAAGTCAAATGTGACAGGTTACCCATTCACTTTTCTTCTGCTAATAATAAATAAAATATTCTGAAGTTAGGATTTTTAGTCACCCCACTTCAGATTTTCAATGTGAGTGTGCAGAACAGGGATTCTTAACAGTCTGTGGGAACTTACTGACGTCTTCATTTATTCAGTATATATTTATTGACATTTTCTGGTGCCAATGGCAGTGACCACGCTGGCAAAAGTCTCTGTTCTTGTAGAGCTGAAGACAGAGCAAAAAGCCTTAGCCTGACCTTCACTGCCTGCCATCATGCTGTGCCTCCTCTTTACTACAATCTCCCTCCCCCTCCACCCCGTACTTCTGCCAAAACCTCAGTGCACAGACTCCCAGTGGGAAAGGAAAGGCGCAGTGCTTAGGGCAGGACTTGTGTCCATACCCTCCAATGAACATAAAATTTTGGGGAAATAAACACTACCTTCTCCTCATGACACCACTGGAAATTCTTGCAACTGAACATGCATTTCATTATCTATATTTATGTAATGCTATGTATTTCAAAACATTTTACAACTATACGATAACAGTAATGTCTCCAAAAAAGCAGCCTTAAAACAATAATTTCAAGGAACTGGGTAAATACATTTTACTACATTTTGCCTTTCAAGTAATATTTTTCCATGAAAGCATATTATTTGTTCATAAGTAAAATATAAGCTAAATAAATAAGACTTTTATTAAATTAACTGCAGTTTTCTGAGAGCCACATGAGCTACCCTATTCATTGTTGTTTAAAGTCACCACTTTAACCTGTAAGTGTAGCAGGAATCCACAGTCTGTAGTCATTTTCAATTACAAAACACAGGAAAAACCTCATAAAATAGAGTTTAGAACTTTTTTTTTTTTTTTAATAAATTTATTTACTTATTTATTTTTGGCTGTGTTGGGTCTTTATTTCTGTGCGAGGGCTTTCTCTAGTTGTGGCGAGCAGGGGCCACTCTTCATCGCGGTGTGAGGGCCTCTCACTATTGCGGCCTCTCTTGTTGAAGAGCATAGGCTCCAGACGCGCAGGCTCAGTAGTTGTGGCTCACAGGCCTAGTGCTCCGCGGCATGTGGGATCTTCCCAGACCAGGGTTCGAACCTGTGTCCCCTGCATTGGCAGGCAGACTCTCAACCACTGCGCCACCAGGGAAGCCCTAGAGTTTAGAACTTAAAGACATTTTCAAATAATTATTTTTTTAAGTGACTTCAATGTATATTAGAAAATTTATTAGCAACTGAAAGTTTCCCAAAGACCTAGTATAAAATGTTTATGGTTATACTAAAATTCCCAGCAGCAAAAATTCCATGAGCATAACTATCTACTGAACCCCTCTGTGGCATTTTCAAAATACTAATAAACTTGAAAATAACTCACTTCCTTTCTCCCAAAAACAATCTGAAAAGATTATATAGAAATCCAGGGACTTCCCTGGTGGTCCAGTGGTTAAGACTCGCACTCCCAATACAGGGGGCCCGGGTTCCATCCCTGGTCAGGGAACTAGATCCCACATGTCGCAACTAAAGATCCCACACGTAGCAACTAAAAAAGATCCTGCATGCCACAACGAAGATCCCACGTGTTGCGACTAAGACCTGGCGCAGCCAAATAAATAAATATTAAAAAAAGAAATCCAACTATTTTCCTGATGTCCAGCTTACTGCTGTGTAGTAATGACTGAGTTTATAAAGCATTCAATTTGGTACTTCTTAATAAGTTTATTTCAACATGTACATATTTTAATGGTCCAAAGGGAAAAAAAAGTTGGTGAAAAACTGATGGTAGAAAACAGAAAATGAAATGTTAAAAACAAACAAACCGAAAAACCCTTTCCTATGGCCAAATACCAAGGTTTGTGTTTTGAAGATAATTATCTATAAACTGAGTGATTTGGAAATACTTTCATTTTCTCTGTATTTAGGAAATGCTACAGAGCTTCCCAAAGCCTTTAAATAAGCACCAAAAGAATGGTTCCCAAAGACTTTAGTGTTAAATTCGGTAATCAAATATAAAATAAGGGCTATCAACTGTAGAGATTTAGAAAGAATCAACTTTTAAAAGTTGTACCACAGTATAAGATGAATGTGAGGAAGAGAGAACTGTAGGTTAAGGAGTTAGAGCAGGAACAGAAATAAAGGTAAGGACTAACTATCAGAACTTACAAAAGGTCTGTATAATTAATAATTCAGAAAAATTAAAAGGGCATTTTATAACTAGACATTTAAGTTGGGAAGAATGTAATTAGTAAGAAGAGAATTTAATCAAGACATTGGGGTTAAGACATTTAAAAAACAGCACCTCAAGCACAAAACCATATTACACCACACTGGGGTATAAAGGGTGGTGATGACTCCCTAAATTACATTCTTCTCTCTGAATCAATATAAAACTGTCTTCAACACTTCGATTTCCTTACAGGTCTCCGATGCAAGAATAGATTCTCCCTTAGAAAGGGAAGTTAAAAAAGCACCCCAAGAGAGTAGAAATATAGAAAATGATACAATTAATTATATCAACAATCCCTAAAAAGGGGATACTGTCTATAAAATACATTATTAAATGAGATTTTTTTGGTTTTTAAAATTTTAATATGCTTTATTTAACACAACATATATAACAGATTATCATTTCAACATAAAACAATATAGAGCATCTGAGCCGCCACCATGGTGTGGAAGCTTAAATTCCGTGAGCAGAAGCTGCTGAAGCAGATGGTCTTCCTGAACTGGGAGGTCACCGATCTCAACCTGCAGGAGCTGCACGTGTCGCGGCGTCATCGTTTGCAGCAGTAGGAGGACGACACACGCTACAACCAGCTGAGCCTTGCTGGGCGCGCGAGCTGCGCCTGCGCGACCTGCCGAAGCGCTGCTGGACAAGTATGCTCTGGGCCTAGTGCCCACATGTGGATCACTGGAGCTCTGCGATTTCCTCAAGGCCTCGTCCTTCTAACGCCGCAGCCTGACCACTGTACTGCTTGAGCTGCGCCTGGTGCAGCACCTCCAGGCCGCCGTGGCATTCATGGAGCAGGGCCACGTGCACAAGGGCCCCGATGTGGTCACCGACCCCACCTTCCTTGTCATGTGCAGCATGTAGGACTTCGTCATCTGGGCTGACTGGTCCAAGATCAAGCGGCATGTGCTGGAGTACAATGAGGTGCGTGAAGGCTTCGATCTGGAAGCCTATCAGGTCTTGCCTCGCCAGGGCCGCATTTTATAGATGGGGAAGCCGAGAACGGATGCCTGAGATTCTATGACGGCGTTCTCCCCAAGAGTATGGCAGTCAATCCTCGGTTCTTAAGAACTTGGCTCCTCAGCTACAGGCCACGCACAGAGCCAGAGGGTATGCTCCTTTTCCACGAAATTTTCTTAGCCTTTGGACAGTTGATAATGAAATGACTGCCTTACGGGAAGCAGTTTTGTGCTGCACTGGGGAATTGTTAGATTTTTTTTTTTTTTGATGTGGACCATTTTTAGTCTTTATTGAATTTGTTACAATATTGCTTCTGTTTTATGTTTTGGTTTTTTGGCCAGAAGGCATGTGGAATCTTAGCTCGGCGACCAGGGATGGAACCCTCACTCCCTGCACTGGAAGGGGGAGTCTTACCACTGGACCCCCAGGGAAGTCCCAACTGTCAGATTCTTATACCTGAAACGTTGTAGTGTGAAAGCAAGGACTTTGGGGGGGGCTCCCCCGCCTTCAGCTTTCCTTTCATTTTCTTTCCCCGACCCCAGCTTTCCTTTCATTTTCTTGTAGCCGGACAGTTTGGTTTAATCTATTTAACTCAAATTCTTGCCCCTGTTCGTGATTAAGCAGTTTACAGATGATGAAGAGTTTGGTCTCAAGTTTTCATAAAATGGATGAGATTTTAGTGTTCAGAGTCCTTTCTCTTATTTAAAGGAATGCTCTCCTAATGCCAACAAATGGCCTAACTGCTTTTTAAGTGCAATAAATAAATAAACAAACAATATAAAAGTTATTAATTTTACGTTCTTTTTTTGTACTAAGTCTTTGAAATCCAGGCTATATTTTACATTTAAGGTACATCTCAATTTGGTTGCTATTTTTTTTTATTACGGTAAAAAACATTAAATTTTATATCTTAACTATTTTTAAGTGTACAGTTCAGTGGTATTAAGTATAGTCACTTTGTTTTGAAACAGATCACTAGAATTTTCTCATCTTGAACTCTATATCTATTAAATACTAATCCTCTCTCCTCTCTCCCCCTAGCCCTTGGCAACCACCTTTCTACTTTGTATTTCTATGATTTTGACTATATTAGATACCTTATATGGGTGGAATCATACAGTATTTGTCCTTTGTGACTGGCTTATTTTGCTTAGCATAATGCCCTTGAGGATCATGCATGTTGTAGCATGTGACAAGACTTCCTTCTTTTTTAAGGCTTCATAATATTCCACTGTATGTATATACCACATTTTCTTTATCTGTTCACCTGTTAATGGATATTTGGGTTGCTTACACCTCTTGGCTATTATGAATAATGCTGCAATAAATATGTGTGTGCAAATATCTCTTTGAGATCCTGCTTTGGGAGAGTTATTTTTAATGATGACCTTTCATAAAATGAACCAAAAGAATTAAGAAAATTCAATCGATAAAAATTTACTAGAAAAATTGAATTATTTTAGTAGGTTAAAGACAAATATCTTTTGAGAATATAAGTGAATTTCAGCATGGAGATTTAAAGCTTAGATTTGTTTATAAGCTATATTAAATTTTTTTTAAAGGAGGAAATGAAAAAGAGGCCAAACTCATCTTGTTAATATACCAAAACTGATATCTAACTTCAAAATAATTTACAAGATAGGTGACCATATGTGCATGGGTTTATCTCAAAAAAAAATTACAAGAAATGGTAAGCCCACAAATAACTAGACCACCACCTGTATCATAAATAAAACCAAATCAAAATCCTGCCTGGGTAGAAACATTTTATCTGGAATGAGCTTTCAATAAGCATGATCAAACACAATCTATGAGCAAGTATCTGCTCATGTTGTGTTTTAAAAAGCTGTAATAGTTTTATATCTACCCCTGTGTCAAACACATCATGTGATTAATACTGTGTGAGTTTAGTATAGTAATTAATTATATGGCAATAACCTTGGTTTGTCTGATTTGCTTCAATAGCTCATAAAGTGAATATCCTCAGAAAAATGATTATATTAGATACACTAATAGTAAATAAACCTCATTAAAAAGCAATAATATTGAAACAATATATATAGACAAATGTTTAAAGCTATACATTCTACTAAATCTTATTCACACGTACACCAGAAATCAGCACAACTGATCTAAATATTAATAATTTAGCACAAATATTTTTCAATATCAAAAGGCAATTATTTTTTCAATAAGCTTTCTACATGCATAGCTACCTTAATCTACCTATTAATAGAACTTATTCCATTGAAATAAACATCACAGAAAATAATTTTTTCAAAACTTCCAGAACCTATGGTAAAAATGTTAAATGAAGAAACAAGAAAAGTGGCACAGATCAGCTAACAGAAATAATTTTAGACCTAATCCTTACTAGAATTTGCTCTGTGACCTTGAGTGAGTTATATAATCCCTATGCTCCACCTGCCTCCGTAAGTGAAAAAGGCTCTCCGTACAAGCTAATACCAATGAATGAGAGCCATTTTGGAAACCAATTCAGAAGAAAATTAAGTTAGATCTCTGCCTCATACCATACATAAAAATGAGTACAGTTCAATTAAAGGTATAAAAGTGAAAAATACAGCAGAAAAACTCAGGACATTTCATCATGTTAGGGTAGCAAAGACTTCTTTAGGAAAGCACAAAACATAGAAGCCATAAAGGCTGATTTTACTACATAAAAATGTAAATGGTTTATTAGTATGACAGATACCCCAATGTTAAAAGATAAGGCTGGGAGAAAATATACAGAACATCTCAAATGACAAAGGTTAATATCTACACTTTGTAAAGGGCTCCTACAAAACTATCAAAACAAACAATCCAAAAGAAAAATGGGAATCCTAGGTAAATAGGGTGGTACACGAAATAAAAATCAATGGCCAATAAATGAACAAAAGACATTCCATCTTAGTAGTAAGCATAAAAGTGCATATTAAAACAATAAAATATTAGAGGGGCAAAAATTCAAAGATAAATAATTTTATTGTCATCAAAGGTGTGGAGGAATGGGCACTCTCCTTCACTGCTGATGGAAATGAACATTGGTATAGCTCTTTTGAAAGGTAATTTGATAGCAGCTATCTCCTTGTAAAAAAATAAACATGCCCATGAGCCAAACAGCTCCATGTCTAGACATCTATTCTACAGAAATACACCTGTGTATAAAGATATAAGAATAAGGATGTTCAATAAAGTATTATTTGTAATAATCAAAGAAGCAAAGGCCACCAAAATATTTATTAGAGAAGAATGACTATAGTACATCAGTTCAACAGAATGTTTTGCAGATGTTTAAAAGAATGAAATAGACTGCAAAAGATGTCAGATGAAACAAGCAAGTCTCAGAAGAATTATATTAGGAAAAAAATCTATTTAGTTGTTTTTCTAAGTATACAGAAAATGTTTAAGAAGATGAGGAAGGGAAGGAAGGTAAAAGAAGAGTCTCACTTTTATTTCTAAATCCACCCTTACTGTTTGAATGTTTTATGACAACCATGTATTACTTTTATAATTAAAAAAAAAGAATGCATGGGAATTTCATAAGTTATTCAGCAATGTGTCTCTCACAGGATCTAGAGTGTAGTATTCAGTTCCTAGATCCTACTATCCAGGATTCAATCATCCTTTGCTAACTGCAGTTCTGAGATACAAAAAATAAAAAATAAAAAAGTTTTTCACTCTTTTTATTTCTGTTGCCTCAAACAAAAGAACACAGCACCTCTGCTCCCCCCACTCCCACAGAAGAGGTGGGCAGGTCTATCAGAGGAAGCCCCAGAGAGAAGATTTATTTCTGCTTTATCATTTTAGTATATGATAGCAGACCAAGCCCAGAAAAAAACAAACAACACCTCCCCACAAAAAAACAAAACAAAATAAAACAAGGTTCATCTGTGAAAAGTCAGAGATTTGTGAAAACAAAACAATCAAGGGGAACGGTAAGGATACAACCCATGACGTTTCAAGTCTGCTGGGGCTGTTTCAAGTTCTCTAAAAGAAGTACAGTTTGTATAATATAAAACTTGTGGGAGAATCTATCCCAGCAATGTTTCCTGAATACCTAAAGAAGCTGATTCAGGATAGGGGTTACTGGAGCAGGTTTTTAAAGATAAAGACTGGTTTGTTTGGGAAATGGATACCCTTCAGAGAATAGAACCTTCATCTGTGTTTTAAAAATAGGCTTTATGCCATTTTCACTGTTTCCCCCAACTCACTCTTATCCATGAGACTTTGATCTTGACAGCTGCAATTTTGCTAGCCACAATACTTTTCAGGAACATAGATCCCAAGGTTGGCAAAGAATTTGCATTCAAGAGATATTATACAACACTTTAAAGTCAGAAAGATCCGGTTCAAACCCTAACTTCCGTTTCACGCTGCATTACCATAGGCAAGTTACCGACCCCAATATATGAAGTGGAGACACTGTAAGGGTTGGAAATAACATACACAGCACCTTAAGCAAAGTTCTCAGTGCACAGAAAACCCTTGTCAAATGGAAGCTATGATTTTTATATTATAATACCTTTGACCTGAGTATGGGAGGGGGGAGTGGATAAGGGGGCAGGGCAACTGAAGTGTTCCTAGTTCCCTCTACTGGGACTAGTTGTTTGGCTTTCTATCTTGCTAAAGATGAATTGATTCCATCCGCCCATGCAGAATATAAGTGCATTTGACAGAATACAGCAAAGTTAGGATTTATATTGTAAGCTATTTTTAAAACTGCCTGGTTAGCAAATTAAACCAGCTGTGAAAATATCCTGGTTTCCATTCACAACAAATACAAGACAAACATTCTCCTTTAATGAACCTGGCCTCAGGGCAGCATAGCATATTCTGCATAATTCATTCCTAAGGGTTTCAGAGACACAATTTTCACAAGACAGACCAAAACTAAATTATTTTCTAGGAAAAAAAAAAAGATGAGAGAAAAGAGTTTCTCTCTACAAATTTTCGGTAAATTCCATGAATCACTGTCCCATTCAACTTAGAAGACTACTGTCTGAATAAAAAATAGCAGTTATGTCAGTACTTTAAGCCAGTCTTAACTGTTTTTCCTTTAAAAGGGCATATGAAACACCACTCTGCTCTGCAACATAATTTTTCAAGTTCTGTGACAGAGGGCGGAAAAAATCTACTCACTGCCACACAAAAGCTACCTAGAGGACTCTCAATTTCAGATTTAAAACTTATCACTCCTTAAGAAATTAGAGGAGGGGCTTCCCTGGTGGTGCAGTGGTTAAGAATCTGCTTGCCAATGCAGGGGACACAGGTTCTATCCCTGGCCTGGGAAGATCCCACATGCCGCGGAGCAACTAAGCCCGTGCGCCACAACTACTGAGCCTGCACTCTAGAGTTCGTGAGGCTGAAGCCCGCGCACCTAGAGCCTGTGCTCCACAACGAGAGAAGCCCACGCACTGCAACGAAGAGTAGCCCCCGGGCTTCCCTGATGGCACAGTGGTTAAAAATCCACCTGCCAACGCAGGGGACACGGGTTCAAGCCCTGGTCTGGGAAGATCCCACATGCTGCGGAGCAACTAAGCCTGTGCACCACAACTACTGAGACTGTGCTCTAGAGCCCGGGAGCCACAACTACTAAGCCCACGTGCCACAACCACTGAAGCCTGCGCGCCTAGAGCCCGTGCTCCACAACACGAGAAGCCACGACAATAAGAAGCCTGCACACTGCAATGAAGAGTAGCCCCCGCTCACCACAACTAGAAAAAGCCCGTGCACAGCAGCGAAGACGCAACACAGCCATAAATAAGTAGATTTTTAAAAAAAGAAAGAAAGTGTAGCCCCTGCTCGCTGCAACCAGAGAAAAGCCCACGCAGCAACGAAGACCCAACGCAGCCAAAAATAAAATAAATAAAATAAAAATAAATAAATCTATTTTAAAAAAATGAAGTTAGAGGAGACATCCTGAATTATTTAGAATGTTGGCTACGTTATATTATTCATAATTCCTGTTCCTTTAGGGAAACAACTTGTTATTTAAACAGAGATCAGAAGTATAAGTAACTAATGGAACAGAATTTCAGGAAGTATTATTCAAATAAATTCACACTTGGAATGCAGGGAAACAGTCTATTAATTAAGTTCACTTCATAAAGTTCACTTCTTATCCTAAGAAAAGGATATACCATTTTACGCTGTCTTAGGAAATCAACCAGGCTGTTAGTTCAGTTTGGAACATCCTAAGCCTTAAAGCCTTTGCTAAAGCGTGACATAAATTTTGATTAGTCGAGTGTGAAAAACTACAAAGCCAACTTTCTTGTCCCTCCAGTTAGTCTGTCTATAAATAGAAGCAATACATTAACAGCCACCAAAGCAATTCGTGAGTTCCACAATGTGCCCAACATATACATCCCTTGCAAACATGCTCTCAGCATGTTTAACCAAAGTGTTTCTGAAGATCTGTAATAAGACCCTTTTAAAATAAACTGTAACTCACTGTTTGCTTTCTTCACCAGGAGGTGGAGTCTTGCCATGCCCTTCCATTACAAAATCCTCCTGTTCCACCTGCAAAGGCAAGTACCACAAGTCAGCAGTAGTTAGTAACTAAGATGCAATCACTCCAAAGTGCCAGGGCCTGTGCTTACAGAACCACATGGCATTTCACCATACTGCCTAGGACAGAAGCCTCAGCCAGTGGTTTTCACTCTCCAGGTTTGCTTACGGAACCTCTGCTTGGGTGACCAGATTTGCAGAATAAAAAAGGAAGCATGCTGATTTGCAATTCATAATTGTGACAAAAGATTAGCATCCAGAATATAATAAAGAATTTCTATGAATCAGTAAGAAAAAGACAACCTACCAGAAAAATTTACAAAATTATTGAGTAGGAATTTCACTGAAGGGGATGCATAAATGGCCCTAAGCTTATGAAAAGATGTTCAATCTCCTGTCAATCAGTAAAATGCAAATTAAAAACACAAAGAGATACCATTTCACAACCACCAGGCTGGCTAAAATTAAAAAGTTGGGCAATACCAAGTGTTGACAAGGGTGCAGAGCAACAGCAACTCTCATCCATTCCCAGTGGGAGGGAAAATTGGTACTACTTTTAAAAAGTTTGCCCTTATCTAGTACACTTGACTATGTACTTACTGTACAAACCAGTGGTTGCACTTCTAGGTACATACCCTAGAGAAACTTCTGCACATATACAAAAATATTTTTTGGAGCATTATTTTTAACAGGAAAAAAAATAAACATTCATCAACAATAAAGTAGATAAATAGGCTACGGTGTTTTAAGACAACAGAATATTATACTGCATGAAAATGAATGAACTACAGAAACACACCTCAACCTGGATGAGTTACAAAAACACAATACTAGGTGAAAGAAGCAAGTCACAAAAGAATACATACACAGTTTAAATCCATTAATATAAAATTCCAATATATACATTTTTAAGCCATATATGTGTATATATAGACATATGTATATTTATGGTTTATAAAGCTATAAAGGGAATAACTATTACAAAATTTAAGCTAATTAGTATCTTAGGGAGTCGGGCAAGAGGGATTTGATCAGGAAGGGACACATGGTGGTTTCTGGGGTATGGTTAAATTCTATTTCTTGGCCTATGTAGTAGGTACATGGGCATTTATTTTATAATTATTCTTTTAACTGTATGTATTTCTTTTCTCTTTTATATGTATGGTTTATTTCTCAATACAAATTTTCAAAGGAAAAAGAAAGCATTTTACTATTCCAGATGGTTTACTGATCATTAAAGGAAGATAAGTACAGAGATAGAGCTACCTCCACAAACTGGGACTATCAGTCCTATGAAAACATCCCCAAAAGGCATAATTTTAAAATATCAAACAGAAGTATTCAAGGAGATAGATATCAACAGATGTATTCAAGGATTATTCCCTACTTAGAAAAATACCGTCCATTTCTTATAGAACCTAGTAATCTGGAAGACAGACAACAGTAACACAGATACACACCATAATGAAACCCAAATAAAACAAAAGGCTTTCCAGCTCTGCAACCCTCTGCAGTCTTCATTTCTCAGAAATACTGGAGAAGATGGAATAGTATTATTAAGAGGCTACGTTTCAAAAAGAACAGAAAAATCGAGAGGTTTACTTTATTTCCATTAAAAGGAGAAACTGGAGGAAGTGTAAGCAAGAATAATAAAAGACACATACTGCATACTGTGAAATTCAAACCAGGTTTCGACTTTTATTCTTCTCTACGGACTTCCTGATTCTGCAACCTACCAGATTTTGCCAAGGAGAGGGAGGATTCTTCCATCCTAAATTTATACAGTGATCTAAACCTCTAGAAGAAAAAACATGGTTATAATGTTGCAAGGGGAACTTTATGAGGAGCTGGAGATGATCTTGAACTGGATTGTGGTTACAAGAAAGTACACATAGGCAGAAAAAAAAATCACTGAAATGTACATTTTATGCACTTAACTCTACAAATAAATGTTATGACTTAATTAGAAAAAAAAGATGACACATTGTTTAAATTTATTAAAGTTCCTTGGAATAATTTTCTCAAAGACAAGAATGACTATTCTCCCACTTATATATATTATGAAAATTTCTTGATTTTTGACCTTTAAAAATCCTCCCCAGTTAAAGAGCTCTACATTGTGGACTTAGCCTCTGCTTACTAGTTTTTGTTTTTTTTTTTTAAGGCTTATCTAGGGACTTCCCTGGTGGTGCAGTGGTTAAGAATCCACCTGCCAATGCAGGGGACATGGGTCCGATCCCTGGCCGGGGAAGATCCCACATGCCACAGAGCAACTAAGCCCGTGCGCCACAACTACTGAGCCTGAGCTCTAGAGCCCACGAGCCACAGCTACTGAGTCCGTGTGCCACAACTACTGAAGCCCACACACCTAGAGCCTGTGCTCCACAACAAGAGAAGCCACCGCAATGAGAAGCCTGTGTACCGCAACAAAGAGTAGCCCCCGCTCGCCGCAACTAGAGAAAGCTCGCGCGCAGCAACGAAGACCCACTGCAGCCGAAAATAAATAAATAAATATATTTATTTTTTAAAAGTCTTATCTATAACCATTTCTAATTAGCACAATAATGAAGAGAAATAATAATCAAAAAGCCCACAGCCTGGGACTTCCCTGGTGGCTCAGTGGTTAAGAATACGCCTGCCAATGCAGGGGACATGGGTTTGAGCCCTGGTCTGGGAAGATCCCACATGCCGTGGAGCAACTAAGCCCATGCACCACAACTACCGAGCCCATGCGCCATAACTACTGAAGCCCGTGTGCCTAGAGCCCATGCTCCGCAACAAGAGAAACCAGCGCAATGAGAAGCCTGTGCACCGCAACGAAGAGTAGCCCCCGCTCGCCACAACTAGAGAAAGCCCGTGTGCAGCAACGCAGACCCAATGCAGCCAAAAATTAAAAACAAACAAACAAACAAAAAAACCCACAGCTTCAACAACCTCCCCTATACTGGTTTTTGAATCTTTAACTGCAGCCCTCATATTTTGCATATTTGGGTCTCCACTCACCTTTCTCCCATTACCATTCATTTGTTCAATGAATTATTTATTGGGTACATATTACATGCTAGGTGCTGTGCTGAGGTAATGGGGAAGAAGACAGTCTTTGCCCCCCAAAAAACTTATGGATTGGTGGGAAAGACAAACAAAAACTAGTCAATTCCAATACAGTGTGAGAATGCAATGAATCAAGGAAGGAAGGGCACTTAACTCAGTTTAAAGGCATCAGATACTCTAGACCCATCCTAGACAGAAGAGCCATCTCCTTCCTGCTTCAGAGAGGAGGTGGGCAGGACCTGATGCTGGGCCTCGCCATCCATCTGGACCGCTCCACACCAAGGTCCATGAATTCTGAAATCCGCTTCCGACCATAAATGCCTCTTCCACTCCCTCCCTCCATTTGAATCTGTAAGGAGTCCTCATTGTCAGGTCTAGTTCTGTGGTTCTTCTCTTTCCTCAGAGTCCATTCAGAGGCTCACCCGCAGGCATTTCAGTGACTTTCCTCCATAATGTCCTAGATTTGCTCACCACCAACTTGTCCTTAGGACATTCCTGTCTTGCCAAACGCTTCTCTTTTTCTCTTCAGCTCCTGGAGTGCAGAGCTGGAGAAAGTTACAAAACTGGTTCCTTTACAAATTATACCAGTTAACTTCCACTCAGTGCTGACATTCAGCACCTCTGCCTGGAAGGCCCATCTTCATCCTGTCTTTCTGGTGAACTTCCATTTCACCTTCAAAGACTGGTTGAAAGTTACTTTTTTTTTTTTTTTTTGCGGTTCGTGGGCCTCTCACTGTTGTGGCCTCTCCCGTTGCGGAGCACAGGCTCTGGACGTGCAGGCTCAGCAGCCGTGGCTCACGGGCCCAGCCACTCCACGGCATGTGGGATCTTCCCGGACCGGGGCACGAACCCGCGTCCCCTGCATCGGCAGGCGGACTCTCAACCACTGCGCTACCAGGGAAGCCCCGAAAGTTACTTTTTTAGGAAGCATTTTCTGATATCTCCTGGCACTTCTTTCTCCTCCCTTCCAGGTGCTCCTTCCCAGTAGCTCTGTAAGGCTTAGCCAGCAGCTGTGATCCTTTGTTCACCTGCTTCCCCCCACCCCGCCAAACACAGCCTCTAACACAGCCCTTCTGGTCGGTTGTTCATTCTTTCAACACAACTGCCAAATGCCTTCTAGGTGCTAAGAACTGGGCTGAATGACTGACCTACTACACCACACTCCTCACTCATTTATCCTGTACCTTTTCTATCTCCTCAAAGACTCTAAACCCATCCACTAAGCATCCTCCCTAAGTCTTTCCTTTCTGAAGATGACAATGCTATCCCACACAAAGTCCCAAAAGCCCCTCGTTTTTTTCTCTCATGTCTGTATCACAAACCTCTGTGTCACTGCCATTTTGCCCCCCACCGACTGCTCTGCAAGGCTAACCTCACCACTTATTTCCAAACTCATGACCTATACCACACTGCCTTCTCTGGGATCTCACTATCTAAGAAACCCTTCTCTCTCCCTTTCCAGTAAATTCAACTCCTCAAGCTACAAATATTTTATAATCTCTTCCATTCTGAAAAATTATTTTTGGCTTTGTGATCCTCTCCGACTATCCTCCTGTTTTTTCCCTTCCCTTTACTATCCAAATTCTTTAAAGACTAAACTCCACCCCTATTACTTCCGTGTTCTCATCACTGAGCACGCTCTTCTGCTGCTCCCCCCACCAACACATATGTACCTCCCTTCTCCCAATATATCCCAATATCCTCCCAATATAAATCACAATGTTTGTTCAAATCAATATTCAGTGCTAGCAGTGCTAGACTCAGTAAAACAACATATACAGCTGGATCATATGGAATAGTTAATTTCCTTTCTTGTACAATTTTTTCTTTTCCCTGGAACTAACAATTACTACTTCCTCTTATACTTTCTTTCAAATTTTTTGGCTTGGTATTTATTATGTATTTTTCACTAATTCGCCCTCAAACCCTCCAACAGAGCTGTGAGTCTCCTCTTAAATAAGTGCAAACGCTTCAGGTAATCTACCAATTTCACGCCAGTCTTGGAGACATTGCTCAGGGGTTTTCTCCTGTTCCAGCTGCGATTGTTTGCTCTCTAGACTATTAAATAGCTGACACTCTGCCAGGGGTGACTCTTTCCCTTCATCTCTGGGATTCCTTGCTCTCTCCCCTTCACTGCAGCATCTGTTTCCTTTTTCTCCCTCTTTTATGGTTTATTCCTGATTTAGGTGGAACACAGACTTCAATGATTTCCTAATAAAAGGTATACAGGAAGTGAATTTTTTGAGATCGTGAATGACTGAAAGTCCTTATTTTATCTATATATTTAACATATAGAAGATTTTTACCCACATACATAATCAAATATAGAATTTCAAGTTAGTAAATGTTTTTCCCTCCAAAAATTTGAAGGCCATGCTCCATTGTCTTCTAGCACCCAGAGTTGCTAGATAGAAATTCGATAGTATTATAAATCCTAATGTTTTGGATATGACCTGTTTCTTCTCTGGAAACTTTTAGGAGCCTTTCCTTTTCCTCAGGCTTCTAAAACTGCAAACCACTAAGTATGGTCCTTCTTTCATTTATTGAGCTGGTATTTACTGGGTAAATACTTGCAATCCAGAAGTTCTAGTTCTTCAGGTTTGGGATATTTTCTCTACTTATTTAAATATTTGAAATTTTATTCCCTCCAATTTCTTTTCTCTACTTCAGGAATTCCTGTTACCCAGTACTGAGTCTACAGGACTCATTCCTTAATTTTCTTCTTTATCTCTCTACTTTTATCACTTTGACTTTTTATTTTACTTTCTGGAGATTCTCTTAACGTTTCAATACTTTCAATTAAAATTTTTTTCCTGCCCTTGCAGTTTAATTTTAAGAGCTCTTCCTTGTGCTTTGAATAGCCCTTTTTTAAAATAGTCCTGTTCTTATTCCCTGATTATATGATCCTTATTTCTGAGGATATTATGGCGTGTTTTTATTTTGTTTGCTTTATTTTCTTTCGCTCCCTGTATAATCTGTTTCCTCCAAGTTCCTCTTTGATCTTTGGTTTGGTCACTATCTTCCATTCACAGGTTTTTATCAAATGTCTGGTCCTCTTCGGCTATCCACTGATTTTTAAGAGTTAAGTCCTAAAGAGCTCAAAAGTGCTTTTTGTATGTGGAGAAGGGGGAGGACATTGCTTATCCCGTGGTTGGCTTCCTGGATATAAGGAGGGGATCTGGCCATTTCATTGGGAGAACACGCAGATGCCTACATCTTTATATTCTTTTCCCCCCCTGGGCTGTTCAATTGCCCAGAGAGGTACCACTTCAATCCTCAACCTAATAGGTATAAGCCTGGCTTCCTGTGTTCTGGGACTGAATGGGGGAAGAGAGCTGGCACATTCTCACCTAGTATGTGACTTTGATTTAATCCTTCTGTTTTTAGTTAGGTTCTCTCCCCCTCCCCTGCCCCCTGCTTTGCCAGGGTGGGAGAGGGATAGCTATCCATCCATCTGTGGATGTGAGGGGCAGGATACCTGGGACCCCGCTCCTTGTAAATTGTTCAACCAAAACTGCCATTTTCAGGGTCACTCCAAAAGCTTTCCAGCTTCCAAAATTTCGTTGGCATCTCTTATCTACTTCACCTTCTCTTCCACTCACTTTTTTTCTGGTGGATTTATGCTTGCTGAAATCATTTTGTAAAAGTAATTTTAGTGGAGGTTTAGAAGGGAGCAGAGATTAATAACTGGGTTTAATCTACTGTGTTCACACTACTTTTAAAACCCTTTTGCCTCTACGTTTTCCCTCGCTCAAAACTGCTCTATTTAGTGCCACCAATAAATTTTTGTTGGTTTGTTTTCTTCTTTTAAAAACTATTTAAAATTTTAACAGTTTTATGAGGTATAACTGACATATTAAACTGCATATATTTAGAGTATACAATCTGATATATGTATATACTCATGAAACCATCACCACAATCAAGAAATCACCACTCCTAAAAGTTTTATGTCCCCTTTTTAATCCTTCCCTCCTGCTCTCCCTCCCCAGGCAACCACTAATGTCCTTTCTGTCGGCATAGGTTAGTTTGCATTTTCTAGAGTTCATATGCATGGAATCACACAGTATGTACTCTTTTGGCTCCCTCCCCTCCTCTCCTCTCTCTCTTCTTCTCTTTTTTTGCCTTTCTGCCCTGGCTAGAACCTCCAGTACAATGTGAAATAGAAGTGTAGACAGCAAACATCCATTTTTTTGTTCTTCATCGTATGAGTAAGGCATTCAGTCATTCACCACTGAGCTTAATGTTAACTGTAGAATTTCGTAAAATTTATCAAGTTGAGTAGCTCCTTTCTATTATTTTGCTGAAAGTTTTTATCAGGAATGGATGTGATGTCTGTCAAATGCTTTTTCTGCATCTGTTGAGCTGATCATACAGTTTTTCTTTTTTACTTCGTTATTGTGGTGAATAACACTGATTTTTGAATGTTAAACCAACCCTACATTGCTGGGATAAACCCTACATGTTCATATATTATCCTCGTACATATTATTGGATTCAATATGCTAAAATTAGGTTTACAAAGTTTGCATTTATGTTCATGAGAGATACTGATCTGTAGTTTTATTTTCTTGCAATGTCTTCATCTAGTTTTGTTATCAGAGTAACGCTGGCCTCACAGACTGAGTTGGGAAGTACAGCTGACCCTTGATCAACACGGGTTTCAACTGTGCAATAGTAAATATTGCAGTACCATACCATCTCCAGTTGGTTGAATCCAAGGATGCAGAGGAACCCCAGATATGGAGAACCAAGTATAGGGATGGCTGACTATAAGTTATACTTGGATTTTTGACTGCCCAGAGGGTCAGCGCGTCTAATCCCTGCATTGTTCAAGGGTCAAGTATATTCTCTTCTCTTCAAGCGAAATTATACTAATTCACATATAAGAATCTTACAATATTCTACCATGTTCCCCTCCAGGTCTTTATGCCACTGTTATTGTACAGTTCACAGATACAAATGCTATAAACCCACAATGCATTTGTATTATTGTTGTTCAAACAATCAATTCTCTTTTAAAGAGATTTAAATAACGGAAGAAAGTCATATATTTAGGCTGTGTAGTTTCCATTTTCTGAGTTCTTTATTCCTTTGTGTAGATTCATATTTCCATCTGGCATCATTTTCCTTCTCCCTTTAACATTAGTTATAGTAAGGGTATGCTGGTGATAAATTATTTCAGCTTTTGTATGTCTGAAACAGACTTTATTTAGCCCTCAGTTTTGAAAGATATTTTCACTGGTTATAGAATTCAAGGTTAGCAGATTTTTCTTTCAGTGCTTTAAAGATGTTCCTCTACTGTCTTCTTGTTTGCATTGTTTCCAACGAGAAATTCTTTGTTCCTCTGTTAATAGTGTGTCTTTTTTCCTCAGGTTTTAAGATTTTGTCTATCGCTGGTTTTGAGTAATTTGATTAGGATGTGCCTTGATGTGGTTTTCTTCATTTTTCTCATGCTTCAGGTGCATTGAGCTTTTTGGATCTGTGAATCTGTGGGTTTATAGCTTTTATTGAATTTGGAAAAATTTGAGCCCATTATTTCTTAGCTATTTTTCTGCCGCACTGTCCACTTCTTCAGAGACTCCAATTACAGGGATATTAGGTTGACTGAAGTTGTCCACAACACACTGAGACTCTTTTCACTTTTTCGATTTTTACTCTTTGTGTTTCACGCTGGATAGTTTCTGTTGGTGATTCTTTATATTCACTAATGTTTTATTCTACAATATCTAATCTGCCACAATTCCATCCAGTATATTTTTCATCTCAAACATTATAGTTTTCAACTCTAGAAATTTGATTTGGGGCTTTTAAAAAATATATTTTCCATGTCTCTGCTTGACTTTTTGAACATCTGAAATTATAATAAATGTTTTAATAGTCTTGTCTGCTAATTCTAACATCTGTGTCAACTATGAGTTGCTTTTCAACTGATTTGTTTTTCCCTTCACTATGTTTGTATTTTCCTGGTTTTTACATGCCTGAAAATCTTTGCTTTGAATAACAGACATTGAGAATTTTTGCTGGATCCTGAATATTTCTGTATTCCTATAAATATTTTTGAGCGTTGCTCTGACATGCAGTTAAATTCCTTTGAAACAGTTTGATCCTTTTAGGTCTTGTTTTTAGGATTTGTTAAGCCAGACTTAATAATTACTTAGGGCTAATTAATTATTCCCCACTACTATGGTGAGAACTCTACCAGTACTACTGCTGAGTATACTAATAATGCTCCATGAATTGTGAGGTTTTCTAGTCTGTAGAAACAGGCACAATTACTGACACTGTTTGAGTGCTAGACACTGTTCCTTCCAATCCTCTTGGAGGGGTGCCCCCTCCTGCCTCAGCCTTGAGTCGTCACATGTATGTGCCAAAAAGTACTTTGCTGAATACACAGGTGAACCCTCCTCAAATCTCCAGAGTTCTCTTAGCAGCTCTCTCCTTTCCAGTACTCTGTCCTACAAATTTTGGCTGCCTCAGTCTCCCCAGACTCTCAGCAATGTTGCCTCAACTGAGAGGGTCCACTGGGCTTTGCCTGGGCTCCCCTTTCCTGCACTGCGGCCTGGAAGCTCTCTCTCAAGCCAGTACGCTGGGGTAGTCAGAGGACTCACCTTGTTTTCCATTTCTCAGTGATCACTGTCCTTCATTACCTGATGTCCAGTGTCTTGAAAAACGACTGTTTCAAATACATTTTGTGTATATATATGTATTTTTAAAAATAAATTTATTTAGTTTTGGCTGCGTTGGGTCTTCATCGCTGTGTGCAGGCTTTCTCTAGTTGCGATGAGCGGGGGCTATCTTCGTTGCGGTGGCTCTAGGCACGCGGGCTTCAGTAGTTGTGGCGCACGGGCTTAGTTGCTCCGTGGCATGGGGGATCTTCCATGGACCAGGGCTCGAACCCGTGTTCCCTGCATTGGCAGGCAGATTCTTAACCACTGCGCCACCAGGGAAGCCCCCATTTCATATATTTTAAAAATTGTTATTTCTAGTGGGAAGGTTAATCCTGTTCCTGATACTCCATCTCGCCCATCTGGCCTCTGAATTTATTCCTTTGGCTTAGAAAGCTTTTCTCTCACATTGTTACATGAAAGCTTCCCTCAACATCATTTAGGTATCAGCTCAAGTGCCATCTCTTTGAAGCGATGAATGAATCTTGACCACCCCAATGGAAAGAGCTTCCACATTCAGTCACTCTCTAGCATAGCACACATCACTATCTGAAGGGATCACTTATTTATGTGTTTTGTTGCCTGTCTTCCCCCCACCAAGAATGCAAACACCCTGAGGCAGAGACTTTGAATGTCTTATTCATCATAAACTGGGCACAAGATGTTTGATAAATATTTGCTGACTCTCTGATTTGCTAATCTGTGCTTCTCTTTCTTCTACTCTCTAAACATTTATGTCCCCAGGTTCTGTCCTTGGACCTCTCTTCACATTCTGCCTTAGCAATACCATCTAATCTCACAGTTTCAACTGTTAAATGTGAGTGATTCCCACTCCTGTATTTCCAGCCCCCAGCCCCGTATTTTCACCTGGTTGACAGACACGTATCTGTGGATAGCTTGCCACCGTCTCAAACTCTGTATGTTCGATACAGAATTAATCCTGTTCCCTCCCAAACTTGTTTTCTTCCTTATGTTTCCTATTTGACAATGGCATCCTCATCCTCCCAGTCATTTAGCTCGACACCTTGATGTTACCCTTGATTTCTCCATCTCCTTTTCTTCCATATCAAATTAATTGCTAAATCCCATCCGTTTTATACATGTTACACCTTTCCAACCACCCCCTCCATTCCAGGTACCCCAGATGGTTTAAAAAGAAAACATATATATTTCCTGAAATATAAAGCTGAGAAGGACAGCTAATATTTTGCATGACAGAATCAATGTTCAAAATGATCTTAGCAGACTACGGAGAAGGGTGGAAGCTCCTAACACTGTTTTTTGTTTTTACTGAAAATCATTCACTTACAGAAAAATACACAAGCCTTAAGTGTAGAACTCAATAAACTTTAGATATGGTTGCACCCACGTTAACTATATAGTTCAAGACAGAACATTTCTACCTCCCCAGAAAACTCCTATATGCCCCTTCCCTTGAATTCTACCCCCTATACCCCAAGTAACTATTCTATCACCATAGATGAGCTTTACGTGTTCATAAACTTTATATAATTAGAATGTACACTTTCATGTCTGTCTTTTTTCACTCAATATAATGTTTCTGATATTCACCCATGTTTTATGTGCATCAAAAGTTCAGTTTTTAAACTTAGCAGTATTTCATTGAACAAATATGTTTATTCATTCACCTGTTGATACACAGTTGGGCTATTTCTAATTTGGGGCTGTTATAAATAAAGCTACCATGAACATTCTCACGTAAGTCTTTTTGTGAATATATGCAGTCATTTCTATTGGGTATACGTCTAGAATGGAATGTCAGGGTCATAAGGCAGGTGTATACTTAACTTTACTACAGACTTGAGAAATAGTTTCTGAAGTAATTGTACCATTTTACACTCCTTCCAACAATGTATGAGAGTTCCAGCTGCTCTATATACTTATCAACACTTAGCAGGAGCTCCCTGGTGGCCTAGTGGTTAGGATTCCGGGCTTTCACTACCGTGGCCTGGGTTCAGTCCCTCGTCAGGACTGCAAGCCCTGCAGCGTGGCCAAAAAAACAACAAAACACAGCACTGTCAGTCTTTCTGAACTATAGTGAGTATGTAATGATATCACATTACGGTTTTAATTTTCATTTCCCTTATGCATAAGAATACTAAATATCCTAGTTTCATGCCTATTTGAATATCTTATTTTGTGAAATGCCTATTTAAGCCTTTTGTCCACATTTTCAGTTGTTTGTCCTTTTCTGATTAATTTTTAGAAATTCTTTATATATTCTACATATGAGACCTCTATTAGATAAACATATTGCAAGTGTTTTCTCCCAGTCTATAGCTTTTCCACGTTCTTAATGGTTTCAGCTGATCAACAAAACTTTAATTTTTTTTTTTTTTTTTTTTGTGGTACGTGGGCCTCTCATTGTTGTGGCCCCTCCGGTTGCGGAGCACAGGCTCCAGACGCGCAGGCTCAACGGCCATGGCTCACGGGCCCAGCCGCTCCGCAGCATGTGGGATCTTCCCAGACCGGGGCATGAACCCGTATCCCCTGCATCAGCAGGCAGACTCTCAACCACTGCGCCACCAGGCAAGCGCTAACCTTTTTTTTAAAATGAACTTCAACTGAGCTACTTCTCTTTTATGGTTAGTGCTTTCTGCAAGCTACCTAAGGTCATAGAGATACTTCTTGTGTTATCTTCCAACAAAGCTTTACAGTTTTAGCCCTCACATTTAGGTCTATGATCCATCTCAAATTAGATCTTATGTATGGTATATGATATAGGGATCATGGTTCACATATTTCCATATGGTCATGTATTGGCTCTAGCACCATTTATTGAAAAATCTTCCTTTCCCTCATTGAATTAATTAGACTTTTTAAAAACTCCTTAAACTGCGAAGTCTTATACTTCAGATTCAAAACAATCAGTTGTAAAACTGTAGGATGGGCAAGACCAGTATAATAGCAGTGTATTGGATAATGTGGTTGACTCACACAAAGAAGCACTTCTCGCTTAGCAAGGGAATCTACAAATTTTAGCTGACACATATTCTAAAGTCCTTTGAAGCTTATTGTGACCATGTGATTAAATTCTGGTCGAAGAAATATAAGCACAGTGGAATGTGCAACTTCCACAAAGTGTTTCAAGGGAAGTTTTCTCCTCTTTGCTGGATGGAACCCAGACATGATGGTTGGGGCTAGAGCAAAACATAAGGTGGAAGCAACATATTGAAGATGAAAGAACAAAACAGAAGACGTCTGAGTCCCTGTGGCCATACCAGTCCTGGGCCACCTAGTCAAGATTTTTGAGAAATTTATGAGAACTGTCATCATATATTTGAGAGAGTGGTCTGCAGAATACTTTTTATCCTTCCTTATTCTATATGGCAGAAACAAGAATAAGCTGTGTTGAAGCTACAAGGGGCGGGGGGGAAAAGCACAGAGAATAAAATAACAAACACACCCATGTAACCATTACCCAGATTTAACATATTTGCTTCCTTATATTTGCTTCAGGTTTCTCTCTTTTTTTAAAAGAAATAAAATACAGTGAAGGTATGGTGAAGGGTTGAGGCCCCCCAGCACAGTCTTTTCCAAACCCAATCCCTTTCCTTCCTCCTCAGACGTAATAACCCTATTTTGAAGTTCATGTGTGCCTTACCTCTTAGAGAGAACTTTAACAATTCACTGGTTCTTCTGCCTCTGAGTGCCCCTTAGTTCAGCTTTGGTCTGCCTATAACCAGCATAGGAATCACCTGGGGTGCTTGTAAAACATAAATTCCAGGGTCCCAACTCTTGAGATTCTGTTTCAATAAGTCCAGGGTGGACCTTGGGCACTTTCATTTTAAAAAGCACACAGTGTGCAAATCAAAACCACAATGAGATAGCATTTCATATTCACTAGAATGGCTAGAATAATAAAATACAATAACAAGTGCTGGTGAGGATGTGGGCAAATTGAATCCTCACACATTTCTGGTGGGAATTTAAAATGAGGCGGCTTTGGAAAACAGTCTGGCAGTTCCTCAAAAAGTAGAACAGAGAGTTAGCATATGACCCAGCAATTCCACTCCTGGTTATTCACCCACGAGAAATGAAAGCATATGTCTATACAAACTTACACAAAAATGTTCACAGCAGCATTATTTGTAACAGCCAAAAAGTGGAAACAACCCAAGTTCCCATCAACTGAATGGATAAACAAAATGTAGTATATATAATAAAATATTATATACAATAAATTGTATATATTGTATATAAAATATTATATCTTATATATTTATACAACAAAATATTATTCAGCCATAAAAAGGAGTGAAGTACTGATACATGTTACAACATAGTTGAACTTTAAAAACATACTAAGTGAAAGAAGTCTCACACACAAAGGACACATATTGTATGATTCTATTTATATAAAATGGCCAGAACAGGCAATTGTATAGAGACATAAAGTAGACTAGTGGTTGCCTGAGGCCAAGAGGAACAGGAATGGGGAGTGACTGCTAATGGCTACAGGGTCTCCTTCTGGCAAAATGAAAATTTTCTTAAATTAGGTTGTATTATTTTTTAGATTCCACATATAAGTGATATCATAACAGTATTTGTCTTTCTCTGTCTGACTTAATTCACTAAGCATAATATTCTCTCATTTTTTAAATATAAATTTGTTTATTTATTTTTGGCTGTGTTGGGTCTTTGTTAGTGCACGCAGGCTTTCTCTAGTTGCAGCGAGCAGGGGCTACTTTTCATTATGGTGGGCGGGTTTCTCATTGCAGTGGCTTCTCTTATTGCAGAGCACGGGTTCTAGGCGCACAGGCTACAGTAGTTGTGGCAGGCAGGCTTAGTTGCTCCGCGGCATGTGGGATCTTCCTGGACCAGGGCTCGAACCAGTGTCCCCTGCACTGGCAGGTGGATTCTTAACCATGGCGCCACCAGGGAAGTCCCTCTCATATTGTTTCAAACGGCAGTGTCATTCTTTTTACAGCTGAGTAATATTTCATTATGCATATATACATAACCATTCATCTGTTGATGGACACTGGGGTTGCTTCCATATCTTGGGTCATAAATAGTGCTGCTATGAACACTGGGGTGCATGTATCTTTTTGAATTAGTGTTTTCATTTTTTTCTGGATATATGCCCAGGAGTGGAATTGCTGGATCATATGCTAATTCTATTTTTAGGGGTTTTTAAAAATAAATTTATTTATTTACTTGTTTTTATTTTTGGCTGTGTTGGGTCTTCATTGCTGTGCATGGGCTTTCTCTAGTTGAGGCAAGCAGGGCTACTCTTCATTGCAGTGCGTGGGCTTCTCATTGTTGTGGCTTCACTTGTTGCAGAGCACGGGCTCTAGAGCACAGGCTCAGTAGTTGTGGCGCATGGCTTAGTTGCTCCGTGACATGTGGGATCTTCTTGGGCCAGGGATTGAACCTGTGTCCCCTGCATTGGCAGGCGGATTCTTAACCACTGCACCACCAGGGAAGCCCTATTTTTAGTTTTTTGAGGAACCTCCAAACTGTTTTCATAATAGCTGTACCAATTTACATTTCCACCAACAGTGTATGAGGATTCCCTTTTCTTCACACCCTCTCTAATGTTTGTTATTGTACACTTTTTGATGACATCTATTCTGACAGGTGTGAGGTGATATCTCATTGTTGTTCTGATTTGCGTTTGTCTAATAATTAGCAATGTTATTATTTCATGTGCCTGTTAGCCATCTGTATGTCTTCTTTGAAAAAATGTCTATTCAGGTCTTCTGCTAATTTTTTGAGTTGTTCGTTTTCTTTTGATATTGAGTTGTATGACCTGTTTATATATTTTGGAATATTAACCCCCTGTCAGTCACATCATTTGCAAATATTTTCTCCCATGGGTTGTCTTTTCATTTTGTCAGTGGTTTCCTTTGCTGTTCAAAAGCTTTTAAGTTTAATTAGGTCTCATTTGTTTATTTTTGCTTTTGTTTCTTTTGCCTTAGGAGACAAATCCAAAAAAATATTGCTATAATTTATGTCAAAGAGTGTTTTACCTATGTTTTCTTCTAGGAATTATGTGGTTTCAGGCATTACATTTAGGTATTTAATCCATTTTGAGTTTGTTTTTATATATGGTGTAAGGAAATGTTCTAATCTCATTGTTTTACGTGTGGCTATCCAGTTTTACCACCACCACTTATTGAAAAGACTGTCTTTTCTCCATTGTATATTCTTGCCTCTTTTGTCATAGATTAATTGAACATAGGTACATGGATTTATTTCTGGGCTATTCTGTTCCATTGATCTGTGTGTCTAATTCTGTGTCAGTAACATGCTGCTTTGCTTACTGTAGCTTTGTAGTATAGTTTGAAGTCTGGGAGGGTGATACCTCCAGTTTTGTTCTTTTTTTCTCAAGACTGCTTTGGCAGTTTGTGGTTCCATATGATTTAGGATCCAATCCAAGAGCATGGAATATTTTTCCATTTCTTTGTATCATCTTCAATTTCCTTCATCAATGAGTTTTTAGATTATAGGTCTTTCACCTCCTTGGTTAAGTTTATTCCTAGGTATTTTATTCTATTTTGATGTGATTTTAAATGTTTTTGTTTTTTTTACATTCTCTTTCTGATAGTTCATTATTAGTGTATAGAAAAGCAACAGATTTCTGTATATCAATCTTATATCCTGCAACTTTGCTGAATTCATTTATTAGTTCTAATAGTGAACTGTATACTTTATTTTTTTAATTTTAATATAATTCTTAAAGTTTACTTTCCATTTACAGTTATTATAAAATATAGCCGATATTTTGAACTGTATACTGTAAATGAGTAAATTTTATGGTATGTTAAGCATATCTTAAGAAAACTGTTAAGAAAGAAAAGAAAAATACCTAAGGTAATTCTTATGTATATAGGCATGCCTCAGAGATTGTGGGTTTGGTTCCAGACAACCACAATAATGCAGATATTGCAATAAAGCGAGTTATATGATTTTTTTGGTATCCCAGAGCATGTAGAAGTTATATTTACACTATACTGTAGTCTATTAAATGCACAGTAGCATTATGCCTAAAAGAAACAATGTACCTTAATTAAAAAATACTTTATCGCTAAAACAATGCTAACCATCATCTGAGCCTTCAGCAAATTGTAAACTTTTTGCAACAATAACATTGAAGATCAGTGAGCACAGATCACCATAACGAATATAATAATGACAAAAAAGTTTGAAATATCATGAGAATAACCAAAATGTGACACAGAGACCCAAAGTGAGAAAATGCTGTTTTTGAAAAAATGGTGCCGACAGACTTGCTTGACGCATGGTTGCCACAAACCTTCAATTTGTAAGAAACGCATTATCTGCGAAGCAAAATAAAGCAAAATCCAATAAAATGAGGTGTGCCTGTACTAAAGTGACACAAACCTGAAGTAGTTTCTACAGTTCTATACTTGGACCTTTTCTCATTTCCCAGGTCCCATCTACTCTTATATGCTGAGAACTCCCAAGTATATACCTTGATATCCTCTTTCTCATTCTCTCTTCTGAGTTCCAAGATGCCTACTAAATATCTTCTCCTGGGGTGCCTAAAGGTACCTCAATATTTCAAAATCCAAACCCTCCATACATAACCCAGTTAACCACAGCAACAATAATAGTTAACAACAGCTACAACAAACCTTGCTCTATCTCTTATATTATTGCATGTATCATTCAAGCTGAAAACTCCAGATTTGCCTCTAAGTGCCCCCATCCCATTCTTTCTGAACATTTCTCCTGTTAGTCCTCTCCTCTTTAGACCCACTGTTATTGCCTGATTCCAAGCCTTCCTCAATCTGACTCTTACCTGGTCTCCCTGTATCCATTTTAAACCCTGTCTGTAACCATTTCTCCACCCTGCTGCTACAGTGATGCTTCTAAAACACATATCAGACCAGGTTTCTCCCCTTCTAGCTGTACCCTGTTGCCTGTATGGGATTCTGTCTAACCTCATCTCTCACAGTCTCACACACACATCCCAAGGCTCCAACACCTCTCCTCAAGAGAAGTGTATGATTCTGAACATGCACAAAGCACCCTCTTCCCTCATATGCATTCTTCTACACCCAGGTGAACTTTCTAGGAAGCTTCTCTGATATAAGTAAACAGAGTTGATTACTCTGCCATATGACTTCTTCAGGATGGAGTATTGAACTTAGTGTGGTCTCTGGAGTCAGACAGACCTGGAATCTAATCCAAATTATGTTGTTTGCCAGCTATGTAAACAAATGGGAAAAATACCTATCTTGCATGGTTTCTTTCCCAGTCTGCTCTTAAAATACCAGAATCTATAATATCCTGTTATAAATTTGGTAAGTCAGATTCAGTCTAAGGTAGAAATATCCTAAACTTAAAGAAGCAAAAGACTGTCTAAATCATCTCATTTAATTCTCTTTAGTGTAAAGCAGTCAATAGATCACTTTATTCTTTGTAGACAAAGACTAACTTTACTTGTTACCTTTAGTAACAATAAAGGGAATGTTACAGCTAAAATGTTGGCTTCCTGATTCAATAAATATTTTTTATTTGTATTAATTAATAGAGATACATGGGCATTTAAATCTATAGCTATAACTTTTAAATCCTAGAGTTTATTCATTTTTATTGTTTTATTATAAATATTTAAATATACAAAAAAAGTACACAGAATAAGATTACAAACACCCAACTGCTCAGTTTTATTATAAACTTTACTATAGTTGCTTACATTTTGCTTATTAAAAAAAAATCCAAGCCTACAGCTGCATAATCTGTATAATTAGTAAGCCAACACAAACTCATTTAGACTATCAACCTAAATTATACTAAATTTAAACTGAGAAATAGCTGTGGAATTGAAATTAAGAATTCTAATCCATCCTCATTGAGAAATATGTATAATGGAAGATTATATCAGTGTTTATTAGAGACTTACCCAGGAATGCTGGGTTTTGCCTTCCAATTCACATGTCTTTTTTTTTTTTTTTTGGCCACATCGCGCAGCATGTGGGATCTTAGTTCCCCGACCAGGGATTGAACCCGCACCTGCCGCATTGGAAGCGTGCAGTCTTAACCACTGGACCGTCAGGGAAGTCCCTCATATGTCATTTAAGGGATCTACTTCCTCATCTCTGGTCCCTGCCATCATACTCAAAGAACTCAAGACCCAATGGAAATCAGTCCATAGGCTGGGTTGGGCTAATCAGATTCTTTCTTTTAGAGAATTTGAGGGTCAAGATGCAGATATTCTAGTCTATCCTCTACATCAACACCAGCTACCATAAGAAAGCAAACCACAGGGACTTCCCTGGTGGCGCAGTGGTTAAGAATCCACCTGCCAATGCAGGGGACATGGGTTCGAGCCCTGGTCCGGGAAGATCCCACATGCCGTGGGGCAACTACGCCCGTGCGCCACAACTACTGAGCCTGCGCTCTAGAGTTTGTGAGCCACAACTACTGAGCCCACGTGCCAACTACTGAAGCCCGTGCGCCTAGAGCCTGTGCTGTGCAACAAGAGAAGCTACCGCAATGAAAAGCCCACGCACCGCAACGAAGAGTAGCCCCCACCTGCAGCAACCAGAGAAAGCTCGCATGCAGCAACGAAGACCCAACGCAGCCAAAATATAAATTAATTAATTAATTTTAAAAGATGCACTTAAAAAAAAAAGAAAGCAAACCATAAAGTAAAATGCACATATCTCTTCCATTCTTTAAAAATCTGTTGCCTATTATAGAAGGGTGGGGAGGGATGGATTGGGAGTTTGGGATTAGCAGATGTAGACTATTATATAGAAAATGGATAAACAACAAGGTCCTACTGTATAGCACACAAACTATACTCAGTATTCTGTGATAAACCATAATGGAAAAGAATATGAAAATGAATGTGTGTGTGTGTGTATCTGAATCACTTTGCTGTACAGTAGAAATTAACACAACATTGTAAATCAACTATACTTCAATAAAATAAAATCTAAAAAAAGAAATCTGTTGACTATTATTAAAACTCCTTAGCCTAAAATAACCTGGTCTCTGCCATTACCTCCTCTTCAACCTAGCACCCAACACTCATATCACTGTGTTGTGGATTAAAGATGACCCTAGATTTTCTGCCAGTCCTCTCAATGAGAAGTGGGATCTGTTTTTCCTTCCTTTGAATCTAGAGTGGCCCTATGACTTGCTTTAATTCAACAGAATGCAGAGGGAGTAAAGCTGTGTGACTTTGGAGGCTGGACCTTAATATAACTGCAGCTTTTGCATGCTGGGAATGTTCCCTCTTGGGAGTCCAGTCTCCATGCTGCGAGAAACCCAAGCTAGGTAGAGAGGTCATATGTAGGAGACCCTTGATGCTCGGGTCAACAGCCTTAAGCTAAGCTCCCAGCTGACAGCCAACGTTGACTGCCAGCTATGTGAGTGACCCACTTTGGACATTTCTGGCCAGTTGGGCCTCCAGATGATGGCAGCCCTTGCTGACACCACTTTGGGCCCTACTGAGCCCAGCCAACTACAGAGTCATGAGAGTTAATAATAAGTTGTGGTGGTGGTGGTGGGGGGTGTGTGTGTGTGTATGTTTTAATGTATATAACTTTTATTTTTAAGAACAGGTTTAGGTTAACAGAATTAAATAATTAACTGAATGATTACAAAGGTATATCTTTTTTAAACAACATCTTAATTACAAAGAATAAAACAGAAGGGAAAATATAAATAAATAGCTACAATACAAAATATGTCAGTAAATCCACACTAGAATGGAAACGCCCCAGTAACACAGAGTCCCACTATGGAATAGCTAGCCCAGGCACTAAGAAACTGATCACTGCATTCAGAA
The DNA here is from genome assembly GCF_949752795.1 of Hyperoodon ampullatus. Taxonomy (NCBI): domain Eukaryota; kingdom Metazoa; phylum Chordata; class Mammalia; order Artiodactyla; family Ziphiidae; genus Hyperoodon; species Hyperoodon ampullatus. The sequence continues at coordinate 36,701,971 of NC_136924.1, read as the reverse complement.
AGTCAAAGCCACAATGTCAGATAAAATAGTACCTGTTTTTAGATTAATGTGACAGCATAAGCACAAAAATACTAAATAAATTAAGTTACATGAGTCTCTCTCTAAGAGAATCGTGCCAATGAAGTTCATGCTCCCACCTTTGGATTTCTGATACGGCATCAAAGACTTTTTTACAGAACATAATTTTCATACTTAACTTCTGAAAATGTGGAACAGTAAGACAGATTCATGGGTAACTGTGTTAATTCTATTCAAGTTTCTCTCTCACAGACCCAGCAGGGAAATTAAATAAGCCCTGAAGTAGTTCTTGGGAAAAATATAAGGAATAGTCACTGTGCCTCCAAAGGATATATTCAGGGGCTTCTGAACTCTTACATTAATAATAACTCTGTCAACTTGCTGTCCTTCAGCATTTACAATAGAAGCTTTCATTAAAATAGCAGAACTCTGTTTGAGAAAGTGATTAGGTCACACAAAATTATATTTAGTGACCATTCAGGGAAAAAAAAGCTAGTTCTAAACTAACGTGAAATTTAACATTCTTTTTTCCTGCTTCCATTTAAAATTCTTGTGGCTCCAATAATCAAAAGAAAGAAAAATCACAGTTCACTGAGGCAGCTCTGTGTGTCAGCACCCAGCACGGTTTCTGGCACGTAACAGATGCTCAATAAGTATTTGCAGAATTAATGAGAAGAAAAGAGGAGGGGAGAAAGGGAGGTAAAAAAAAAAAATAGGCAAAGAAAAATGGAAAGAACGCTTGTATGTAACTATAGATTCATCTATGGCCAACCTACAGCCTACTGTCAGAAACCATCCTCTGCTTTTTATCTTTCTAGCACAGACACAGTCTTCTAAACTCAAGAGACTGAAGTGTACATCTCCCAACTCTTGAAGAATATATAATCCCCAGTCCATCTCTGAACTTAAACAAACATCTCTCTCCAAAAAAAAAAAAAAAAAAAAAAGCTATGGAAGATGTTGCAAAGTTTCAGAGAATATTTCTTCAAAAGGATCACCAAATTCTCCAAGAAGACTTCCTTTGTCAATCCTGTCTGGCCATAAGCATCCCTCATTTCTGTCTGTACAACACTTACAGGGGTATTTTTTAAAACTGCATTGACCCTTTCATTCACTTATTAGCTTTCTTAGCACGTTCTCTACAAATGCAGTTCCAAAACTTCCCCTTAAAAGGAAATTTAAACTCGTCATTTCAAGTCCTCAATCGTGCACTATAAACTCTCCAAATAACAATGACTTCTGTTCCAGAGGCAACATGAAGAAAAGCTGAACACTGCTTTCTTTCTTTCCTCCTCTAAATATCTCTCCACCACCAGACAGGAGTCAGAAGAGCAGGGCTCAGGCCTGAGCCCAGGCACCACCACAGCAGCAAAGGCCAGCCTCACTGATCCCCGGGGCTTCCTTCAAGCTCACAAGCCTGGTGAACCACTTCCATAAACACACTCTGCCTTCCTCCACTCATTTCTTTCCTCTTTCCTCAAACATGCATGGATCTCCTCCATTAAAAAAAAATCTTTCACTTGAACTAGTAATGCCTCCTTCTCACTTCATTTACTTCTAAATTTCCTACAACTGGATAGTAGACTACAGCCATAACTCTTACTCTTTTTTTTTATCATTTAATTTCTTTTTAACCCATAAAATTAGTTTCTCATCCTCCTACTCTTGCAGACCATTAATAAATTCCTTTTAAAAACTTTCTTATTATGGGGACTTCCCTGGTGGTCCAGTGGTTAAGACTCCGTGCTCCCACTGCAGGGGGCACGGGTTCCATCCCTGGTTGGGGAACTAAGATCCTATGTGCCGTGCAGAGGGGCCAGAAAAAAACCTACTTATTATGGAAAATTTCAAGTACATACAAAATACATAAAAATGAACCCCTACGTACCCATCACCAAGCTTCAACAGTCGTCAACATTCTGTCATTCTTGTTTCAGCCATACTTCATCCATTCTCCATCCCTATTTAATTATATTATTTTACAGTTTTCACAGGGAAATTGTACCTGGAAAGTTGTAATTTTTACTGTAAATGTAAATTATAGAATTATAATTTTGACAAATGGATATACCTGTATAACTCACACCCTTATCAGACACAGAACACCTCCATCCCTCCAGAAAATTTTCTTGCGTCCTTTCTCTTTAATTAATTCTTCAAAAAACAAATCCAGATGCATTTTCTCAGTTACCAATCTCCTTGGCTTCTTAGCAGCATCTGACAGTACTGATTCTACCTTTTGCTTGAAATTTGCCTCTTGATTTTATGAAGCAAAAATATTCCAGTTCATCCTCAAGTCATGTCAGCTTTACCGGCAAAATACACCTCAAGTCTGCCTTCCTCCACGTCAGTGCAGGACGCTAATCCATCTTCTCTCTCACCTAAGTGACTGACTACGACTGTCTTCTTTCTCACTGGTCTCCCTGCTCCCACTCTTGCCTTTCTCCAACCCATTCTCCACACAGCAGCCAGAGTGATCTTTTAAAAATGCAATCATATCACGCTACTCCCTAACTTTACAGCCTTTAATGGCTTCCCAGTTGACAGAGGATAAATCCACATTCTACATCAGGGCCTTCAAGTTCTTGCAAGGTCTTGGCCTCCCTGTATAACTTCCTATCACCGCTGGGCCTCATGGGACTTTTGATAGTTCTTGGAAGAGGCCAAGGTCTTTTGAAGCTGTTTCTTCTGTCTGGAATACTGTTCTTCTAGCTCTTTACACAACTGGCTCCCTCGGCCTTTACCTCTCAGCTGAAATGTCACCTTTCCAGAGTGGTCTTCCTTGACTAACCTAAGCTTGTCCTCCCAGTCACCCTATATTACATTATTTTATTTTCTTCATGGTATTGACCATAATCCACAATTACTGTCTTTATTTACATTTGTTTCTCCCACTGAAACATAACCACCTGGAGAGTAAGAAGCCCGTCTTTTCTATTTATTGTTGTGTATCCCCTAATAGCACATGCTCAAGAATTATTTATTTTTTTAAAAATGGATACACTTCAGTATCGTTTTGTAGAAAAGTCCCCACCTTTTCTCAAAACCAGTTACCTTTCCTAACTTCTTTCTGTTAACAGAAAACCACAAATTATGTTACCATAGTACTATGATAAATTCCTGCATTAACGTCAAATCATTCGGAATATAATAAGATTTTAAACAAAGAGAAGCAGAAGAAAGAAAAAAGTCATAAAAACATAACTTAAACTAAGACTGATGAAAACAAAGTTATAATCTAATTTTTAAGAACAAAGCATCGGGCTTCCCTGGTGGCGCAGTGGTTAAGAATCCGCCTGCCAACACAAGGGACACGGGTTTGAGCCCTGGTCTGGGGAGATCCCACATGCCGCAGAACAACTAAGCCCATGCACCACAACTACTGAGCCTGTGCTCTAGATCCCACGAGCCACAACGACTGAGCCTGTGAGCCACAACCACTGAATCCTGCGCCTAGAGCCCGTGCTCCGCAACAAGAGAAGCCACCACAATGAGAAGCCCGTGCACTGAAACGAAGAGTAGTCCCCACTCGCTGCAACTAGAGAAAGCCTGCGTGCAGCAACGAAGACCCAACACAGCCAAAAAAAAGAACAAAGCATCTACTTATTATAAGTATAAAAGGAATATTCTTTTAGTCTGATTCTAAACTGATAAAATATTCAATAATTGAAAATCAAGAAATGCAATCCTTCCTCCCCTGCTCCCAGAAAGAAGGTAGAAACTGAATCTCTGGTACAATTACATATTCTACATTGGTCTAGTTACATGCTTGTCAAGCAACCTTCCAGTTACAACCTAGCTTTCCAGGGAGAGAATGTACTAACCAGAAGATCCAAGAATCCAGTCTTCCTTAACATTGTAGTTCATTATAAATTAATTAATTAGGGTCTTGGGGAAGGGTCTGTGGGTACTATAGAAATCCTGGGGTTTGTGTATTTTGGGTGACCTGGGTGTGTGCTTGGGGGAGATTCCTAGAGTGTGTCCAGATGTCACATATTCTGACTCTCCCTAAATCAGATTCAGGATCTAGATGAGTCTGATCAAGTTTATAGGCTTCTCCTTTGGCTACAGAAAGAAGGAAGAGATCTGGTGAGAGGGAAAAAAACAAACAAGAAGACAGGATGACATCTGTCCTTCTACCTAACACATGGACTGCAGTGAGGGGGGATTCAGAAAGAAGCTGAAGCATCTTTCACGAGGGACCCCGAGACTCAGGGCACAAACCGTGCTTCTCTGAAGCCCAGCCCACAAAGCCCAACAGAGCAGAGAAGGGGGAGGCCTCTCTAAAACTTGGTGAAGTGTTTGTTGTATGAGGCCAATAGGCAGCGAGGACTGACCTGATGGGAACCCACAGACATTTTTTTTTTCTGTCTTTTTTTGTTTTTTTAATAATTTATTGATGTGAAATCCACATAACAGAAAATGAACAATCCAGGGGCATCTGGTGTATTTACAATGTCGTACAACCACCACCTCTATTGAGTTCCAAAACATTTTCATCACCCCAAACAGAAACCCCATACCCATTAAGCAGTCACTCCTCATTCCCCTTCCCCTCAGCCAATCCCTGGCAACCACCAGTCTGTGTTCTGTTTACAGATTTATCTATTCTACACATTTCATATAAATGGAATCATACAATATGTGACCTTTTGTGTCTGGCTTCTTCCAATTAGCATGATGCTTTGGAGGCTCCCGGTGACATCTGACCCCCCTCCACTTTTGCTCTGGTGAAAGAATAAGCTTTCCCACAGAGAGTACCAGTAGCAGTGGCAGCAGAAAAGGGACAGCCCTCAGGAGGGTTCAGAGCAGATAACATGCTGGGCACTGTCCAGGACACAGTGTGAGATACCCTCAGAGCTCCCAGGAAGGGACTAGAGACAATTTTGACAGGAGAAAGAGGGATGTGAAAGTGATACCGAGGGTTCCGTATGACCAGGAAGAGAAATAGCCAAGGAGACTCTGGACATGAAGCCAGATATATACAGATATAGATAATCACACACATAACTACTTATACACAGGCGACAATGATAGCACTGATTTAAGCTTTAGCTTGAAAAACCAAACCAATTACCATTTAAAAATGTATAATTAAAAGTGTCTAAAGGGTTTCCCTGGTGGCGCAGTGGTTGAGAGTCCGCCTGCTGATGCAGGGGACACAGGTTCGTGCCCCGGTCCGGGAGGATCCCACATGCCGCAGAGTGGCTGGGCCCGTGAGCCATGGCCGCTGAGCCTGCGCGTCCAGAGCCTGTGCTCCGCAACGGGAGAGGCCACAACGGTGAGAGGCCGGTGTACCACACACACACAAAAAAAAGTGTCTAAAAAATTATCAGTGATACCTCTGTGTAGCAGGAATAAGGGACAGACTTTTACCTTTTACACCTCTGATTTGTTTTAATTTTTAAAATAAGTACATACACCGCAGAGCACAGGGAGATCAGCTCGGTGCTTTGTGACCGCCTGGAGGGGTGGGATGGGGAGGGTGGGAGGGAGGGAGATGCATGAGGGAAGGGATGTGGGAACAGATGTATATGTATGACTGATTCACTTTGTTATAAAGCAGAAACTAAATAAAAAAAATAAGTACATACAACTTGCATAATAAAACCTTAAGGTAGTCTACAAATGAATCATAAATATTTCTATGAGTTCAGAAAAATTTGTTTTAGATTTGTCACCGAGTGTAACAAAAATGGATAGTGAGAAGAAAAAAAATCCTCTCAATCTTAGGTTAGGTTCTAATTTAAATCAATCAAATTTCTAAATTCACCTAAAACATAACACCCACTCTACTCAATCACTGCTCCTGTTGTTTAATTTCTGCTCAAATTATTTGCACCTTTAGTAATTCACTGACCTTGGAACTGCTTTCTTCCGATACTTCTCCCTCATTGGTCTGCATGGGAACAGACTCTGTGCAAAACTCTGCAGAAACACACAAATACTGCCTAAAAGAGGTAAGAAGAGAAAAAAAACACATAAGGAATTCAGTGTGAAAATTTGTTTTCTCGGACTATACTGAAATTCTGTCACTGAGACCATAGATACTGTGAAGCAATGACCTTACGTAATGTGTGTGCGCACGTGCACGTGTGTGTGTGTTTGTGTGTGTGTGTGTGTGTGTGTATACACATGCATCCTTGATAAGAAAGGAGGGAGAGAGGTAGGGAGAGAGTTTTCCCCACCTTAGGGGAGAATAATTAGGACAGGTTTAAGACACTGGAATATTAAACAGTTCTAGATGTCTTTCCTCTTTTTGACTTTTAGCAGAGGTAATAGTGAAAATCTTCAGCAATTCATACAGTACAAACACTGACCTGTCAGAAAAGAGGCCGACCTAAGTAGACTAGGGGACCAGTTGTTATGCTGTAGCAGGTCATACTGTCTGGCTATTAGGCTAGGCTATTGAAAGTATCTGGGTTTCTTGGGTTTATAATTTATGTTCAACATTTATGGTATTTTATAACTGAAATTAAGGTGTACTCTAATGGTTGATCCCACCTTTTTACTTTAAGAAAATCTGCTTAATAAAATAAATGTCAGTTAATTTATTTTTATATGAGAACAGACTATTCATAAGGCAAGACAATAAAAAGTAGTAATTTTTCCTCTAAGAAGAAGATGAGTCCAATAAAAGTGTTAAAATTTTATGAATTAAAATGTACCAAAAAGAAACTACTAAAAGTTTATGCAACATTCAAATTAATTCATTAAGTACCTAATTATTAAGGAATAAGTACTCAAACTGACACAAAACAAATCTCCATTATAATACAGGTATGAATATTTCAAAGCCTTTCAAATATTTCAAAGGGCTCATAGCTACAAAATATGAAAGCTAAAAAGACATTTGACAGTGAATCCTTTTGGTGTGCAGAGAAATCTTTATGAATACAGCAGGTTTGGGGACCTCGCAATCTGGTTCTGGTGCAGGCTTCTCAATAACCAAGACCTAAGGCCAAAAAGGTATTAAATATTTCTGGAAATCTGTTTCCTTACCTGTTGGGTGGGAAAGGGTACAGAAATACCTACTGTGCTCACCTAATAAGGTTTTTTGGGAACCAATGTGTATTTATGTAATGAAATGTAAAATTGGTACAGTGGAAGCCCCTTAACCAACACCAATTCACTCACTCCACGTGAACCGACACTGTCCATTCCCTCTGTAAAATACACAGCTGATGCTCACAGAAAGTGAAACAGGCTTTCTCTAGTTGGTTTTGTCCCTCACCTGTTTATGACAGTTGTGCAAAAGCAGAATTACTCTTTCTATAAAGACTAAATTGACAGCACTGGAAAAACTCGATAACATAACTAGGAAGATTTGGTATACAAATTGCTTCACAAATGTCTTTTAAGTTCTCATTCTGCTTTACTGAAATAGAGATTGTATTTCATAGATGATACATTACAGGCATAGCTGACCAGGAAAGACACCCCCATTATTTCTGTGCCGTTTTCCTTTGAATGCGCTGGAAAGAGGAACGCTTCTTCCCCTCTCCTGAGGTTTCACTCCTGGCTCCACTCCATCCACACATTCCACCCCAGTGGAGGTGCAGGATCTTATCTGAATGGTGAGTTCAGAAGGAGAAACAAGGTATGTGAGCTCAGCCCCTTCTGTCTCTTCCCTTCGGAAGCCAGCTGTCCCTCAGGAGCACGCATTGTGCTCCACTCTCATACCCATCAATACAGGTCCCTCACGATTACCTGTGACAGGTAAGTCTGCTGAATTCTGAGCTTCACTGTTAAGACTCTTGCCCATAGATGTAAGCTGCATTCTCCAAAACAGCTTTATTAGTAATAAAGATGATATTTTGATCTCCCAAATGCCCCACCCTTCTATTTCTCAATGGTATAGAACTCAGCCTAGGGAAAAAGTGCTACTTATTAGGTCTCTCAAAGACCTAAACCTGGCACATGAGACTAGAGTCTTGATTAACAGACATGAAGCAAAATTTGGGGAGAAAAATACACGTGAAATTTCTGAGGCTTCTGTTGGGCCCAGGACTTTGGGCCTTGGTCTTTTGTGAGGGGGCAAAGTGCTTTGACCTTATAGAGGTTTACATTAGTCCACATGAGTTTTTACAGTTACATACTAGCTTTTAACTACTGAGGCCAAATTAGAAGTTTATAAAGCATAGGGGGGCTTCCCTGGTGGCACAGTGGTTAAGAATCCGCCTGCCAATGCAGGGCACACAGGTTCGAGCCCTGGTCCGGGAAGATCCCACATGCCGTGGAGCAACTAAGCCCGTGCGCCACAACCACTGAGCCTCCGCTCTACAGCCCACAAGCCACAACTACTGAAGCCCACGTGCCTAGAGCCCATGCTACGCAACAAGAGAAGCCACCGCAATGAGAAGCCCACGCACCTCAACGAGGCGTAGCCCCCACTCGCCTCAACTAGAGAAAAGCCCACGCACAGCAACAAAGACCCAACGCAGCCAAAAATAAAATAAATTAAAAAAAAAAAAAGACAATTTTATAAAGCATAGGCCACACTGTATTATGACCTTAGTGTAACTGTAGTTATGGCAACTCTGTCTTCAGGTATGTGGCTGTTTCTATAGAGACAAGGCTGCATGCACCAGGCAGAGAAGCCTGAGCAAAGGCTTGGGGGGCTTCGCCAGCCTCAGCAAAGCAACAAGCCACAGTTGGTCGTGGCGGCAGCAGTGGTGGTGGTGGTACTGAAAGCTCATCTAAATGTCAGCTGTGCAAGTGGCCTCAGCATACATCAGCCACTCTGGCCTAGCAAGCAAATGCCAGCTGTGCTGGCCTCAGCAAAGGCAATAGGGCATTATCAGGCTTGGGTGGCTTCAAAGTACAGAAGGCTGCTGCCTGACCTTGAATTATGCAGGCACAGCTTTTCCTAAGCAGGCATGGCTGAGGGAATGATTAGACTTTAGGGAAAAGAGACTTTCTTCATACAGGCCTTTTAGATATTTAGCGAGTGCAACAATTATTTGCTGCATATAAGCTGCAAGGCAGCTGAATTTCAAACAGCACATGTGCTATAAAACCAGTGAAGTTCTATGTTTAAATTGTTTGTTCTAGGCTTATGTAGGCAATTCAAAGGGGACATGGAAATTGAGAGGTTTCTCACTAAATGTCATACTGATGTCCTTTATTTAATTTGCTCTCTTTTTTTTTTTGGTTGATTTTGAACTATCCTTAATGTTTTTCAATGTGTTTCTTGAGAAAGCCTCTAAGACATTCTTGTTTGAAGTCATGGCTTATAGTTGTGTCTAAGGGTCGAAATCAGTTTTACCGCCCTTTTGACAAAAAGGAAGGTGAATAAAGTAGGTGACCGATAGTCTTGACCTGGCACAGTGCTTCAGCACACACAGGACAGGCCTCAGCAGACGTTAATGAGCAAATACGAGTAATGTCATGCAGCCTGTGTGCTGGATCTTCTCTAAAGAAGTTGGCAAATTTGTTAATATTTCAAAGTCCTCCAGGATCCAGCCCTCACCTGTCTCTCCAGCATCATCGGCCAAAGCCTCTTTGTTCACTTTGTTCCAGCCATAGTGAACTACTTACAGCTTCCCAAATATGCCAGACTCTTTCAGGTTTCCATGTTTTTATTCATATTACTCCCTCGGCCTTTCCTCTCCCTACTTCTCATTCGAGACTCAGCTTTTATAAAGTAATTCCTGTCCCATCTCTAGGCAGAACTGGTGATTCCTTCCTCAGGTTCCCAGTGGATCTTGTTTGAATTTTATTATAAGATCTGTAACACTGTATTGGATTTATTTACTTACATTAATGCCTCTCCTATTAGATTATCAAACCTTTGATACCAGACACTATTTCTCATTAATCTCTGTATTAACAGATTACGTAAAACTATGTACCCAGCATTTAATAAGTATCCAATAAATTTCTATGTAAGAATGACTGAATTAATCAACTAAAGTCTTTTTTGTTTAAATTGCAATAGGTATTTATTCAATAAATATTTACTGGGTCCCCACCACATGCCAGATGGTGCTGGGCTAGTGTGGTGTAGTAGAATGAGCTTTGGCTTTGAAGGAGCAGAACCATTATTCTTTGTCATTTCTTAGCTGTATAATCTTGAGCAAGTTACTTAACTTTCTAATCTTCATTATTTTCATCTATAAAACTGGTCAGGAGGAGGTGTTACAAGAATTAAGTTAAATAATAGGACTTCCCTGGTGGCACAGTGGTTAAGAATCCACCTGCCAATGCAAGGCACACAGGTTCAAGCCCTGGTCCGGGAAGGTCCCACATGCCACGGAGCAACTAAGCCCATGCGCCACAACTACTGAGCCTGCGCTCTACAGCCTGCAAGCCACAACTACTGAGCCCACGTGCCACAACTACTGAAGCCCATGCACCTAGAGCCCGTGCTCCTCAACAAGAAAAGCCACCGCAACGAGAAGCCCAAGCACCACAACAAAGAGTAGCCCCCGCTCGCCACAACTAGAGAAAGCCTGCATGCAGCAGCGAAGACTCAATGCAGCCAAAAATAAAAATATATATATAAATTAATTAATTTAAAAAAATAATAATATACGTATAGCACTCAGCAAGGTGTCCAGAAGCAGCCAGTAGGCACTACAAAAACAGTTCCTTTGCAAGAATTCTCAAAGGGTTTACAGACTAGTAAAGGAGACAGATACAAATAACTCTTAAAATAACGAATGCTTCCATTGCTGTAACAACAACGGGTGCTCTCAGAACACAGATGAAAAAGAAATTCTGCCAGGAGAGTACAAGAGGGAAGAGTAAATAGTTGCATTCCTCTCCCCTCTTCCAAAATCTAAGCAAAGAGAAGAGCATCCATTAAGGCACAAAGCTATGAAAAATAACTTCATGTCTGGGGAACAGAACATGGTCTGGTAAGGTTTACAGATAGGGGTTTACTAAAAAAGAAGCCAGAAATGTTGTTTGGGATTAGGTTTTGGAGGGGTTTGTAGGATGACATCTGCACTGCCCGGGAGCCACGAGAGCTGTATAAGCAAAGGTGCGACGTGAGCAAATCTATCGTTAGACGCTGACTCTGGCAGTGCGTGGACTACAGACCGGAGGGCGGAGGGACCGGAGGCAGAGAAGCGAGGCTACACTCACGTAAAACTGTGAAACTGCTAAATCTAAGAACAAATTCTAGCTTCATAAAAGGATGAGGCACCAAATGTCAGTATCAAACGAAATACAGGTGGTTTTTTTTTTTTTTTTTTTTGCGGTACATGGGCCTCTCACTGTTGTGGCCTCTCCCATTGCGGAGCAGAGGCTCCGGACGCGCAGGCTCAGCAGCCATGGCTCACGGGCCCAGCCGCTCCGCGGCATGTGGGATCTTCCCAGACCAGGGCACGAACCCGTGTCCCCTGCATCGGCAGGCGGACTCTTAACCACTGCGCCACCAGGGAAGCCCAATACAGGTGTTTTTAAAGGGACCTAGTGAAGTGGAAATGCAAAAGGGCTGGTGTGATGGCCACTTTAAATACCCTTCTGTAAGAACTCTGGAAAGAAGCATTAATGTCAAAACGTACTTTTCTTCTTTTTAAGATGAAGACTCTCAAGGGCTTCCCTGGTGGCGCAGTGGTTGAGAGTCCGCCTGCCGATGCAGGGGACACAGGTTCGTGCCCCGGTCTGGGAAGATCCCACATGCCGCGGAGCGGCTGGGCCCGTGAGCCATGGCTGCTGAGCCTGTGCGTCCGGAGCCTCTGCTCCGCAACGGGAGAGGCCACAACAGTGAGAGGCCCACATAACGCAAAAAAAAAAAAAAAAAAAGATGAAGACTCTCTCATTTCACTGCCAATACACGGTGGAAATAGATTTTTAAAACTTACCTTTGACAGTATCCTGGGGCAACACGAGCCCGTGAAGATGAGTCTAGACTACATTCAGTGCAAAAACCAAAACCCTGAAAAGAGAAGAAAATAACAATGAGCCTCATGCTCACAGCAAGATGCCATGGTACAAATCCAGGCTTCTCCAGCTACCAGCTATTGACGCTTAGGCCAGTGGCCTAACAGCTCAAGCCTCAGCTTCCTCATTCAACACTGGGAACAATAACAGCATCTTCCTCATAGGGTTCTTTGGAAGTTTAAATGAAATATGTGTAAAACACTTAATACAGGGCAGGGCACCAGCCACATGCTCTATAAAGGTGAATGGTCTTTAAGAATGTGAACTGAAATACTTTCTGAAGAAACATGACAACCTATGTTAAACCTTTATTATTTATTTAACTTATTTTTTCTACCAAAAAATACCAAATTGCTTTTTCAACTTCTTCACTTGACATGAGAATGTCTCATAATCACTGTAGATTCAATACATCCCAAACTGCACTCTTCATTCCCTCCACCCCTGTACCACCCCCAGACCCCATTCTCCTGTCTCTACTGTCTCAATCAAGGGTATAACTGGGACTTCCCTGGCGGTCCACTGGTTAAGACTCTGTGCTTCCACTGAAGGGGGGCATGATTTCGATCCCTGGTCAGAGAACTAAGATCTGGCATGCCATGCAGCACCACCAAAAAAAATAAGGAGGGGGTATCATCCTCCACCCAGGTGCTTCGGTCAGAACCTCAGAGTCATCCTGGATTTCTCACCCCACCCCAGTCCTCTCACAGTCCATCAGCAAGTCCTGTCATTCCTGCTTTCACAATATGCATCTCAGATCCACCCATAACTCTTCATTTTCATTGTTATCATCATTTCTTACTTGTGGAGGCCTCTTAGCTGGTGTTCCTGGGCCTACTCTGGCTCCTCTCCAATCCGTTTCTAATTAATTGCTGGAATGGCCTCTTCAAAATCAAATCAGATGATAGCAAGTTGCTAATAAGTGCAGTGAAAATGTTATTTCATGACGGAATGTTTCTCTCTTTATATGTATGTGAAATATATACTCATATATATATACAAATATACATGAAATGACAGCCATTTATTAGACATTTAGAGATCCTGGGCCAGTCCCTTCATTTTATAACGGCAGGAAAAAGTGCTAGAAGGATATTCTGCTCAACACGCTACACTGCTGTCAGAAAGATGGTCACTATTTGGAAGCTGGCCCCCTAGCTGATTTCAACTGGCCCCCTAGTTGATTTCACAATCAACTTAATGTTTCTGTCCAAGAAAGCACATTCCATTTCCCATGGCTACGGATTATAAATTATAGCTTTAGTCCTACATTTGAGGTAGTGGTTTACTGAATCTCGAAAGCGTCTTGCTGCCCTCTTATCTCTCATCATCTCTACCTTAGCTTATTTTTTTAAGTGTTTGAATAAATAAATCTCAGATAGAATGGTGTTGTGATACCAGTGACATTTTAATTATTATCTTTACCCTTGTTTTATACACACTGTTATCCCAGCAATCTTCCTTTCTAAAAAGCCAATTTGACCTTTGAACATACCACTGCCAAAATTCAGTCAATACCTACCCACTACCCTTAGGGTTAAATTCAAGATCTCTCTAGCCCCATCGTCACTTCACATTCTAGTCACATGGACTGCACAGGGTTTCCTTGCTCACCAACGTCTCTGAGGGCCCTGTGCCTAATTCCCTTCTACTCCTCTTTTTTTTTTTTTAAATAAGGGGTGCTATTTATTTATCTATTTTTGGCTGCATCAGGTCTTAGTTGCAGCATGTGGGATCTTTGTTGAGGCGCGGGGGCTTCTCTCTAGGTTTGGCGCACAGGCTCTCTAGTTGAGGCACATGAGCTCAGTAGTTGCGGCATGCTGGCTTAGTTGCCCTGTGGCATGTGGGATCGTAGTTCCCCGACCAGGGCTCCAACCCACGTCCCCTGCATTGGAAGGTGGATTCTTTACCACTGGACCACCAGGGGGGTCCCCCTTCTACTCCTCCTTTAAGATCTGCCTCAGGTGTTAGCTCCCGAAAGCTTCCTGTACCCTTCCTGGTTGCACTAAGTGTTCCTCCTCTGAGAAATACCATATAATACTGGTAATATCCATGGGTCTGTTTTCTTCACACAACAGAACTCCTTGACAACAAGGACTATCTATGTCTTACATTAACTTTGAATTTGGTATCGGGTAGGAGTTCAATAAACATAAGCTGAACTGAATCCTGATGTGATCCCAATAACTCCATACTGCAGTGTGGACGCTTCCACACTGCACTGGGGAAAGCTGAAGAAGCTAGCTGCAACTTCCAAGATGGGCCTGGCCCTCACAGAGGATGTAAACCTTGTGGTTACGTGTGACGCTCAGCACCTCAGAGAAAGATAGGATTCTTAAATTTTTTCTCAACTGCAGACTATCAAGATAAGACCGACTAATTTTCAGTTCTCTATTGTGGTTAGTTTCTGCCCCGGCTAAACATTCTTCTCCAGACTTATCAGTAGTCTAAATTCTATACTAACTTCATAAAGTAGCCCATTATTACATATCTTGCTAACAGACAAGCTTAGGACACTGGCCAGCTCTGTCCTTTGCCCGCTTGGCAGTTGGTCCCGGACGCTTGCCGGTGGTCAGTGACGGAAAAGGAGTTAAAACAGAGGAGAGGCAGGCGGAGGAAACTGGGCAGTTTTCCAAGTACTCTGGAAACCAGTTTTTACAGAACAGCTACATTACTTTCTCTGCAGGGCTGTAAACCTCTGAATCAGATGCACTCATGTTCAAGATAAACAAAATTTAATTCTAAAATCAACATTTAAAATTATCTAGTTCAAGTTATCTACAGCACTGTTTTCCTTCTAAGGTACGAGTAATGGCAAATTCCTTCCAAACATCATTTTGAAATGTTCAGAACTACACTGCAATCCTTCCATCTAATCACGTGTAGCCACGGCAGTAAACTATTTGAACTGCTCCAGTTTTCTCTATTCTCTTGCGGAAGAACCAGATTGGTCTTGAAATTCACACAGCGGGGTGGGAAGGTTCAGTGCATCTTGGACTAAATCAATTCCCAGGCCCTGCAAAACTTCAAGTAGGCTTCAAGAGCTCCTCCACAGTTAAGTATGGAACTAAACTCACAGATGTAATTAGAACTGAAATCTTTCACAGGGAATATGGCAGGTTGAAAGAAATACAAAGTCAATAAACTATATTTACTAATAACACCTCTGATATGATAAAGTTTTAATTTTCAAACTTGGTTGTTTAGCATGATTCTTTTAAATTTAATTTCAATTCTCATTTCAAAAAAATTCAAGCAATATGAATAAAGCCCTTGACCATGGTCCTCTCTCTCCCTGCCCTGGTCTTCCCAGGACTCACCACTGTTATCTGTTTGATAACTGTCATGATTCTTGAGATGCAGATTATTAAGAATATACCTGTAAACTTTTAATTGAATCACAAATAACACTGAAAACCCTGACTGTCTACCTTGTTGGCGACTGGCCTAACTTCAAGCAAGATGTCCAGAAGAGATGCCTTAAGTGAGGCAGCAGATGTGAGGGTGGAGCAAAACACCAGCAAAGAAGCCCAGGAAGGTCTTCCCAGGAGGCAAGCACAGACCAGGAGATTCAGGGCAGATGGGAGGGTACCACACGTCCAGCTCTATAAGCGGGGCATCCAGCCCAAGTGGGCAAAAAGGAACCTATTTAATTAACACCAATGATAAAGTCAAAAGTCTAAGGAGTGCAGGTGGAGGCTGTTCTGCTACAGGTCGATGGGTTTATTTAGCCACCAATACCAGAGGGTTGTTATTGTTCCAAGATCTGGAAATGCTACCTTTGCAGTTTCCAATCACTTCTACTTCAGTTCAACACCTTGGAAATTCTGTAAAAATGTTCAAGTCTGCCCACTCCTAAAAACATCCCCTTTAATCCTAAAATTTCCTCCAGCTTTTGCACCTTCCATCCCCTCTTTCCTCTCCTAGTCAAGCTCTTTAAAAAGAAGCTTTTGAGACTTCCCTGGTGGCTCAATGGTTGAGAATCCGCCTGCCAATGTAGGGGACATGGGTTCGAGCCCTGGTCCAGGAAGATCCCACATGCCGCAGAGCAACTAAGCCCGTGCGCCACAACTACTGAGCCTGTGCTCTAGAGCCCACGAGCCACAACTGCTGAAGCCTGTGAGCCACAACTACTGAAGCCCATGCACCTAGAGCCTGTGCTCCACAACAAGAGAAGCCACTGCAATGAAAAGCCCGTGCACCGCAATGAAGAGTAGGCCCCACTCGCCGCAACTAGAGAAAGCCTGTGTGCAGCAACAAAGACCCAGTGCAGCCAAAAATAAATAAATAAATAAATAAATAAATAAATAAATATTTTTTAAAAGAAGTTTTTATTTGTGGTGTCAGTGTCCTTATCTCTCATGCACCTGCTAAGCATCAAAATTTGGTTTCTTTCCCTATCGCTCTCTGTTGTCAAATACAGTGGATATCATTGAATTTTTTGCTTTAACCTCTCTTTGGCATTTAAAAATCAGAATGACCTGAAACCCTTGTCATTTGGGAGCTCCTTTCCTCCCTTGATGTTAAGGATACTGCAGATCCCGTCGCTAGGCCAGGGGCACCTTGCTTTAGTTCCTGGTCCCTTGGCTGTGTCTGGGTCCCTCGTCTCCCTAGGTTTGCAGCCAGCCCAAGGCCCCTGTCAATACTGTTGATTTTCAGGTTCTCACCATGGGCAGAGTGTTGCTGGGTGAGGAGCTGCTGCTTCTGTACATGGAGGGTTGGAGGGCAGGGGCTGTGGTAAAGGAATCCAGCTCAATTCCTGTCTTCAAGGACTGAGCCTAGTTCTGATGCTCAAACTGATATGGAACATATTTAGTCCCTTTATCCCACAGAAGGGGCCAAATGCATCAGTTTTGCTATCTTGACTTAGACCATTTCCTTCCAGTCTCTTTTGCTGGACAGTCTTCCTCGGGAATTCATCCTCCCTTTCTCTTTTTATTATAAACCAGGGGTCCCCACCCCCCGGGCCATGGACAGCTGCCGGTCCGCGGCGTTAGGAACCGGGCCGCACAGCAGAAGGTGAGCGGCAGGCAAGCGAGCGAAGCTTCATCTGCCGCTCCCCGCTGCTCCCCATCGCTCCCCGCCGCTCCCCATCGCTCGCATCACCACCTGAACCATCCCCCTACACCAGTCCGTGGAAAAATTGTCTCGCACGAAACCGGTCCCTGGTGCCAAAAAGGCTGGGGACCGCTGTTATCAACTCATGTCCTTATTCTCTCCCACAGATTTAACTACTAGCTATATCTTGATGACTCCCAAATCTCTCTCTAGGGCTCCCCTTTCTTACAATCTTCAAAGCCATCTATATAGCTTCCTAATGTCAGTGGACTTCTGTACCCCATGTTCCACAGGTCCCTAAAACGCAACGTAATGACACAAAATAATCTGCCTCTCTAGAGAATCCTAGCATCCCACTCAAATAAAAATGCAATGTAATGACACAAAATAATCCGCCTCTCTAGAGAATCCTTGCGTCCCACTCAAATAAAAATGCAACGTAATGACACAAAATAATCTGCCTCTCTAGAGAATCCTAGCATCCCACTCAAATAAAAATCTGGGACCATCATCAGCATCTTGCTCTCACCAAACTCTGTCAATTCTGATCCCCAAATATTTCAACAGGTACTTTCTTCCCTATTCCTACTGTCACTGCCTTAGTTCCAGCATAGTTTCTCACCAGATTTATTCCATTTGTTTTTTAATTGATTTTTTTACCCTCAAGACCCACCCCACCCCCACTGCCATTAGAATTACCGTTGTAAAGTGCAAAACCACAGTGCCTTTGCAATGTCTCTCATCCATCTTCAAGATGAAATCTAATTCCCACTGCGTGGTATAAGGCCCAGGATCCATTCTCCTCTCAGCTTCATTTCATAAAACCACATTGCTTTCAATTTCCCTTAAGCACCACATGGCTTCATGTGCCTGTGACTTTGTACAGCTGTTTCCCTTTGGACTCCTTCCCACTCACAGGGCAAATTTCTTCTCAACCTTCAAGATGCAAGAAAAGGGAAACCTTTCCTATGAAGTTTGTCTTGATTCCTCTCTTTCGCTACAGGTGCTCTGGATGGGTCCTTCCTCTGGGTTAGCAACCGTACTTGTATATTTTTCCACTAGGCTTGTTTATGTCGTGTATACTACAAGGTCATAAGCTTCCTGAAGGCAGAAACTGCTAAGTCTTTTTATCACAGTATCACCATCATTTGAAACAGTGCTAGTGCAAAGGATATTCCAATAAGCTCTTATGAAATAAAAACATACATTTTTGGGGAAAAAGAAAATCAACTCAATACAATATTCTTAGTTTACTCAAATAAGGATGCTGCTTATCACTTATAACAATATATCCAGGGGGACTTCCCTGGTGGCGCAGTGGATAAGAGTCTGCGCTCCCAGTGCAGGGGGGCTGGGTTCGATCCCTGGTCAGGAAACTAGATCCCAAATGCATGCTGCAACTAAGAGTTTGCATGCCACAACTAAGGAGCTGGCGAGCCTCAACTAAGGAGTCCACCTGCCACAACTAAGACCTCACGCAACCAAATAAATAAATATTTAAAAGCAAACAAACAACAAAAAAACAATACATCCAAGGCCACATTACAGATTCCATTCATTCATTCATTCATTCATTCAGTGAATGAGCCACATGCCAGTTATCATGCTCTGTTCTAGAAACACCATGGTGAAGTTATGCTAGGCTCTCGGGGCAGTGTGCTACTTGCATGGACCCATAGACTTCCAGGGAGAAGCTGTGAAGAAACTCTGGGACTGAGAGCAGGACCCTGGCATAAAGATGTTAAGTTTATTATATCTTGTAAGTCAGGGAGGGTTGCCTAATAAAAAACAAACTCAGTCTGAAGCAGGGATGATGAAAAAGGCACGTGCTTCACCTTCAACCACTAATCCAGTTTGGTCAAATGGAACTAACGCCCTCTTGCTTAGTCCAGGACAACTTGTCAATTCTTTAACAGAAAGTAAAGCTACCCTCTGAAGACCTACACACGCTGCAAGTCACTTGGAGATGGGGGCGGGATTGTAGGGAATAATGACTGCCAGCTACAAGAACAGCAAAGGCAGCTATTGGAACAGCAGATTCAACTCAACCAGCTTTCCTGATGCTTACGAAATGCCCAGCACTATGCTCAGTGTTTTCAGAGCAAGGGCCTCTGGCCAGGTTTTACTGCAATCGTTGGCCACATAAGAATCAAACGGATTAACATGTTCAGCTTTTGTACCCAATTCATTGACGATCTATGATCAAAAAGCCTTTATTCTTCTTCCATATTGTATATTTTATGGAGGTTTTTAAAAAATCAAATAGCTATTTCTATGAAGGTTCTTCACAAAATTTCAAATGCATATTGGTTCTCCATTAAACCAGTAAGTAAGGGAAATTTTAATATTGATATTGAAGATAATAATGATATGAATAACCATTAACTATTTATGCTGTGCTCAGCAATATACATCGTGGACATCTCAAAAAAATCTCATTTAAGATATGCTCCCTGTCCTCAGAGGTCTTAACACTGTTGATAAGTGTTGATAAGAAAACTTAGCACTCCAAGCAATTCCACAAAAACTAAGCACTAAGCTATGTGGCACAGAAGTTTTGAGGATGCAGAGAAAACGGTGGGCTAGACAATCTGTGCAGCCTTCAGAGAGAAACTAAGATTCGTGCTGGAATTGATGGGATCTAAAGCAGTGATTCTCAAACTTTTTCAGCTCAGGGTCTCTTTACATTCTTAAAAATTATTAAGGACCCCCAAAAGCTTTTGTTTAGGTGGGTTGTAATTATCAATATTTACCACATTAAAAATTAAAACTATGAAAAATTTAAAATATGTATTCATATTTAAACATACAAATGATTATGTTAACATTTTTAAATTAAAAATATTTTAAAGGATAAAAAGTTTGAGAAAATTGCCATTTTTTAACATTTTTGCAAGTGACTTTAATACTTTGCAAATATCAGACAACTGCTGTATCCTAACATCTGCTTTTGCATTCAACCTTTTGCAGTACCACATGCCATGCAGCCTCTGGAAAACTCCACTGTACACTCAGGAATGAGTTTAAAAGGCATATATCGTCTTAATGTTATTAAATAATTGTGATTTCATGGACCCCCTGAAGGGTCTAGATGGGGGGTGAGGAGGGATCCATGGACCACAACTGGGGGAATCATTAATTTTAAAAGAGAAAGAAAATGGTATAAGCAAGGGCTGGGCAGGAAGGAAATGTGTGGCTCGAGAGCCGTAACTTCCAAGTACGCAATGCTTACCCCTAAAATCTTGGCTACAACAAGGCTTGCCTCCATCGTGATCCTCAGAGACAGAAATGGCAGGGCAAGGTGGGGACAAGAAGCCTCCACCTCACCCCATGGTGCATCTGTGCCTGTGGAAGAGGCTCTGCTGCCCTCGGCAACATTCCCTGGAGGCCACGTCAGGCTTTCCTCTCTGGCGCCTGCACTGTGCTCTCCTCCTAGAAGCTGTAAATGGCTCACAAGAAACTGCCTTGCCGGGCCTTCCCAAGGCTGTGTTTACTAACTACTAAATCATCTTCCTGCTACAGTCTCAAGTTCTTCAGACATTTCTTGATCTGGCTGTCTTAAAAAGCACATTTAACATCAGCCACGTAGCCAGTTTTTCCTTGCCAATAATCATGGGAGTTTGCTATTCGGTTCTTGTGCATCTTGCGACTGTAAAAACAGTTCCCGGAGCATCATATGTCATGGATCTAGTTGCCATAAACTGAAAACATTTTCTTCATATTTTGTGGCACAAACTAAAAGCATTCTGGATGTGATTTGCATACAGTCCATCTCTGGCCAAAAAACAAGGTTTAAATATATGGATAGACGGAGAAAGGGGGGTGGCCATTACCATCGTTAAACTGTTTTATCATCAGTGTTCGATAGTGTATAGCTATGGTAAAATTCTAAATTAAAAGATAACATTCTAAAATTACCCTGCAATAAGTACAGTTGTTCATTTTATGTAGCAAGCTTTAAGTTGTCTAACCGTTATTTTATAGCTGAGAGAAGCACAGATGAAACAGAAGCTTCTTTTTTGGTCTTTTAAATAAAAAATATAAAAAATAAAAACAACCATGAATCTATATAGTTTTCAGTCTTTTTTATTTTATTTTTTTGGTAAACATATTTATTAAGGCCTCTTTACAGAAGAGAATGGATCATTCTGAAGTCAAAGTGAAACTAAAACTTTAAAAGAGATTTCTGGTTCTGGGAATGGTAAACTAGGTAATTCAGACCAACCATCCTATCTTGCTAAAAACAGCCCAGAAAATTTGGACAAAATATAAAAAAAATATTAAAGGCAGAGAAGCACTAATAAGTTAATTAAGAATTACCATACACAAAAATCAATTCCAGTTGAACTATCTACCCCAAAGGGGAAGATAAATAATAAAGCTTTTGGAAAACAATGTAGGATAATGTTTCCATTACCTAGGCATAGGGAAGGATCTCTTAAACAGGAAACAAAAAGTATCTATTATCAAAAAACGGACAAATATAATGACACTAAAATTCAGCTTTTGTTCACCAAAAGACATCCTCAGGAAAACAAAAAAGCAGGTCATATAAAACCAATAAAGGGCTCATATTCAAAATAATAAAGAGTTCTAAAATGAAAAAAAAGACAGATAACAATAGGAGAATGGGCAAGAGGCAAGATGAGGCACATCACCAAATAAACAAACAAACTATATTATCTAAATGGCCAAAAAACATATGAAAAGGTGTCTAGCCTCAATAGTAAGAAAAATACAAAAGAAAATCATAATGGAAAATAAAAAAGAAAATCATAATGACATAACATTATATACCAGAATAACTAAAAATTTTGAAGTCTGATAATAACAAGTGTGGCCAAGGACATGGAACGACCCGAACAATCATGTACTACTTGTGTGAATGTAAACTGTTATATCCACTTTGGAATACAGTTTGGCATTATTCTTCTAAAGTTAAAGACAGACATACTCCATGATCCAGCAATTGCACTCCCAGGTATATACCCCAAAGAATTCATGCACATGGGCACCAAAAGATATACAAAAATATTCAGAGCAGCACTATTATAACAGCCCCCAAATGGGAACAACCCAAATATTCTCAATAGTAGAATGGATAAATATATTCTGGCGTATTCATAAAATGGAATACCATACAGAAATGAAAATCAAGAAACAACAGCCATACACAGCAACATGGATGGATCTCACAAACATAATGACCACAAACAAAAGAATATATAGCATGTGACTCTGTTCAAAATCAGCCGAAACTATAATGTTTAGAGGTACATAGGAAGGAAAGAAAGAAGTCAGAAGAGTGGTTACCTGTAGGTGGGAGTGGGGGGGCGGTCACTAGAAAAGTCACTAAAAAGAGCTGCTGGGTCCCTCCCTGTAATGTCCTATTCTTTGACCTCAGAGGTGGTTATTTTACAATAACTAAGTTTTACATTTGTATTTTATGCACTTTTCTGGTTGTGTGATATTTTTCACAATAAAAAAGAATGAAAGCAAAACAAAAATAAAATTAACACAAAGGAAAAAGTGGTAACTTTGGTGTAACTTTAAAAATTAGATGACAGAACCCCAATTCCTTAGCTGGCAACCTGGCCCTTCATTATCCAGCCCTGTCCTTCTAGTCTTATCTCTTACCACCCACCTTTCTTCCCAAGTAGTACAAGGAGTCTGCCACACTCGTTCTCAACCCTGTGCTTTCTTTACCTTTACTCGTGATATTTCTTTGTCTAGAAAACCATGTAGACAAAACCCAATCATCATTCTGCAAGGCTAAGTGCAAACTGTCATTCAAGACACAGCCTGGGTGTCATCTCCAGTGAGACACCTTTTCAGGAGACACAGATTCTAGAGCCACACTGCCTGGTTCAAATTCCAGATTTGCCATTTACTGGGCATGTGGCCTTGGTCAAGTTACGAACCTTAGTTTTGTAGCTTCCTCATCTGTAAAAAGGGGTAAAAATACTACCTGCCTCACCAGGTTCCTGTAATGATTAAATGAGTAAATATATGCAAAGTGTTTGGAACATGCCTGGGAGAGAGTACACGCTAGGTATTAGCTATTATTATTATTATCTAGCTACTATTACAATTATTATCAAGTATTATTATTAACTAGGTATTAGCTATTATTATCATCAATACACTCTGATAACCTCCTCCCTATCCCCCAAAGCACCTCCAGATTAGATACTCTTCCGCTGGGTTCCCATGGCTCAGTATTATAGCTTATTTTCCTTTATACAGCTCTTATGGATAGTTACTTCCTTGAGAGCAGGAACTAAATCTTTCACATCTCAATCCCCAACATTTAGCACAGTGCCTGATATGTAGTAGATGCTCAATGAATATCTATGGAATGAATAAGCTACAAAGACTGCAAACATGTATCTATATCACATATAAGAGTAGTCCTTTCGTGGGGACTTCCCTGGCGGTCCAGTGGTTAAGACTCCACGCTTCCAATGCAGGGGGCACGGGTTTGATCCCTGGTTGGGGAACTAAGATCCTGCATGCCATGTGGCCAAAAAAAAAAAAAAAAAAAAAAAAAAGAGTAGCCCTTTGGTGCTGCCCTATTATGTGTGTACACTACAAACTGGAAGCATCATCTTGATGAGATTTCTACAGCAATTACCTCAGAATATGGATGGAGACTCCCTCTGGCAGCAATAAATGAGAGACAAGTAATAATACTTGTCCTATGCACCTGTTGTGAGGCTATTGTGAGGTTCAAATGATAATGACTATGAAAATGTTTTTTTAAGTGTGAAGCTCTACAATATAAAGTTTTATCACCTTAATAAAACAACAGGATTATTGTTGAATTGCAAGTCTGGAAAGGGATTTAAGGGATAATAAGGAATTAATATAATGTAAAAATGCAATCTGACATGGTCTTAGATAAGATTTTTTATTTTCAGGTTAAAATATTTTGCAATGAAATTTTCTGATTTTCTCATTTGGTTATTAATGATTTATGTACTGTCAAAACAAACATTTGTGTATATATGAATGTTCACAGCAGCATTATTCATAATAGGCCAAAAAGTGGAAATCACCCAAATGTCCACCAACTGGTGAATGAATAAACAAACTGTGGAACATCCACCCAGTGGAAAACTACTCAGCAATAAAAAGGAATGAACTACTGATACATACTACACAACATGGGTGAACCTCAAAAAGATGCTTGGTAAAAGAAGCCACCCATGAAGGCTACATATTTTATGATTCCATTTAAATGAAATGTTCACAAAAGGCAAATCTACAGAGACTAAGTAAATTAGTGGTTGCCTAGGGATGGGAGTTGGAACAAGGATTGACAGCAAATGGGCATAAACGGTCTCTGCGCTGATGGCAATGTTCTAAAATTGAGTTGTGATGATGACTATACAACTGTGTAAGTTTACTGAAAATGTTTTAATTTCATACCTAAAATGGGTGAATTTATGGTATGTAAACTATGCCACAATAAAGTTGTTTTTGAAAATACAAATATTTGGCATTCTTTTACAGCTAGCTATACTTCCCACATCTTTAAAATCTCACCCAGGGACTTCTCTGGTGGTCCAGTGGTTAAGACTCTGTGCTCCCAATGCAGGGGGCCCCAGTTCGATCCCTGGTCAGGGAACTAGATCTCACATGCTGCAACTAAAGCTCTCATGCCGCAACTAAGAAAAGATTCCACATGCTGCAACTGAAAGACCCCACATGCCGCAACTAAAAATCCCGCATGCGACAACGAAGATCCCAAGTGCCACAACTAAGACCCAGCGCGGCCAAATAAATAAATAATAAATAAATAAATATTAAAAAAATAAAATAAAATCTCACCCACACATGGGACCAAATAACATAAAATTAACAAGAAAAATCAGCTTTTAAAAATTAAAAAATAAAAATATGTCACATACTAAATATCTTAAAAACCCAAAGCACCATCTCTATACTTATTTTCCAATCCAGGAGCAACAAATAATGATCTTGATAAACAGGCTTTCACTGCCTTTGTTCATTTCATCCCGCCTGTACAAACATACACTCTTGCCTCATTTGCATTTATAATTGCAAATATAAATATTTGGCACAATGCCTCCCCCTTTTTTATGGCCAAACAGCAAGCATAAGAAAAAGGTAAATACAAGAAAGCATAGTGTATAATGAGATAAAAAATAATGATATACACACAATAAACAGGATTTCTAAATAGGGTATAAACTAACCCTTAGAAATCAACAGTCTTTATACAAATGTATTTCAGATTGAATTCTACAAGTCCTAAAATGCTATCCAAATTAATTTGCTGAACTGGAATTGTTAAATTGGATATTGCTTAAAGTAGGTCACTGGCACGGGCCTGAAAGTATTTGGTAATGCAGAGTTCTACTTGCAAAATCATTTGTCATAATGAGATCTGACTTAGACACAACAGGAGAAACCATACTGGTTGGGTGTCAACTGTCAGTTGTATTTTATTCAAATAAATCTCATTTTAGATGTATCGCACTGCAGATTCTTGAACAGGGAAATAACAAGATGAAAGAAGTGTTTTCGAAAAAAGTAAATCTGGTGGCAATGTTCAGAAAATGCCTCTTTTGCTTCCTGCTCCTTTCTCTCTCACATCTACGCAGTCTCCAAAGGCCATTAATCTTTCTTCTGAAATGTCATTCAGGTTTATTCCTTTCTTTCTACTTCTACTCTCACCACAATAACCCTAAATTGTGTCAGAAGTTGTTGAAGGACAGGAAAACTGGGAAAAGAAGCCCAAACTAGAGGCCATTGGAATAATCTAGATGGAAAAGAAGAGGACTTGGTCTCGAGCAGTGGTTCTCAAAGTGTGGTCCCCAGACCAGAAGCATCAGCATCACCTGGGGCCTGGATAGAAATGTAAATTCTCAGGCTTTACTAAGACCTACTGAATCAGAAACTCTGGGGGCAGGGCCGGCAATCTGTGTTAAGGAGCCCTGCAGATGATTCTGATGTTGGCTAAGTTTGAGAACTAGTGGTTTGGAAAGAAGCAGAGAAGAAGGAATTGGCCAAGATGAGGAGAGAATTTGGGAACCTGATAAGAATTTCTATCACAATGTCCCTCCAATCTCCAACACAACCGATCCAAAAAGAACTCTTCTCCAAACCTCTCTCCCAAGTATTTTTCATTTCTGATGTCACAACCCTCTATGTTGCTTACATTCAATCTACCTTCCCACTAGTCCTTATCCAACATACTAATCTTGTTGATTCCATAGTTGAAGCTCTAGTCAATCAAGGAGAAAAGAAATGCACCATATAAGGGAAATTATGATAAAAAGGACTCTTCAAATCAGTGAAGAAAAGATGAATTATTCAATAAATGATTTTGGAATAACCAGCTAGTTATCATGGGAGTGGAAAGTGGAAAGCTATATTCCTTCCATCAACTCTGAGATGCGTATTTTTTTCTTTACCTGTTAACATCTCTGAAATCCAGACAGGTTTTACAATTAATGCCATCTTATATCTTACAGTTAATTGACAGCATTCTTTTTTCTTAGTGGAGCATAAAATAATGCCATGTCTTATAATTGATGGCATCTTAAATTCAATAAAATATGGTAATATAACCCCTAACATTTATTGAATGCATACTATGGGCCAGTCACAACGCTTTAGATTTAATAACTCATTGGCTTACTTAAAACACACCACAAAGTGTATTACTGTCATCCCATTTCATAGAGAAGGAAACTGAAGCAGAGAGCTTAAACAACATAGTCAAGGGCAGTAGAACTCAGGCTGACTCCAGAGCTTAAGCTCTTAACTACTGTGTTATAACTGAAAGCTCAAAAACACTCTTCTATTTCCTCCATTCATCATAAAATGGTCTTTATTTCAAAATAAAGATTGTGTCATCATTTTTGAAAGATAATTATTTTTCTCTCAGCACTTCGACAACAGCATTCTGTCTCGTGGCTTCCACTCCAGCTAACGAGAAGTCAGCTACCAATCTGTAGTCTGAGAACAGTCTGCTTTCTCTCTCTGGCCACTATTACGATCTTATATTTGCCAATGTATTTAGGGGATATTTCTCTTTCTTTATCCTGCTTGAACTTCCTAATTCAGAGGATTCAAGTCTTCCATCAATTTTGGAAAATCTCAGTCATTATCTCCTCAAATACTCCCTCTCTCCCAATTTTTCTATTATCTCCTTCCAGAATTCTGATTAGATGTTATGTTAGACCTCATTCTATCTTTCACATGCCTTAATCTTTCTTTTATATTTTCTCTTTGTCTCTCTGGGTTTCCTGTGGGCAATTTCTTTAGCTCTATCTTCTAGTTTATTAGTTCTCTCTTCATGTGTCTAATCTGCTATTTAACTTGTCGATTAACTACTAAATTCAATAATCGTGTTCTTCAGTTCTGAAATGGTTCTTTTAAAAATATATCTGGTTATTAATATCTTTTAAAACAGCTAGTCAGATAGCTCTACAACAACGCACAGCAATTGAAAAACCCAGCCACAACATACGGGACTTTCAATCTAGTTTTTTCAGACGGTCTCATTTACCTAGTTATGCTTTTAATCTCTGTTTTTATTGCTTTAAAGATATCAAATAGGGCTTCCCTGGTGGCGCAGTGGTTGAGAGTCCGCCTGCAGATGCAGGGGACACGGGTTCGTGCCCCGGTCCAGGAAGATCCCACATGCTGTGGAGCGGCTAGGCCCGTGAGCCATGGTCGCTGAGCCTGTGCGTCTGGAGCCTGTGCTCCGCAACAGGAGAGACCACAACAGTGAGAGGCCCATGTACCGCAAAAAAAAAAAAAATATATATATATATATATATATATCAAATATTTTTACTTTATGTTCAGTTTCCAATCATTACAATATATAGTCTTTTCAAATCAGATGATTTTATTTCTTCTGACTCACTCACTGTGGCTTGTTTCCTAAGTGCTTTGTGATTTTTCATCATGGGCTTCTGTTCTGTGGAATTTTATTTGTGGGACTTGTTTGAGCCCTAAGTAGGATATTTTTTCTCTTGAGAATATTTGTGTTGCTCTGTCAGGTTCCTGGAGGCATACTAACCCAAGAACAATTTAAAGTAAATTAGCCTGAGTTTCTCATGCTACACAGACAGTATGAATTCAAATCTCACATCCACACATGGGCCAGTTCATGGTTATGAATTCTTAGGGGAGATTTCCAAAAAATTTATTATGGAAAAATTTAAGCACAAAAGTAGGCAGAATAATATAATGAACCTTCATGTGCTCATCATCAGCCTAAATAATTGTTAACTCCTGGCCAACACTGTTTCATCTGTATCCAACCCACATCTGTCTCCCTGCCTCTGCATTAGTTTCAAACCAAACCTATTACATGGATAAACACATCAGTATTCATCCCTAATACATAAAAAACCTCTTTAAAAATTCACATTGCCACTATTACACTTAAAAATATTAATAATTCCAATACCAGCAAGTAACCAGTGGGTATGAAAATTTCCAGTTGTCTCATAAATATACAAGGTTTTGTTAGTTTGTTTGCTTTGATGTGTTTTTCCTTTGCAACTTATTTGTCGAAGAAACCAGGCTATTTGTCCTGTAGGGCTTCCTAGAGTCTGGATTTTTCTTATTAGACCCCCATGTTGGTATTTAACATGTTGCTCTGTCCTCTGTAATTCTTATAAATTGGTACTCAGATCCAGAAGCCAGATCAATTTGTATAGGAAAAGAAAAATATATGCTTAATGCAGCATTAACAAATGGTAACCAATAAGCTTTTATAAAGTATCATTATGAACTCATAAATGTATCAGTTAATGTTTTTATTGGTATTCAAATTGTCTCATCACTGGCCAAAGGGAGTCTCTTCATGTATGTTCTTGGGCCCTTTTGATATGACCTTGTAGTCTTTGATGACCTCCTTGTAATATGGTGTAACAAGAAATTCTAGGTTTAGTTTTATCTTGTATAATTCCTACTGCAGAACTGGATAAGCTATCCAAGGAATCTTGCTTCCTTTTGTGAGAGTTGGTATTTCGAGACTGTAATTTGGGCACTAGGGTTACATACGGCTACTGGGTTGATCATTGTTTCTAGGGCTTTTCAGTGGAATAAGGTAGCAGGTAGTTTTCTTGTTTTGTTTTTTTTTTTAAGATAAAATATATCAAGAGTTCTTCCAAAAACTTCCAATTCAAAATCAAGTTAATCAAGAGAATGAGAAGACAAGCCACTGAATGTGAAAGACATATCTGCAAAAGACATATCTGATAAAGGACTGTCACCTACAATATACAAAGAACGCTTAAAACAATAAGAAAAAGAACCACCCAATTAAAAAATGGTCAAAAGACCTGAACAAGACACATCACCAAAGAAGACACACAGATGGCAAATAAGCATATGAAAAGACGCTCAACATTATATGTCATTAGGGAATCATGAATTAAACAACGAGATACCACTACACATTTATTAGAATGGCCAAAAATTAAAACAGTGACAACACCAAATGCTGACAAGGATACGGAGCAACAGGAATGCTCACCACGGCTGGTGGGAATGCAGTACATACTACAGCCACTCTGGAAGATGGCTTGGCGGTTTCTTACAAAACTACAGTCTTATGATCCAGCAATCACACTCCTTGAGATTTACCCAAAGGAACTGAAAACTTATTTCCACACAAACACCTGCACACTGACGTTTACAGCTGCTTTATTCATAATTGCCAACACTTGGAAGCAAGCAAGTTGTGCCTCAGTAAGTGAATTGATAAATAAACTGAAAATTGATTATTCAGCACTAAAAAGAGATGAGCTATCAAGCCATGAAAAGACATGGAGGAAACTTAAATACATATTACTAAGTGAAAGAAGCCAATCTGAACAGGCTACATACTGTATGATTCCAACTATACGACATTCTGGAAAGGGAAAACTATGGAGGTAGAAATAAGATCAGAGGTTGCCAGGGGTTCTTGGTTGAAGGGAGGGATGAATAGGGGGGGCACAGAGGATTTTTAGAGCAGTGAAAGCTACTCTGTATGATACTGTAATGGTGAACACATGTCATTAAGCATTTGTTAAAACCCACAGAATATACAGCACCAAGAATGAACCCTAATGTAAACTCTGTAGATTTTGGGTGACAATGATGTGTCATTGCAGGTTCTTCAATGGTAACAAGTGTACCACTCTGGTGCAGGATGTTGGTAGCAGGGGAAACTAGGGGTTGGGTGTGGGGAAGGAGGTATATGGGAAACTCTGTACTTTGTGCTCAATTTTACTGGGAACCTAAAACTGCTCTAGAAAAATAAGCCTATTTTTTAAAAAATCAAGTTAACAGGGTTTTAATTAACTTCTTTTATTTTATATCTGTATCTCCTTTCACCTATGTTGAGAATCGGAGTCTCAACAACACTGGAAATGATAAAATATCACGTAAGTACTCATTTACTTTATCTGACAATACACACACAACAATCTCTGAATGACAATACTGATACCATTGCCAATTATATATGGGTACACTTGAAGGGTTTTGTTATTTTGCTGTTGTTTTTTGCAGTTCTTTTTTTGTCCTTAGGGTATATACCATTAAGGATATAACGTTCAAATTACTGAGCTTTAAATTTTAGGTTCTTTGTTTCTTGTTATTTTCAATTTTCAAGGATTGCTTTTTTAAAGAAAATTAACTTTGCCTTATAATATTTAAGTAATTGCATGAAGTCAAATCTACAAATACACTATATTCAAAGCAGTCTTGCTCCTATCCCATCCCCTCTACCTTATTTCCCTTCCCTCCTCTCTTAAGTTTTATGATTTATTCTTCAATTTAAAAAAACATAAAATGCAAATATTAACGTCAAAATATGCTAGAAGCCCTCGCATTCAAAGCGAATGGAGGAACAGAGCACAAAGACCACTGGTTTTGTAGTTAGAAGACACAGCATCCACTTACTGTTTGTTATACTACTGCTTGTTTTTTCTGTTGTTTTTTTAAAAATTATTTATTTATTTGGCTGCCCCGGGTCTTAGTTGCAGCACACTGGATCTTCGTTGCCACGTGCGGGATCTTCATTGTGGCATGTGGGATCTTTAGCTGCGGCATGTGAGATCTTCTAGTTGCAGCTTGTGAACTCTTAACTACAACATGTGGGATCTAGTTCTCTGACCAGGGATCGAACCCGGGCCCCCTGCACTGGGAGTGCAGAGTCTTAGCCACTGGACCACCAGGGAAGTCCTTGTACTACTTGTTAAGTTGACCTTGGGCACTGTCTAATTTTTCAGAGCTTCAGTACCTTTTATATATTATGAGGAAAATAATAAATATCTACCTTATACCCTTGCTGTGAGGATCAGATGAGACATGAAAAAATTTTAAAGGTACAATTGTATATAAGTACATCCTTGGAGGAAAGGTTTCTGAAGATCAGTCCAAAATAATTCTGTTTATAATAAAATCTCTTTCACTCTTAGGTACAAAGTAGGCAGGAATAATTTTTAAACTATTCCCTTATTAAGAAAGGACCTTCGAAAAGATACATGCATTCCAATGTTCATAGCAGCATTATTTACAAAAGCCAAGACATGGAAGCAACCTAAGTGTCCATCGACAGATGAATGGATAAAGAAGATGTGGTATGTATATACAATGGAATATTACTCAGCTATAAAAAAGAATGAAATAATGTCATCTGCAGCAGCATGAATGGACCTAGAGATTATCATACGTTGTGAAGTAAGTCAGACAGAGAAAGACAAATATCATGTATCACTTCCATGTGGAATCTAAAAAATTATACAAATAAACTTATTTACAAAACAGAAATAGACTCACAGACATAGAAAACAAACTTGTGGTTATCAAAGGGGAAACGGAGGAGGGAGGGATAAATTAGGAGTTTGGGATTAGCAGATACAAACTACTATATATAAAATAAACAGTGAGGTCCTACTGTATTACACAGGGACTATATTCAATTATCTTAGTATCTTGTAATAAACCATAATGGAAAAGAATCTGAAAGACAATATATATACATAGATATTATATATATATATAACTGAATCACTTTGCTGTACACCAGAAACTAACACACATTGTAAATCAACTATACTTCAATTAAAATAAAAGAAAGAAAAAAAAGAAAGGACCCTCAAGAAGTAGGGGGAGAGAAGCTGAACTCAGAGGTTCCCCATACTCTCCCAGGAGAAGGACCAATGGGTCCTGGGAAGTGTTATGTGGAGGCCTGCCTGGTCCTTAGAGTCTGGGTCACCAATGGTTAAGTGGCTGGACTTCTGGATCTCTAGGGGAGAATGAGGCCGACAATACCCTGCAAGACCCAGGCCTGCTTACATCTCCAGCTTCTCTCCTACCACCCTGCCTTCCTCTCTGTCTCCAGCAAACCAGCCTTCCTCAGTTCCTCCAAGGGTTCAAGCTCTTTCTTCCCTTAGCACCTCCACATGTTAGTCCCTTTACATGAAGGCTCTTGCTCCAAATGATCATCTGGCCAACTCCTACTTTTCCGTCCAGTCTTTGCTTAAATGTTACTTTCTCAGAGAGGCCTTCTCTAACCTCCCAGACCAAGACAGATCCTCTGTGTATCACTCTTACAGCTCCCTATATTTTCCTAAAAGGCAACTATCAGGGTTTGGTATTACTACATACTACCACATATGTAGTAATGTGACTGCTTGACCGTCTTTCTCCCACGAGATAAAAAGTTCTCTGATGGTCAGCAAATGCTTTACTTATTTCTTTCTTCTTTATTTTTGGCTGTGCCACGGGGCTTGTGGGATCTTAGTTCCCCAACCAGGGACTGAACCCAGGCCACCACAGTGAAAGCACCGAGTCCTAACCACTGGACTGCCAGGGAATTCCCTGCTTTGCTTATTTCTTCATTCCCAGTTCCTAGTACCATGTCTGGTGTAGAGTAGGTGCTCAATGAGTATTTGTTGAATGAATGAATGAATGAATGAATGAATGAGTGAATGAAAAGTTTAATGCATCATATATAAAACTAATGAACTAGATCCTGAATACTGGGGAAAAGGGAAGGATCAATTGTTAAATATGGGGAAAAAATCTGTATTCCAGAGTCTTCTCATAAGGGGGGCAGTATTTCATTCTCCTCTAACTTGATTTATAATTTAAATATGTAATCATTCAAATTGTAGAATTCATTTCCCTCTCTATATATAATGAGTTTTAATGATCAAAATATCCAGAAACAAGGCTTCCTTATGCCTGTCACAAAAACTGCTTTTTTCACTAGTGATGTAGCATAAGCCAAGAGTATTATGATAAAGCAAAAAATTTCAAAATAAAATACTATACCCTCCTAAAAATGCCAAGAAGACATGTGTCTGTGGGAGAAATGTGTCTGTGGGAGGGGGAATCTAGAGATAAAAAGAGACTTAAGAAATACATAAACCAAAAGCTATAATGATAATCTTTAAACACTACCTCGTTTTATGTAGCCAGAAATATGAAAAGCTTATTAGCATTTCTCTTCACTGGACATAATGAATAAAGTATGGCAGAGGAAGGACACACAATTTAAAAGAGAAGTTAAAACTTTATTTTTTTCTATCTAAAGCCTTCATTTTCCTATTTTCATGCAAACAAACAAAAACATTCCATATTTCTTAGATTAAGAAAAATAGCATTTCTATCCATTTGAACTCAAAGTGAAAGAAGACCTTTTTTGAACTCTTTATACATTCTGATTAGCGTCTATTAAAAAGTGTGATATACATGATCAAGCACCCAAAATTCACATACAGCCTTTACCACTGAAAGGAACCAGAGCTCCTCAAAGAAACATCTGATTCAGAACTGGGACAGAAAAACATACAAGATAAGCCCCAGACATCTTACATATCAAAAAGCAAGGATGCTATCTATAAAAAGCCTTCAGAAGTCAACTTGAAGAGCCTCCTCCTACTAGTTAAAAATGGGACAATCTGAAGCATCAATAAAAATAATCACTGCAGTGGTTTCACATGTATCAAATATGTTAAAAATCCATGAGTTCATGATACTATTTTTAAACAAACTCATTGGTCTCCTTTGGATGATGCTAGGGAACCAACTTATTATTCTGAAAACTGGTAAGTAAAGGGAAAGAATCAAGCATTTTTTCTGCCTTTCCTGAATGAAGTGTACCTCAGATTAACCACAGAGGTGATATGGGAAAGTTTCTCCAGCTAATTAATGAAGACAAATGACAGAGTTAGAATATCACCATTTTGCAACATAGAATAACATAGCGAGGCACTGATCTTTAATACCTGTTAACATCACAGTAAGATGAGACAACTGCTTATTATGCCCCCTAATGGAAGTAAACACCACCTCCTACAAAGTATTCTTGCCAAACAAAAAGAACCTGAACTAGAACAAGCCTCTAGATATAACTACCAGTTTACATGAAATACTAGAGGAACATGTTAAACACACCATGGGGATGCAATTAGCAAAATCCAGAGGTGAGAAACTACTGGACACATGATCAAGTTAATTTTTAGATAAATTGTGGGGAAGAAGAGAGGGAACTCTACAGATAAAAAAAGACTTAGGAAACATTAACCAAATGGTACTTTGGTCCTTGTTTGGATCCTGATGCAAACAAATCAAATTTACAAAATCAGGGGAAATCTGAATACTGATTTTTTGATGTGATATTAAGGAATTATTAACTTTTTAGATGTGATAACTGCATCATGCTTATGCTTGTTTGTTTTTTTTTTTTTAATGAGCCCTTAGCTTTTAGACATATACACCAGAATATTTACGAATGAAATACACATGAGAGGCTGTAGTCACCTGAAGGTCTATCTGGGGCTGGAGGAGCCCCTTACACAATGGCTCCCTCACATGGTGTCTGTTAGCTTGAGGCCTCAGTTCCTCTCCATGTGAACCTTCCCACAGGCTATTTACATGTCCTTCCAATATGGCAGGCTGCCTTCCCTCAGATGAGTGGTCTAAGAGAGCAAAGCAGAAACTGCAATGTCTCTTATGACCTAGCACTGGAAATCACACACCATCACTGCTTCAGTGTCTCACTGGTTACACAGGCTAGCCCTATTCAATGTGAGAGAGGATTACACAAAGGCATGAACTCAAGAGGATCATCAGGGCCATCCCTTGGAGGCCGGCTACCACATTACCGCACATAAGCTCCAGACTGTGAGTTTCAAAACCCTTCGCCCTCCTACTGCATTCCAACCTCATTTCATTTCATTTCACTCTTTCTTGGTGGAATAAGCTCCAGCTTTACTGGCTTCCCTTCTGTTCCTCAGAAGTAAGGGGTTTGTATCTAGTTTAGAGCCTTTGTACTAGTTGTTCCCTCTGCCAGAAGTATTCTCTCCACTCATCATCTGATCAGTCAGATTTGACCATAGATGTCACCTGCTCAGAGAGGCCTTCCCTGGTCACCCAGTCTGAAGAAGCTGTCTATCCCAGAGTCCAATTTTAATTATTTGCAGAACACATCACTCTCTGATATTTTAGCACATCTGTCTCAGTGTTAAACTCTCCAGCACACTTAGTCATCACATTCAACCTAACCTCAGCATCCAAATGGGTAACCCAGGCAAACACCTTGCCTCCCACTTCTGTAAACTGCTCAGCTCCAAGGACCTTCTCCCTCCCTCTGCCTCAGCCACATCCTCCCACTGTCACACCAAACTCAATCCACTATTTGATCCTTCTAGTTCACTTGCTCAAGTGCCCCATGAAAATGACTTTTCAATTGCCATAAGACCTTCAATTCCTTTGACCCCATCTTCCCTCTCCCAACTTTTTCTCTTTATCTAGCTTAGATTTCATAGTTAAAAATTATAATCACTCCCTTGCAAAAACCCTCAATCCTCTTCCAAGGTCTCTTTCTTTCAAACTCCATAATTCCAGAACTCAA
Organism: Hyperoodon ampullatus; assembly: GCF_949752795.1. Lineage (NCBI taxonomy): Eukaryota > Metazoa > Chordata > Mammalia > Artiodactyla > Ziphiidae > Hyperoodon > Hyperoodon ampullatus. The sequence continues at coordinate 36,666,096 of NC_136924.1, read as the reverse complement.
GAAACTGCCTTCTCCATACCAAGAATATTGATGAAAAAACATTCAACTAGGAAGACTACTTTCACCATAAATTCAAAGTCACTAAATGGGCACTCAGTCTTAGCTGGCAACCCTACTAGATTTCACTAGTAAACTCGATTTCTAATTCCTCCCCTCTCCAACAAAGCTCTTTCTTACCCATTTTTCCCTTCTTTACAGCCCTCCCATCTCTTTCAGCTAATGTTCTTGATTCTCCATTGAGAACCTAAACAAGCCTAAAACTAGAAATTTGTCATCTTCTCATGACCAGTTGTATAAACCTATGTGAATCTGTGCGCGTTTTCCCTTCTTTCCTCCATTTCAACAGACATGACCCTCCTCCTCCTATTGAAGAACAATCCCTCTGCTTACGCTCCTGATCTCCTCCCTTCTTCCTACTCATAGACTCCAATCTTATAATTATCTCCTCTTTTTCCTCCAACTGTCACTCACTCTTTCCTGGATCATTCCCATCTATATAATACATTTAATTTTTTTTTTACATCTTTATTGGAGTATTAATTGCTTTACAATGGTGTGCTAGTTTCTGCTTTATAACAAAGTGAATCAGTTATACATATACATATGTGCCCATCTCTCTTCCCTCTTACATTTAAGCTCTAGTATGTCCCCTCTTAAGAAACAAACAAAAATTCTTCTTTGATCCCATACTCCCCTTCAGGTACAACTCCATTTCTCTACTCTTTTCACAGCCAAATTTTGTTAAAATGGTTAAGTAAATAAATACTATCTGCACTTTCTCATCTCCCATTCATGTTCTGTTCAATCCATTCCAATATGACTTCTGCCTCCATCACAAGCAATACCTATCCCACCAATCCAATGAATAGTTTATGCCCTCATCCTACTAGGTCTCTCAGCAGCACTAAATTCTGTTAATCTTTCCCTCCTTCTCGAAATAATCTCTTGATTTCATTCAACCAATGATTACTGAACACTAGCCCTGGTCAGGCACTGTTCTAGGCATTGGCTGAGGATACAGGGCTTCTGTGGCATCTCACGTCCCTGGTTTTCCTTCTTTGTATTTGATGACTCTTACTTCTCATCTTCATCCTCCTCTGACCTATTCTCTAAATGTTAAGTAATTCAGAATTTAATACCAAGCCCCCTTTCCTTTATTCTCTCCTTAAATGGCAGCATCCATTCCCACGGCTTTAAGTATTATCCTTACAGTAAAAACTTTCAAATTTATATCTGCAGCGTGGAACTTCCTTTGGAACTCTAGTTCTCCCATATTCAATTACTTACTTGACATTTCCACTTGGATTCCTTAAAGCATCTCAAACTTAATATAATCAATTTTGACTGTTTATTTTCCTCCCAAAACATTTGTTTTAGTAAATTTCAATAAATAACACAATATACAGCTCTCAAGCCATAAATCTTTATTCCTATCTCTCCCTCCTCTCCCACTTCTAATCCACCAACAAGTCCCACTGAATCTATTTCCAAAATATTTCTCAAATGTGTTCCTTTTTCTCCTTCTCTCTTGCTATTATCATCTCTTGCCTATTGCAATAGCTTCAACTGGCATCTCTGCTCCCATCCTTGTCTCCTTCCAATCTTTTTGTTTTTCTTTTTCCAATTCTTTTAGGTGGTAGGGTAGGTTGTTTATCTGAGATTTTTCTTGTTATTGAAAAAGGGCTGTATTGCTATGAACTTCCCTCTAAGAGCTGTTTTTGCTGCATCCCATAGATTTTGAATGGTTATGCTTTCCTCCAATCTTTTTGACAGACACATTTAAAAAAACAGTAAATTAGGTCAGCTTATTCCATACTTACAAGTCTTCAACAGCATCACACTGTAACAGGAATAAAATCTGAACTCCTCCTCTTGGTCTTCAAAATCCCAAGCGATATGGACTCTGCTTATCTGCTCACTATCATCACCTCTCTCCATTCTTCCCTGCTCTAATACGCACTGACCTTTCAATTTCTTGACTATGCTAAGACTTGCTCTCCTATGACACGGTACATGCTACTCCTTCGACAAACACCCTCTCCTCTACCTGGCTCCTTCTCAATCTCCAGTCTCAGCTTAAATATAAACTCCCCAGACCACTTTACTCTTCACAGCACATAACATTTAATAATTACACATATTCATGTATTTACTTTAAAACTTATTTTGAAAATTTACAACCATAAACAAAGGTAGAGCAAATGGTAAAATGAGCCTACAGATTCTAGTATTTTTGTTTTATTTTTAAACTACTTCCCCTATTATACTGTAAGCTCCAATGGATAGAGACAGTATCTTTTTCTCTTTTTCACCCAGGGCCTTACACAGTGCCTGGATCATGATAAATACGCAACAAATTTCTTGTTTTAAATGAGAAGGAAAGTTAAAGATGACTCTAAAGGCAACAACAGTGCCACTGAGAAGAGTGAAACAGGAGGGGAGAGTTTTGAGCTGGTAATTTATTCATCAGTCTACTCCCTGCCAGGTTCTGGGCTAAATATTGGGTTTCAGAGGTAAATAAGAGACAGTCTTAAACAAAGTGTAGTGGAGACAGATATAATAATAAGTAGTATTTATTCAGGGCCACCTATGTTCTGAATACTGGGTAAGCATTTCAGAAGTATTTTCTCGTCTAGTC